>NC_045779.1:66573300-66888300 GCF_008692025.1 Phocoena sinus | reverse complement strand
CTTAGGGCTCTCCCTGTGCTAGCAATGCCCATGTCGTCTCTGTGAACCCACCAGCAATGTTAGGAAGGAGGTCACATTCATCTTTTAACCTTTAAAAAAAAACGATAAAAGCAAAGCTCAGAAAATTTAAATTTTAGGGTTATACAACCGGTATTTAGCCATCAGGATTCAAACCTGGTTCTATGTAAGGGATAATCCAAAGCTCTTTTGCTATTTTTTACAGCTCGACTAGTGGTGCAAACATTTGCTGTATCAGAATCACCTGGAGGAACCACCCCCCCCCCCCCCCCCCCCCCCCCCCCCGCCGCCTCCCACCCCCGGCCAGAGTTTCTGAGTCAGAAGGTCTAGGGTGGAACCTGAGATTTGCATTTCTAATAAGTTCCCAGGTGATGTTGATGCTGCGGGTCTAGGGACTATACTTCAAGAATTCTAGAGCAGGGCGGTGACTCTCTTCCGTATCTCAGTCTGCTGGTGCTCAGGGTCAGGCAGAACCCATAAAACATCACATTTGCTTTAATTATTTTTACTGCCTTTGCATATGGCTCCTATCAAGTAGCACAGATGCTGTGCTTGGTTATGTGTGTGTGCGTGAGCTCGTGCGTGTGTGTATTTTGGCCATACAGCCTTAACCTGTAATCACACAGCTGAATGAAAATGAACGGGCTCATATTTCTTTCCTTTGTTTTTTTATTTATTTGCGGTACGCGGGCCTCTCACTGTTGTGGCCTCTCCCATTGCAGAGCACAGGCTCCGGATGCGCAGGCTCAGCGGCCATGGCTCACGGGCCCAGCTGCTCCGCGGCATGTGGGATCTTCCCGGACCGGGGCACGAACGCATGCCCCCTGCATCGGCAGGCGGACTGTCAACCACTGCGCCACCAGGGAAGCCCCTGGGCACATATTTCTGAGTGCCACCTTATTTGGAAACCGAGGAGGGTACATGGTACTATGCATATTTTCCTGACTGAGCCAGAATACCAAATTAAACTTTTGAGTTGATGATTTATTTACTATTTCATTGTGAGTTTTTAAAAATCAGCATTTGATAAGTAAATGGCCCAAATCTTACTTTGGCATTCGTAACAGTAACATTAGTCTTGATGAATTATTTGCTTATTCATTGAATATGTAATTTAATTCTATAGAAATTGCATGGCAATTTAGCATGCATTAATGAGCAGATACTGTCTCATAGCTTAATGAACCTGTCATCCTTTTAAGGTAGGGAAAATATTTAAGGAATTAACAATTAAGTGGGAAGAAGACTGTTCAGAAATTCAGTGGATTCAACAAACTTTTATAAACGCTTTCAGGTGCAGATGTACAGGTTTCAAACACCAAGGTCAATACCAGTGGGTAGCAGCTAGCTCTCTTTGGAGAGAGTCAGAAAGACCCAAATGTGGACCCAAGCAATGCCTCCAATCAGCTAGAGGATGCTGGGTTGTCGCTTAACCCCTGGAGGTCCTCACCTGTCAAACAGAGGGTTCTAATTCTTATCTTCCGAGATCATGGTGAAGATTAAGTGAGATAAGGAATGGATGTAAATTTCCTGAAATGTTGTTGAGTCCCAACACATGATTATTATTATTATAATATTATAATGTTACATCTACTTGAGCAGCCATGTCCCCTCTTTTCTTTCTTTCCATCCTTCTTTTGCTCTCTCCTTCCTTCTCCCTTCTTTCGTCCATTCACTTATTAGTCTGTTATACAGAGTGAAGTAAGTCAGAAAGAGAAAAACAGATACCGTATGTTAACACATATATATGGAATCTAAAAAAAAAAAAAAGGGTTCTGATGACCTAGGGGCAGGACAGGAATAAAGACGCAGGTGTAGAGAATGGACTTGAGGACACGGGGAGGGGGAAGGGTAAGCTGGGACTAAGTAAGAGAGTGGCATGGACATATATACACTACCAAATGTAAAATAGATAGCTAGTGGGAAGCAGCCGCATAGCACAGGGAGATCAGCCGTGTGCTCTGTGACCACCTAGAGGGGTGGGAGAGGGAGTGTGGGAGGGAGACGTAAGAGGGAGGGGATATGGGGATAAATGTATATGTATAGCTGATTCACTTTGTGATACAGCAGAAACTCACACAACATTGTAAAGCAATTATACTCCAATAAAAATGTTTAAAAAAATAAATGTTTCGGGCTTCCCTGGTGGTGCAGTGGTTGAGAGTCCGCCTGCCGATGCAGGGGACACGGGTTAGTGCCCCGGTCCGGGAAGATCCCACGTGCCGCGGAGCGGCTGGGCCTGTGAGCCATGGCCGCTGAGCCTGCACGTCCGGAGCCTGTGCTCCGCAACGGGAGAGGCCACAGCAGTGAGAGGCCCGCGTACCGCAATAAATAAATAAATGTTTCTTTTTCTTTCTTTCTTTCTTTTTTTTCTTTTGCATTTACTGGTTTATTATAAAGGATACGGCCCAGCAACAGCCAAATGGAAGAGATGCATAGGCCAAGGTATGGGGGTGGTGGCCCAGGGCGTTCATGCCCCCTCCAGGTGCGTCACCGTCCCAGCACCTTGATGTGTTCACCAACTTGAAATCTCGATGAACATTTCTTTGCAGGAATCTGAGGTGACCCATTTTCTGACCCAGAAGATTTGACCATTCTGAAGCATTCTGCCCTTTGCATCCACGTTGTCCCTTCTCTCACCTCAACATTGTCCTTTTGTATCAAACAACCGGCACATTGTCTTTTTGTGTCAAATTCCTCCTCAACCTTCAAGACATAGCTTGAGCATCACCTCTTCTGTGAAGCCTACCATGATCACTTCCACCCATGCAGAGTTCAGGGCTGTTGTTTGTAGCTCTTTCCGTCTTGATGCCTCTTCCCTTGTGTTGAAATTGTCTTTATTCATGTTTTTATCCTTCTCTGGGAACTCCTTGAGAAAATGACTGTGTTTCTCAATTCATGACCTTAGTGCTTGGCCCGGGGATAAGTCATTGGCAAATACATTATTTAATGCTGCCCCCAGGGAATATACTGGATACCAGTCTTATGATTTGGGGCACTGGGGCTGGGACAAGGGTGATGTGAGTGAGGTGCATAAGACAAAAATTTAAAGAGGTGCTTACTCCAAGGTCATCCTGTTGGACACCCTGAGTTATTGAAAACACCAGACACTCCCTCTACACTCATTGCACAAGATAGTTTTTATTGGCATCGGGCTTTCCAATTTCAATATTAATCTTTTCTTCCACATATTTCCAAGAGCTGGCATTGTATTATCAGCATCTTGGGGTGTCTAAGGTAGCACTCAAGTTTGTTGAGTGCCTAGCATGTGCCAGCCACTGAGCTAGCTACTGGGGATACAGTGGTAGGCTTGATGGACAATTCCATCTTAGCTCTCATGGGACTCTTGTAGGGGTGAGGATGGGGTAGGGAGAGAATACACATAAAGAATGGCTACAATACAAGGTTAAAGAAATGAAGTTCTATAAGAATGGTGAAGTAAAACTGCTATGGGGGCTTGCAGGTGACTTCTAGTTGGGAGAATGGACAGCCCTTGTGAAGGAAGTGGTATTTGGTTACTTGTAGTAACACAGAGGATGCTGATGGAGCCTCACTCAGAGTTCCTTTGTTGGATCCAACGGCTGGGGTGGGTGGTCCCTAAGGCCAACAACTGCACCCTTCACTGGGGAATTGTCCTCTACCAATACAAGCCCCCTCTCCCTGAGTTGCCTGGGAGGCACCCTCCCTGACCACAGGTGGGCACATCCCTTCTGCATGAGTGGTTCACAGCCAATGGAGGATCTATGGTGCTATTCACATCCTAAGGCTCCCTGTGGGATGAGGCTGAGACTAGATTTCAGCTCAAATCACTCCTTTGCTTAGCTCTTCCCCCCCCCCCCGCTTTCTCCTTTCCATCTTCTCCTTTCAGGGTTCTCTCAAGAGCATGTACCCGGTAAACCACAGCCAAGAAAAGGGGCAGAGAAATGGGCCTCTCCTGACCCAAAGGATATTTCCTGGAAGATACCCCACTTCCACTTCCATCCCTTTGGGCAGAACTTAGCTTATATCCACACTTTGCTTCCTGGAAGTCTGGAAAACTGGGGTTTTATTATTGGAAGAAGGGGGCCAAGTAGCAGTCCCCATCTCAGTGGGTCCTAGATGGTCACAGCTGGGAAGTCTTCATATGAACTTACTATGTGCGAGCCACAGGTATTCATTTCCTTCTTTTATTTTCACAGTCACCCTATTAGACAGGCACTGTTAGCATTGTGCCCATTGTACAGATGAGGTGGCTCTAGGGAAGAGTTCAAATTTGATCCCAGGCAGGCCAGCTCCAGGGGCCACACACCTAACCACTCTGCCACACCGCAAGGTCCAGCGCGGATAAACATGGTTTGGCCTCATGATTTACTGCCTATTAACCACATGGCCTGGGGCAAACTACTTTGTCTCACAAGTCCTCAGTGTTGCCATCTGTACATTGGGGCTGACACACATACTTGAGTGGTCGTATGAGCAAATGAAATAACAACACAGGATAAGCCTTTGTCATCCGGAAAGTGCTAGAAGTCAGACCGACTGCGATTTCTTCAATGACTATGGGACTCTGAATTCCAACGGAAGTAAAGACAGAGCAGCTGGGATTACCAGACCACCAGCTTCCAAAAGGTGAGGTGGTAGGCGTGAGATGATATTTTTAGGGTGATCCCCAGGGCAGAGCCCACATGGCCCGTTATTTTAGTCTCCTATCCCTGTGGGTAGAGCCGTGCCCAGTGGGATTGCTTTGCCTTTCTGGCCTCCTCAGCAGGAATAGCACAGCAGACAAGGCCAACAGAAAGGAAAAAATAAAAGATGGATGTTGGCTCCATAGAGAAGATCCGCTGTTACTGGGAAGAGCTGGATCCTGGAGCCGACACGGGTGGGCTTTCTCAGATCTGGAAGTAGTAGCATTGGCCACTTCTCTTAGGAACTTCAGAAAAGCCTTTGTTACTCTTTGCTCATGACAGATACAAGACTCAAGTCAGCCCTGGACAGAGCTGGGTGTCGGCACAGCTTACGAACATCTCTGTCCGGGGCCCACGTACAGCGAGGGCTCCAGGACTAATCAGAGTGAATAAGTGAGCGGCAGCCTTTGGCTTGTGCAGCCAGGAGGTTTCTCAACAGCTGCTGCTAAAGCGGTTCTGTGCGGTGCTGTCTCTGCAAACTGGGTCAGCAGGTCAACTGGGTCTTTTATATGCCAGCCAGGTTGCCTATATTTGAGTTTAGAGTCAGATCTGGGACAGAAAAAAGATTTGGACAAAAGAAATCCATTCTGTGCGGATGCTGACTACACAAACGGGCTGGTCATTATTTATGGGTCACACGATGGTGGTTTGCACAGTAACCTTCTTTGATATATAAATAAGCAAAGGGTAAGAGAGGAAGACAAGAATGCATTGATTTTTTTCTTTCCCTCCTCAAATGAAAGGTAGATGAAGTGATTTTTTATTTGAGGATGCCTAGCTGGCATATTACCCAGACAGCAGGAATTAGAATAGATTTAATCCTCTAATCCATACTAATGGGGACATTAAAAACCCTGTTTGTTTATTAAATTTATCTTTTTGACATTTTTTTAAAAATTTATTTATTTTTGGCTATGTTGGGTCTTCGCTGCTGCGTGCGGGCTTTCTCTAGCTGTGGTGAGCGGGGTCTACTCTTCGTTGTGGTGCGCGGGCTTCTCATTGCAGTGACTTCTCTTGTTGCGGAGCACGGGCTCTAGGTGCCCTGGCTTCAGTAGTTGTGGCACGCGGGCTCAGCAGTTGTGGCGCACGGGCTTTCTTGCTTCGCGGCATGTGGGATCTTCCCGGGCCAGGGATCCAACCCGTGTCCCCTGCATCGGCAGGCGGATTCTTTAACCACGCTGCGCTACTAGGGAAGCCCCTTTCTTGACGTTTGCAATATGATCCATCGCAGTCCTGTGGCTTCAGTGCTGCATAATGATGATATCTAGCATTTATTAAATGCTTCTCATAGTTGTGTCAGGCACAGTGCTAAGGGAAACACATGATCACACGATCTCATTCAGTCCTCACCACAAACATGCGAGAAAGCGTCTGGTTTAACTCCCATTTTACAGGTGAGAAACTTGAGGCACAGAGAGGCTCAGTGATTTGCTGAAGCTCCCTTAGCTAATGAAGCGGGGAGGTGGGGATTGACCCCCAGTCATCCCCAGTAAGCTCATGTACTTTAGCATCATGCTGTAGGAGTGATGGGGATTGATGAGGCTGGGTGGAGGGATATCAAGAGGTGACAGAAAAGATCTGAGCCTGGGTGGGTGCCCACTGCATGCGGAGCACAGGGCTAAGCCTCTGGCCCATGATCTCATTTTGTGTCCTGAACAAATGCTCATAGGTTGATCCACCTCTGAGCATCTCTAGAACCTTCTCTGTAAACCAAAAGAGAATCTTGAATTTTCTTAATCTATGATTTAAAATAATATGGCAAATTTTCTAACATCTAGACCAGGAGGTACCAGTAAACTGGTTCACCCATTCATTTACATCAATGATTAGTTTTTGAGCACCTACGGTGTTCTGGGCGCTAGAGCTTTATCAGGAAATAAGACGGACAAAGATTCGTCCCCTCAGGGAGCTTACAGTCGCTATTGGGAATATCAGGATCAAAGAGACAATCCCTTAATAAGTCACAGTTTTGGTGAGAGAGATAGGCAAGGCAATAACTTTAATACAGCATGAAAAGTGCCAGGACAGAGGTTGGAGGCCGATTGGAACTCAGTGTGGTATCCAGTCTCCATGACGACCCCCAGTGACCCTCGTATTTGATGCCCTTATGTAGTCGGTCCCCTCTCCCATGAATAGGGCTGACCCACGTAGAAAAGAGGATACTGCAGACGTGATGGGGCATGACTTACTTACCAGGCGAGGTCAGAAAAAACGTTGTGGCTTCCGCCCTTTTGTGGGAATCACTCTCTCTAGGAGAAATCAGCTACCACATCCTGAGGACACTTATACAGCCCTATAGAAAGTTCCATGTGGTGAGGAACTGACACCTCCTCTCAATGGCCAGTACTAATTTATTATTGTTTCAAGTAATTTGTTAGGCAGCAGTAGATAACGGAAACACTCAGGAAGCCAGTCAGGGAAGGGAGGAGTTGGCCATCAGGAAAGGCTTCCTGGAGGAGGTGACACATGAGCTTGTCTTGAAGGATGAGTAGGAGTCCTAAGTAAGAGTCAGTGTGGCAGAGAAAGAGCGTTGGGGTAGTAAGGCCCTTCTAGGCAGAAGGAACGATATGTTCTAAGTCCTAGATATTGTTCAGTTAGGGATAGAAAACAAATGCCTGCCGAGCCTAGGCAAGTAATGCAAATGAGTGAAGCAGGTGGTGTCAGTGAGGCGTGCTGTGCCTGAGGGGTGGAGTCAGGGAGGAGTGGACGGCCCAGGTCCCTCGGCCCCAGCTGATTGCTGCCATGCCAGAATATAGGCCCAAATTTGCCAGTTTTTTCTAATGTGTCAAGAGAAGCCAGAAATTGAATTTTAATTCTAAAATCTAATTTTCAAAGGGTGGCCGACCCAAACTTCTCAGTGGCCAAATGCACCCCACTTGCAGCCTCTCGTTCAGGAGCTCTGTATGAGTCTGGGGGAAACTTAGCTTCTCTTGTGTGCTGACCACAAAACTTTGTCCTCTGCCTCCTGGTTAGCCTGAGTCCCACGGGACTGGTGCAATGATTAACTGTCTCGATAACAGCCAAGCTCCACTGAGCTCCAGTAAGAGGAAAGGAAGTCAGAATGAGTCCACGTGCAGAATTCCACAGCACCTCGGCAAAGCCGTCTGTGGCCTACTACTCTAACGGCAGAAGTGTCAGAGCAAAATCGCAGAACATGAGGTCGTTGAACACTGTGGACCGTAACCCCTGTGTGCAATTCTGAAGACAATGCCTATAGTTAGACTCCAGGCCTGGCTACTTTGTATGACTTTTTGAGATACTGGTGTGTGACAGTGGGAAGGTGCCAATCTCCATCATTGTGCCCATTTTACAGATGGGGACACTGAGCGGCAGGGAATTTTTACTGATTTGCCCAAGATCTTGTTGTCAGTAAGAGGCAGGGCAGAAAGCTCTTATTGGTCTGTTCAAAACCCACATTACTATCTACTCCCCTGTAGTTTTTTCCCTGGCATCAAAAACGAGAGCGTGTGAGATGCTTGGAGTTTTCATTTGAGAGGTGAAGACTGGTTTGAAGCAGCGTTGGCCAGAGGACTTGTGAAGTGGAGCCTGTAGAGTGAGAAGTGTTTTTGTTTGTTTGTTTTTTCCTTAGAATGAAGTGTTTTGCTTTCCTCTCACTCCAACTTCAAGTCACTCCCTTGGCGACACTATTGAAAGGGACCTAGTTATGAAAGGAATTTCAAGGACAACCCATGTATGAGATTTAGCCACCTAGTTTGTACAGAGCTTGCAAATTATAATCAGGTGAGTCAGAATTCTTTCCCTGTTGGACCACGTACAGTGATTTGTGGCAGAAGGTGGCACAAAGTAAATGAAATGCTGTGGGTTTTGGAGCCTGGGAAATGTGAGTTTCAATCCTGATTCAGTCACTACCTCGCCGTGTGATCTTGGATGGATTGTATAACTTGTCTGAGCCTCAGTCTCCACTCCTGTTGTATGGGGACAAGAATCTTTAATTAACAGTGTTCCCAGTGCCACAGTAGGCACTCAACCAAGACTTTTTGAAGGAATGAATGAATGAATGAGTGGCTGGTTAGGGAAGACTGCAGAACAAATTGGACCTGAGGTATTCCTAGAGAGTTTAAATATGTGAAGGGGAGAGAGGGAATTGCGGGCAGGGAAATGGTATGAACAGGGGCCTGGTGACAAGAATGCCAGGTTTAGGAGACAGGGAAAAGCCCAATATGCTTCTTAAGGAGGAAAGGGTGGCCCAGGAGGGGCCTGCACTGCATCCCTCATCCTGATTACATTTCCTCGGAGACCAACTGCTCTTAGGTGCTGATACTAACAGTTCCCTAAGAAGGCTCTTCATCTCCAATCTCAAAGTGCTTTGCAAGCATTAATTAAATCTCCAAACTCCTAGTGAGGTAAGTATTATTTATCCACCTTTCGTAGGTGGGGAAACTCAGTCACAGAGAGAAGAGATTTGCCCAGGACGACGCCTAGGTGGGTGTCCTTCCCATCCTCCTTCAAGATTCTCAGAACAGAGCTAGAATGCAGTTTTAGGAGAAAGCAGGAAAACAAATTCAGATCACTTTGCTTTCTCCCTCCTACACCCTCATATGCACAAGAAACAAAAACTAGGACAGAAAAGTAAAAGTCATCATTAAATAATGTTTCTTAGAATTTTCTAAGGCCCTTTAATGTATTCTCAAGTAATATGACTCTCTTCATAGTTTTTAAGGACTTGTGGGCAACGTGGTGGAGAAAATTGTTCAGTTGAGTGTTTCTGTGATATAATTCAGATTTAGGAGCTGTGTGTCATATTTCTTATCGGTAAAATAAGAATCCTTCCTGTGTTGTTGGGAGGATTAAATGAATGAGTGTGTATACATATATATATGCACAAATCTCAGGACCAGACTCATTGGAGGCACTTGATCAGAGGTGGTCACAATGATGATTTTGGTGGAGCTGGCAGAATGCCCACCCTGGTCTTTGGAGTGTCTTCTGGACATTTCCACTAGAGTGTCCTCCCGTCACATTGATTCATTTATTTGACCACTATATTGCCCTTTACGTGCTCTGTTAGGTTTTGGGAATATGACAGTGCACAAAACAGGCATGGGCTCTGGTCTCTGGTTCCCCTATGGCTTCTTACAGTCCAGTTCAGGAGCCAAACATTAAAAATAGAATCCCATAATGTAATGTTCCTGTTGAGGTAAGCACTAGAGATCTGTGATGCTCCCAAGGGGGTTAAGAGACCAGGATTCCTCCAAATCTGGGAGAGCATCAAGGGCTCTTCAGGGGAAGTGATGCTCCAGCTGGGTTGCAGAGGGCGATAGGAGATACACAAGTGATGGAGAGAGGGAAGAGGGTACCACCAGAGGGAACAGCAGGTGCAGAAACACACCAAACTAAAGAGATGTAAAAGCATCCACTTAACACCCATCACTAAGCGCCTTGTTTGGAAAGGATGCCAGGCACCAGGAGGAGAGAGAGGCACGGGTGAGAAACTTCTCCACAGGCCCTGGAGAAGCAGGATTCAGGTGATGTTAATTCAGTTCTCACACTGGAGTCCAGTTGGAGAACAAATGTAGGAAAGAAGATAGAATCTGTCAGAGGCTTTGGGGAATAACTCTGCCTGGAGAGGTTGAGGCAGGTTTCCTAGAGGTGACCTGGGAGCTGGGATTTCTTTTATTTATTTGTCAGCAAAACTATTGAGCATCTGTAAGGTGCCAAGCAGCAGGCTTTGCCTGTGGTAAAGGAGGAGACGAATAGCAAAGAGGAAGGTCAGCTGTTGGCAGTGAGAAGAAAAAAAAAAGAGTGTGATCTGGTTCTCATGCCTTCCATAGGGAAGGGGAAGTCAGTGGGTGTGAGTGTTTGTGAAAGCTGATATAATTGAACAGTTCAGACTTAATAATGATATCTAATTAACTAACGATAACCAGTAACACCTTGTGCTGATTCAGCACTTCCCAGTTTAGAAAGCATATGCATTAACTCATCGGAGAGTCACAACAGCTCTGCAAGGAGGTGGAACCAGTACTATCGCTTACATTTTAAAGACCATGGATTTGAAGCTCAAGAAAGGTAAATAAATGAATGATTTGCTTTTTGTGAGATATAATGCCCACTGTTGATGATACATCAAAGGGCCTGACTCTTGGGTCCATCCATTTAGAATTTGCTTCCTGTGAGTTGTTTTACCCAAATCTCCATCCTCCTTGGAGTTTTTCAAAGTTCACAGCTGAAGATTAGATTCCGGGGCACACCCCAGACCCTCAACACAAGCCGCCGTTGGCTGACCTCTCTCCAGCTCACCTGTACTAGGTAACGTTTACCTGCGTCCGCAGTTACTATCTGAATAAGAATAAAGCTGCGTTTCTTTACAAAAGGTACTCTAAACTGGGTGACCATCTAACAGATCATGTCACCCCGGACACTTCTGAGAGTGAAAGGGGGTGTGATTCATAATTACATTAGGATAACAGGTATGTGCTGGGATTGTCCCTGGCAAGCGGGGATATATATACTCTAAACTGGGTGACCATCTAATAGATCACGTAACCCCGGACACTTCTGAGAGTGAAAGGGGGTGTGATTCATAATTACATTAGGATAACAGGTATGTGCTGGGATTGTCCCTGGCAAGCGGGGATATATATACTCTAAACTGGGTGACCATCTAATAGATCACGTAACCCCGGACACTTCTGAGAGTGAAAGGGGGTGTGATTCATAATTACATTAGGATAACAGGTATGTGCTGGGATTGTCCCTGGCAAGCGGGGATATATATACTCTAAACTGGGTGACCATCTAATAGATCACGTAACCCCGGACACTTCTGAGAGTGAAAGGGGGTGTGATTCATAATTACATTAGGATAACAGGTATGTGCTGGGATTGTCCCTGGCAAGCCGGGATATACCCACGAGCCATGCCTCTCCCTAATTGGATTCAGATTCTTCCTCCTGTCCTCACTTTCTTCTGAATCATGCACTCATTCAATTATTGGACAACCATGCACTGGACGCCTCTGTTCCCGGTGTGCTGGGCTGCCGGGGATGAAGCATCCTGGCTCCTTTCCAGAAGCACGGGGCGAACACTGACTAGCTACCCTGGAAAGGCGGACGCGAACCTCCTGGTAGCCTTCATTTGCCATCTTTGCATTGGTTAACGAGTAATCAAAGGCGATGTTCCTGGAGGGCAGAGGCCATATCTCCTGTGCCTTGCACGACATGTGGGTCACGTGGGGCTGTTCAGGAAACTGTGTCCACAGACACCACCTGGCAAGCCTTTCAAAGGGATGGAAAGGCCTCCCGGCCCATAGCAGTGTTCAGCTAATGATTCCCAGCCGGCCCTCTGCTTTCAAATGCCTTTTCCCCTTCACTCTCCCTTTGTGTCTTGTGTCTTGAAACACTCATCACATAGTAAATCATTATTTGTGAATATTGGTTTCATGTTTGTCAGACCAGAAGCTAGGGGCTGATCCCCAGTGTCTAGCAGAGGCCCTGGCTCGTGGGAGTCTTCACTGCACATTTGCTGGCTGGCTGATTGGCTTGAGGTTCAAGGCAATGGACAGCCTCTGATGAGAACCTGGGCTTCCTGGGTGAATAATAGGGTGCAGGCAGAGGCTGGAGAGGGGCTCACAGATTTGGGGCTGGATGGATAGAAGTTACTTGGGTGGGATATCCACCAGGACAGTCTGGCTAAGGGGAAGGAATGAAACGCCGGTTCTCCTTCCTGAGCTCCCAGGTAGGCGTGTTGGCTGTGTGGTGGCCCTGCCCCTCCACCCTCCGTCCTACCCAGAGGTAGGTTTGGCCTCAGCTGAGCAGAGGGACCAAATAAGGAGAAGGAGTTTCTGTCTGGATGGAACGGAGGCCCCATTTACAGGATTCCAGATGTCCCAGGGCTGCCAGAGGCCAGGTGTGCAGAGCTCAGCTCAGCTGGCACAAAGGGTGTTCCCACCGCACTCACTCATCTGGCAACCCCAAGCGTGCAATTCCCTCACCTTTTCCACTCTGGGACAGGGTCTGCAAAATTTGCTGCAGGACTGTATCTGCTGAGCGGCCGGCCCTGGATGGGGCTTGCTTGGGGGAGACCTTTGAAGAGGGCTCTTGACCCTGGCAATGGGAAGAGGAGGTAGTGACAGGAAGGGCTGGATCCCCTGGGGCCAGAGAAGGAAGGAGCTAGAGCTGCAGTGACGGGTTGCCACCTGGGAGGTGTTGAGCAACCCATTTCACAGGTCATCGTGTCCTATGACACTCAACCTGAATGGTACTACCCATAGCCCAAATGCCTGAATGGTACTACCCATAGCCCAAAGTCCCATCTCAGTCTCCTGCTGGCTGCATAGCCGAGGGCAAATTACCCTTCTCTTTATCAGTTTCCTCACCTGCAAAATTACGATGACAATAGAAACCGCCTCACCAGGTTCTTGAGAGGGGTCAAGGGTTCAATACACGTAAAGCTCTTAGACAAGTATCTGGCGCAAAGTGTCAGTTCAAAGCAAAACACAAAAACGTGTCTTCATGCCTTTCCCCACATGTTCTAAGCTCCTGTAAACCTTGACTCTTACCCCAGTTCCCACCTGCCTTGACCCTACCTCTCCTCCTAGGCAGAGCCTAATTACCTGCCTCATTCAGTCATTTCTTCATGCATTTATTCAGCAAAACTTATTGGGTACCTGCTACTTGCCAGAAACTGGTCAGAGCATATTGTAACAAATCGACAAAAGCCCTGCCCTCAAGAAGCCCATAGTCCAGTGGGGTGGATAAAATAAAAGACAAATAATTTAAATCAAATAAAAAGTCATAAATTCCCCTAGAGAGAGGTAGAGATCAATAGAAGGGATTAGAACTTTTAACAGGAGAGAGCTTGGAAGGCTGCCTGGAAGAGGTGTCATTTAAGCTGGGTTGGAAAAGATGGGTCAGATGATAATAACATAATCATAATAGCTCCCGTTTTTGAGCATTTGCTCTGTGCCCTGTAGTATGTGCTTTTCATGGATTAGCTCTTTGCAACACACCCCAGGAGGCGGTAGTGTCATTATCCTTCCCTTTATAGACGAAGAAACAGATAACTGGGTCATCCAAGTTCTCATAGCTGGTAAGTGAGGGATCAGGACTTGGTCCTAGGCTGTCTTGAGCCCACGGACCACTGAGCCCTGGTAAGAAAACCCTGGCCTCTTTATGCTGGAACTCTCTGCCTGAGGAGATCCTGGGATTCCTCATTCCAGGGCTGCTGCAAAAGCTGGAATATGTCTGACACCGTGTTTTGTATGAACCATTTGCACATCAGTTGTCCTAACCCTCGCTGGTCCTCAATAAATATTTGTAAATTGAATAGCAATGCGCAATGCTCATGGAGTGCTTTCCAGATAGTAGCCCTCTTCTAAGAACTTTCCATGCATTAACCCATTTATTCCTCACAACCTCGCTATAGGGGACTGCAACTATTAT
This sequence comes from Phocoena sinus, assembly GCF_008692025.1. Lineage (NCBI taxonomy): Eukaryota > Metazoa > Chordata > Mammalia > Artiodactyla > Phocoenidae > Phocoena > Phocoena sinus. The sequence goes on along the minus strand of NC_045779.1, from coordinate 66,874,214 downwards.
CTCTATTTTATGGAAAAATAAATAGCCGTGCAGAGAGGTTAAACTACTTGCCTAAGGTCATATAGCTCTGGAGTAGAAGTCCTGGGTAGGAGGAATCCCAGGTCTTCCCAAATTTATGATCCTGTCTCCCTCCTTTCCTCCTTCTCTCCCTCCCTTCCTTTCTCCCTTCCTTCCTTCACCATGCCCCTTTCTGCTAGGGTAAGGGGAATCCAGGCCAGGGTAGGGGTAACAACAAGTAGCCAAGGCAGTCTCAAAACGGTACAGTTCTTGCATCTCAGGGGTGAGGGTGGAGACCTGGATGCCCTCTCCAGGATTTGGAAAACACTGGGCCAGCTAGTCCTTGAAAGGATTCAGGAAGCCTCTGTATTTGGCTGTCGCTAACTCAGGGAATTAGGCTGGTTGACATTGGGGACTTTCAAAGCTTGCTTGTGTCTACATATATCTATGGGAACAAATCCAGTGAAACCGTCTAGGAGGCCAGGTGTAGGAGACCTCACTGTCAACAGAAGACCTCACGTTTACGGAAGATCCGAGTGTAAACTCACCCTGCCCCTTTCATTCCCCGTCGGCATGTCTCAGTCTCCCTTTCACAAGATGAGAAGCTGCTCTGAAGGCAGGGACCACATCTGACTCATCCTTGCGGGCTTCTATCCACTGCAAGTGCCTGCCATGGTGCTCGGTACCTAGGAGGTGCTGCAAACACATTAATAGCGTAAAAAGTGGTGAACGTAATGTGACTCCTGTGTACATTCCCTTGTGGTTTGTGGCCTGGATGTTCGGCTTCTTAACTGGGAGAACTTCACTCTTCAATTTGCCTCTCTGGGCCTCAATTCCCTACTGTTGTGAGGATTAAATGAGGTCATACAGAATTTAGAACAGTGCTTGGCACTTGGTAAGTATTCCACTGATGTTGACTATCCCTAATATTATTAACATAGACGTACTATCCTCAAACCATTTGCTGCATATACTGGGGGTCAAGGAGACCCAGATTTGAGTCCTAGCTCCTCTGCTGTGTCTTGGGTGAGTTACTGCACCTCTTTTTACATCTGTAAAGTGGGGATAAATTTTCTACCCTATGGGGGGCTGAAGATATGCCTGTAAAGCCCCTAGTTTCGGGCAGACACAAAGAAGTGCTCAGGGAACACCCTTGGCCTTAACGGCGTTCATGGAGATCATGATTAAGCGGCGACTTTGTGGCACAATCCCAGTTTCATGTGTGATAAACAGGGAGCAGAGGAGTCCGTGGTTAGTTTTAGGGTTATTGTCTGCTAGGAAAGCTCGACTTCCTTATTGTCTTGAGGGGCCTAAAAATAAATGGTGAAACACCCTGCACTGGGTCATCCACTTTGTCCTCCCACGTTTTCCTACCCAGAATCTTCTTGGCCCCTTTGAAAAGGTGTTTCCTGTCCTCTTCCAGGCTTCTGGGATATTTGGACGTTTCGATTCTGCAAAAGCAATACTTTCTGAATTGTCAAGTATTACCGTCAGCCAGCTCATTTCAGGACTGGTCTCTATTGTACTATGGAGGGTTCCCGGCGACCCTCCCTTCTGGAAGACACAAACCCGAGAGGAAGGGCAAAGCCCAGAATACTTCATTTTTATTCTTGCAGTGGCAATGCCTGTTGCAATGAAATCCAGGCTGAGGGGATGGGAAATGTCTTCTCCCTATTTTTCCCAACCTTCCCCAAGCCATCGGGGCCGCGGAGCCCAGCCCTGGACCATTTGCATGGCCAGCCTTGGTGCTTTATGAGGGCGACAGCCCCGCGTGGTTGAGCAGCTGCCTCTCCCTGGGTTTGAATAAAAAACCACGAGCCATAATACACATAAAACCCTAATGTGCCTTCAAAATTACCTCATCTTTTATTTAGAGGTTATTCCGCCCTTGTCTTCCTTTATCACTCTTTATGTGACTGAAGTGGGGCCGCACCGAACGAGGCCATCTGGGTGGCTGAGCTGAGGAAGTGTGGAGGGGTAACTTTGGAGAGGCTGCCAGGCCCCAGGGGCTCCTTCATCTCAGCCCCTCCTCCCCTCCCTGAAGCCAGCTCCTTCCATTTGGAGGTTGCTGCTTCCCTACCAGGTCCGTTTTTATATTGTCCCTCCAACTGTGGATTTTATTGTCTTTCTTCGTGAAAGGGAGGCGCCTTTCTGAGAAGCTGTGATTTCTGAGTGAGCTGCAAATGCAGCTCTGGCGGAGGCTGGAGCCCCGACCCTCCCAGACCAGGACTTCGGCTTGGCCTTTCCAGCAGAGTCCTTGTTCTCTGAGCTCAGGATCCTTGACATTTAAAGGCCAAGAAGAGCCGTGATTTATTCTTAAGCTCAGTTGTGAGAAGGGGGCGGGGAGAATGGAGACGTTGCTTTTTGCCGGCTAACGCCGTGCTTCTCAGACTTTAGTATATGTAAGAATCACCTGAAGGGCTCATGGAGGCAAAGAGTCCAGAGGGTCTGACTCTGTAGGTCTGGGGCAGGGCCTGAGATGCTGAATGTCCGTGACTTTCCAGGTGATGCTGATGCCGTGAGTCCACGGACTACACTTTGAGAATCACTGCACTAGAGAGATCAGTGAATTAAGGTGAGAGAGAGATAGAGTGTGTGTGTGTGTGTGTGAGAGAGAGAGAGAGAGACAGTGACAGAGACAGAGAGAAAGAGAGACCAGCGAGAGATAGAGACAAAGACACACACGCACACAGACACACACAAGCAGTGACTTTACTTTCTGAAGGAACGTTTCCTACCTAGGGTAAAGATGGGATTAAACCATAGCAAATTGGATTCCCGGTTTTAGAACTGGGAGGCCCTGGAACATATGGCTAATGCAGCTCAAAGAGTTTCCATCTACCGCAATTTCAAAGGGTTAGCTATTCTCAGATTTGGGAAATGCCTTTAGCCTGGTCCTGCTGGGAGCAAAGTGTGTCCTCTCTATTTCACAAGTCTTTGATATTAAAGAGATCTCCAAGGACATAACGGCCATGCTCTTCAAGCAGTACAGCATAGTGGTTGGGAGCCCAGCGTCCAGGGTCAGACCAATGGGAGTTCATCTTTGTAATCCTGGGCAAGCTAGGAAACCTCTCTCTCTCTTTTTTTTAAAAATTTTTATTTTTGGCTGCATTGGGTCTTTGTTGCTGCATGCGGGCTTTCTCTAGTTGCGGCAAGCGGGGGCTATTCTTCGATGCGGTGCATGGGCTTCTCATTGCGGTGGCTTCTCTTGTTGCGAAGCATGGGCCCTAGATCGTGTGGGGTTCAGTAGTTGTGGCGTGCGGGCTCAGTAGTTGTGGCGTGCAGGCTCAGTAGTTGTGGGGCACAGGCTTAGTTGCTCTGCAGCATGTGGGATCCTCCTGGACTAGGGCTCAAACCCGTGTCCCCTGAATTGGCAGACGGATTCTTAACCATTGCGCCACCAGGGAAGTCCTAGGAAACCTCTATGAGCCTCAGTTTCTTCAGCTGTAGAATGGAATAGAATCAGTACCAACCTCAGGGGATGTTGTAAGGATTAAATGAAATAGGGCAGGTGAAGTCTCCCAGCACTGTGCCTGGGACATTGTCAGCCTCAACAAAGTATGACTGTTATTATTGTCAGCATGCTGTCTTTACTGAGCGTCTCTTAGTGTTTCTTAAGGTTTGATGGACATCTATTTAATACTATGTGCCAAACTTTTTTATACTTGTTATTGTATGTAATCACCTGAATTTGTTGAAATAGCTGTACCATCCTCCTTTACTGATGACAAAACATCTACTCAGAAAGGTTAAGAAATTTGCCCTGGTTGTTTATTAAAGTCACAAAGCTTACAAGTGGCATGCCTGAGATTACACGTCACCTGACTGGTTCGCTTCCCTCCACAACCCAGGTGGAGCTGGAGTTTTCTCGTGGCTCTGCTGCTGAGGAATTGTGTGATGTTAGGTACTGTGCTCACCCTCTCTGGCCCTCATCACATAAGAAGTAAAAGGACTGGATTATTCACGCTGAGGTGAAATCTTCCTTGCCGTGGTTCCAATACTGGTAGCTAGGGGCCTGCAGGTGTTTCACAAGGATTTTCACTGGTCTTAATCAGGTTTCACTCGTGTCATCACGAATTCAGCAATTTAACAAATATCTCTTGAGCATCTACCATGTGTCCAGCACTATTCTAATCACTGAAGATGGTACAGTGAACAAAACAGAGCAAGTCACTCCCGTCCTTGGGATTCTGTTCTACTTGGAGAGATGGTGGTGGTGACCATAAACATATAAACACAAAACTTATAAACAGATAAGCAAGTCTTCCAGGAAAAGGAGGTAGCAGAGGAGCCTCTGAGTTGAACACATGCTTAGAATGTTCTAGAAACAGCCAGGAAGCCAAAGCGGCTGGAATGGAGTGAGCGGGGGGAGAATGTATGCAGGGGCCGCACGTGGAGACCCTTGTGGGCCACAGCGCAGACTCTGGCCCTTACTCTCGAGGCAGTAAAGCCACTTGTCTTGTGTAGGGTCCCCTGGATGCATATCCTGGGACTAGCATCTGGGTGGTCTATGTGGGAAGCGGTTCCAGGAAATATCAGGAGAGGGGTGGAGAAGTGAGACAGGGAAGAAAAGGAAACCAAGAAAAGGGGCATCATCAAGCTGTGAGCAACTAGAGCTTGGTCCTCCTGGGAGCTCTGGGGACCGGTGTAGAGGATGCCTTCATGCTGTCATGGTCCACTGTTCCCCAGCCATTGATGGTTGAGGGCTGTGTCCAAGGGCATTAACTATCTGGCGTGTTCTGCTTGCCCTGTGCTTGGCTACGTGAGCTTCCCCAGCCACAGCAAAAGGCTCTGAGGCAGAGAGCTGCAGGTGAATGTCCTTTGGTTGGCACAGGTGAAGGCAGAGGGCACAGGGTCAGGACAGCAATGCTTCTAGGACACCACTGGAAGATTATGAGCAAAGGAACGATGTGATCTGACATTTTGAAAAGTGTCACCTTGGATGGTGTGTGGAGAGTAGATTGGGGGTCAAGAGAAGAAGCCAGCGGAACAGTTGAAAAATTATGGCAATAATTTATATGTGATGACTGGGATCCAGGTGGTGATGGTGGATGTAGTCCATTCAGCTCCTATTTTGAATGGATTCTGTAACCTCAGTGAAAACCCACACTTTTTTTAAGCATCAGTGGCTGTGTGGACCATAGCGCTGGATGGATTCTTACTTAATTTCTTTTCATCTTCTTACGTGCTTAACGTTGCAGCCTTGAATTCAACATTAACTATATTCAAACAGTATGCAAACTAGCTCATTTGTGCACCGACTCCGGAAAAGTCTTCCTTTTTAGGAACAAGCACCAAATGCTTCTGACGGCGAGACTCCGATCATACGGCTAAGATTATAGAAGCTCAGGAATATTAAACAAAAAAGTCGCGGACCTTAAAAACAGTCCATTTTTGGTTATCCAGGTAATGAGTTTAGGGATCTACTATAATCCAGTAGGTATTTGTGAATGCGTTTGGCTTAAACGGTTACATAATAAATGCTTGTTGAACTAAATTGAATCTGCTGATAAAAAACCCACAGCGCCAAAAAAAAAAAAAAAAAAAACCCACAGTGCTTCAATCTTTATTGATGGGGAAGTCACCAATGATGCCTGTTCTTGGTTACAAAGTATTTGCTCACCTGATCTTGCTCTGAGGCAGCTCCAGGAGAGCATTTGTGTCTGGTTGGAGGCAAATTCTGAGGAGGTGTCAGGCAATACTTCACGGAGGTGGTGTCTTTGAAGTGAGGCTTGAAAGATGAATGGGTTGTATTCACCAAAGACAGAGGAAAGGGTGGTCCAGGCAGGATGACCAGCTTAAGCCAGGGTGCAGAGGCTTGAGAGAGCATGGCACCTCAGGGGAACCGCAGTTTTTAGGAGAGCTGGAGCAAAGAGTAGGAAGTGCTGAATGTCCGGAGTGGGGAGAGTTCCTGACTGTGCAGAGAGTCGGGCGTGGACAGAAAGTCAGGAGCCACATCTGGAAAGTCTTGTCAGCTCCACGAAGCCCCAGAAAAGAAGCGAGGGGGGGTCCTTCAGGGCTGTCAAGCAGAGGAAGACTGTGACCAGATAACGTCCCTGGCTTCAGTATAGACACTGGTGAATCTGTACAGTCCTCGCTGCTCGAGTTGCCCCATATTCTGCCAGGAAATTGTTTGACGAGTGTGATTTTGCCAAAGCACGATGGTATCTGGGTTACACTCCACCCTCCTGAGCCAGCCCTTGCGGTGAGAGAGGGCCCACAAATAGGCCTTTCATCAGTGCCGAGCTGTGAGTGGGTCCTCCAGTCCCACTGTTGCCCCAGGAGCTCCATGATCACGGCTCCACCCCAGAACGGGGGAGAAGGAGAAGGCAGTCTCAACCCCCGCCAAGATCCCCTAGTGTCTGCCCCCAGGAGTGGGAAATGGGGCTTCCAGAGCATCTTACTCAGGAGAGACTTGTGGCACATATGGCCTGGGGCAAACCTCAGGCCCCTGAGGGCACAGGGCGTGGGCAACGGCCAATAGCAAGTCTATGAGCACATCTAACAAGGGCAGTGCTAATGAGGAGAAGTGCTAGAAACATAGCAATGAAGCAGGCAAGGGGAGGCTGGGTCATGGAGGATGCTGTTTCAGATAGAGGCCAGGGAAGCCCGCAGAGAACTGAGGAAGGGAAGTGGTGAGGCATGAAGGTGTCGAAGGAAACGTGTCTGGGAAGAGGGAACGGCAGGGCAAAGGCTGGGAGGTGGGAGCATGCTGGGTGGGTTTCAGAAGCAGGTCATTGTGGCTGCCGTGAGGTACAGAAAGTGGGGACAAAATGAGGGGAGGTACCCGAATTACCTGAGGCCCATTCACATAGGGCCTCATGGGCGATGGCGGGGACTTGGGGTAAGACTCAGCGTGGAGGATTTTGAACTGGGAACAATGTAACGGGATTTATGCTGTAAGGGGTCTACGAGCCGCTGAATGGAGAACTGTGTAGGGAGAAAGGTTGGAAGCAGGGAGACCAGGGTGGTTGATGTGGAGGTCCAGGGGGCCTTGGACCCTAGCAGGGGCGGTGGAGCGGTGAGCTAGTCAGATTGGGGCTCTATTTTGAAGGCGATCCAAAAGGCTATGAGATGGCGCTCTGTCAACCCACCAGTATTTATTGGACACATATCATGAGACTGCAGAAATGAGATCATGTGATTCCTATCCCCAGGGAGGTTACATCCTTACAGGGAGAGACACACAGCAAAATGGACCAAGATAGGATGAGGACCCAGAGGGTATATCACCGGGAAAAGGCTGAGAATGACCTGACAGATAAAATGGCATTTGGGCTGAGTCTTGAAGAGGGAGTGGGCGTTTGCTACTGGGCCAGGAAGCAGAGGAGAAAGGGCATCCCTGACAGAGGGAGCAGCCCGTGCAAAGGCATAGTTGCTGGTTCAGTTTCATCTTCCCTTCTGGGGACTCAGAACGCTGGGTCTGACTGTGGTTCCTGATGGCGTTGCCAGTGTCTGGCTCCACAAATATTGCTATTTGACGGACAAAAACCAGCATGGTGTGTTTGGGAAAATGCAAGTTGGCTTTACTCCAGAGCCTAAAATATGATTAGGCATTTTCAACGTGATAGCTCTGAATTCTCTGTATTCAAGACAGTTTGGGGGGGTAATTGAGGGGACCGTGAAGTTGTGCGGGCACAGCCCTCTACGTGAGGTTGTGGAAAGACCAACGTGTCGTAGGGTGCGACTAATGGAGGTGATGGGGGTCACAACTCCCCATCACTCCTTGGTGCTACCCTGGACCTTGGAGGCAAGTCTGGGGAGATTGAAGGCAGAGGTGAGGCTGTGTCTGTCTTCCTAATGAGTTCTGATGAGCGCAAACAAGGAGGTTTTGAAGGGGTTCTTGAAGGTGAGTGAGAGGTTTTGATGAGCCTTCTAAGGTATTCACTCTGGAGCTTTGTGGAGGATGGAAAAGATGATGCAAGATAGTAGTTGAGGGAGAGGGCGGTCAAGGCCATTGCGAGCATCCACCGCCATCTTCCCTTGGTAGTACCTTCTTTGGGACCTCCGTGCTTCCGGTTCATCCTGGGCCCTCAGGAGGGGAGGCCCTAGAATACACAGGAGAAGTCAGACAAGTGGAGGGAGAATGGAGAAGGGATGAGAAGCAAGTCCCCAACCTGAAGTAGCTCCGCCAGCAAGCCTCACCTCCCCAAGCACAGATCAGCCTGGCTTCTCTTGGCAGAGGGCATAGGAATTGGCCCCGGGCAAATTTCCCGGGGAAAAGATGCAACCTGGGCGTGGGCCGGTTTCCCTGTGAAGGCTGTTGCTTCCCTCGGGCTCACCCACGCTGCTGAGTAATCCGCAGGCTGCAATCTGTCCATGAAGGAACTCTCGCAACGCAGAGTGTCAGGCTCCCAGGTAAACAGGTGCTCCGTGCGCCTGGAGCCCTGCTTACTACTGTCTTCTGGGGAAGCCTCCCTCCCCGAGGGCCATGGGCTGTGCCCCCCCCCCCCCCCCCGCCTTGCTCTCTTAGGCTGCCCTGTCCTCCCCTGGGAACCAGGTCAGGGGCCCCACTGGCAGGTGTCATAGGGCATGAATCAGGCCCTGCAGCAGGAGGCGGGACATCTGGGCTGAGGCCAAGCAGGGAAGGTTAATTGGATGATTTATCTGGCCAGTAGCCAGTCTATTAAACTCCCCTGAGAGAATTAGGAACCTGCGTAGGTGATGGATTATCTCTTTGTTGGAGAAGTTTAGGTAACTGGAAACCATGTTTTGGTCAAGAATGACTCAGTAGACTTCTCCATGTTATTAGTGGAGAATTTAGTTTCACACAGGTAGGTGACTTCAAAGCAGTGAAAGCTGGCCGTCATTTTGGTTGGTGTCTCTGCAAGGCAATGTATCCCTCTAGCTGGCCTATGATTTTCAGATTGACGGGCTTTCCAAGGCACATTTACTTTGCTGAGGACGAGGTTAAGGCTTTCAAACGGTTAACATATAAGACCTGACAGCCTGTGAACTGGGTTTCTCTTCTACACTCATGTCAATTTGATTCAACAGACCATTACTAGGCCTCACTGATGACATTAGTCAGAGTGATAGATCCTGGGGAGTTGGCAAGGGCAGACACTCAGTCCTACCCTTGGGAAGCTGGCCCGTGGTCCAAGGCTGGACTTATACACAAATAAACACAGAGAAATGATGGTGTAGCGTGATACACTGAAGGCAAAGGGTAAGGAGGAATTTATCCTGTTGAATAAAACAGGGAACAGAGGAAGGCTTCCTATAAGAAGTGAAATCCTACATGAGTCTGGAAGGATAAATAGGAATGAATGTTTTCCAACTGTGGTCTATTTGGTGATCTCAGGCTTGGCCTCTTGTCATACGGCTTTTGAGTATCAATGATTAATTCAACAGTAACATTAATACAAAGAAGAAAGCATTCACTAGCATTGCAAGCAAATTTATCCCAGACCTCTTAGTAATTTTTAATCCTATAGCCCTGTCGATGGGGTTCATGGTCTTTGCCCTCCATGAAGTGGTCCACAGCGTGAAAAATTTGAAAGGACCTGCGTGAATGAACATCTGATAAGCGTGCGAATTGGAAAGAGTATATCAGGCATGGAGTTAGGATGTTGAGCTGGGTAATTCTTCTGACTTTCCTCTTCCAAAATTACTATGATTCCTCCAGGGAAATGACAGTTTCTTCTCTCTGTATCTTCCAAAGCCAGCCCGTGCCTGTCATCTTATTTTATAAATGTGAAATAAACTCGTGGTTTTTCCTCGTGTCTCTGTTCCCGGGTGGAATCCTGAACCCACAACCCGTGTTCCGTATGTGAGCTTTTGGGAATGTTCTCTGGTTCAGAAGTCTGGATCCTTCTTGCTTGTTCTAATAATATAAAGGTCAAATTTTTCAAAGTCTTTCCAGACCAACCTTTCTAATTATTTGGCTAAGCCCCTTGGAAGGACTCTCCAATTTGCTTCATTTTCCTCATTTTTTAAAATAAATTTAATTTATTTTATTTTTTATTTTATTTTTGGCCGTGTTGGGTCTTCATTGCTGCACACGGGCTTTCTCTAGTTGTGGTGAGCGGGGGCTACTCTTCGTTGCAGTGTGCAGGCTTCTCATTGCAGTGGTTTCTCTTATTGTGGAGCACGGGCTCTAGGCGCACAGGCTCAGTAGTTGTGGCTCACGGGCTCTAGGCGCACAGGCTCAGTAGTTGTGGCGCACGGGCTTAGTTGCTCCACGGCATGTGGGATCTTCCCGGACCAGGGCTCGAACCCGTATCCCCTGCATTGGCAGGCAGATTCGTAACCATTGCACCACCAGGGAAGACCATCATTTTCCTCATTTTTGACTGATGTTATCCAGAACTGTACATGCAGACTGGACATGTAATCTCACAGGGGCCCTGGGACCAGGGGAAATCCGGGAGATGCCTCACCAAACCAGTGACCTGCTGGAGACCTCAGCCAAAAAAATTCTTTTTAAGGAAGAAAAGAGAACCCAACCACCCCCCTCAGGCTCCATCAGATCTTTCCAATGCTCTAGGAATTGGCCATGACTCTCCCCCTCTCTACCTCTCTGCAAATTGGGCTTTGTAGATGGTGAGCTCTTCTAGAAGAATCGCAGACAAGGAGAAGAGGTCTGCAGTTTGCCATTGGCATCATCTTTATCAGTAAGTCTGTGGGTGGAATTGCAGAGTTGAGAGGGGAGGGAGGGGCGCATGGGGACTGCCGCAGTTCTGTCTGTAATTGTGCATTCAGTGTAGAATCAACATGCTAGTCTTGATGCACCAGGCTCTGTTCTGGGCACTAGGGATACATCAGTGAGAGGCAGCCCCGGCTTCCACGGTCTCACTGCCCAGTAGGGGAGAGAGATATGCCAACAGACCAGTGTAGCAGATGGGATGTAAAACTATAGGTGGAAGCCACAGTGAGTTCTGGGACTTCTGAGCTGAGTCCAGAAGGATACGTGGAGGAGTTGGGCAGGGGAGGTTCCAGGCAGAGTGATGGAAAGTGGAGGGGCTCAGAAGAGAGAATGAAGAGATAAGTGAGACTTGGCAAAGAGGAGGGGAGCAACAAGGAGCAACAGGAGAAGGCAACTCGTTCAGGACGGAACATGAGAGCGAGGTGGGTTTCTGAGGGCACCTGCTCCACCTATGGAGCTGATATTCTCTATCGTGACCTTTCAGTGAGGGGTGGGCAAATATGCGACTTTTGGAGGCAGCCATTTTCACTATGGAACACCTCTGGCCAATAGAGTTCTGAATAGTAATTATTGTTTCTGTTTGTAAGGCATTCAACCAATATCAAAGTGTTTTCTCACACATCATTCATCGCAGGTAGCCTGGGAGGACATAGGGCAAGAGATAATGGGGTGACCACTCACTAGGTAGGTGATCTTCGGGAAGCCACTTAACCTGTCTGAGTCTCAGCCTTCCTATCTGTCAAATGGGAATAATGACACCTACCTCACCTGGTGGATGTGAAGTCTAAACGAAATAGTTTTATGGAGGCCCACAGGAGGCCCTAGATGCCCTATCACTGTACACCTGTTTGCAACAGTTATCCTATGGGGTACGAGTCCCATAAACCCACTACTAGTCATTTCAGGAGGTTCATGCTAAGAGCCATCCTCCCAAGTTTCCTAGATGAATCACCTGCTGCTGTCCCCCAGGGTGAGCGTGCTGGGATTTGGTAAATGAATCCTTGTTCATGCCAGTCACACGTGGGCACTGTCTTTAAGATGGGTCCAAGGCTGAAACTGGAAGGTAAGTGTCCCAGGCCAGCAGTATATGTTTCTGCACAATTCAAAGTTCCTTTGGATATCCCTGTCGACTTCACCCCCGAGTGCCTCGCTTTAGCTCCTGTCTCTGTCCCGACGACTCCAGACGTCTCTGTCCAGACGACTGTATAAAAATTTTGTTTACTCAACGGTGACCTTAGTCATTTGTACCCTGATTTTTAAGCCACGTCCTTTGTTTGAATCTTTTCACTTTTGACCTCAGACATGACCCACCTCCTCCATCCGGCAGCTTCCCTTACTTTTCTCCTCTTTCACCCTTTATTGAATGTCCACGAAGCAATGGGCTCTGTGCAGAGCATTCAAAGTTGACCAAGACACAGGCTTGTGGGCGCAGAGAGACCATCAGAATGCACCCTGGAAAGTGTTAGGGTGTGGAAGCAGAGGCTATGAAAGACCAAGGGCAACCTTCCAGGGCCTGGGGCAGGTTCGAGGGGATGGTGCACTCATGTCGGCAGAGGGAATGTCCCATACAGAGGAAAAGAGGCAGGAGGGAGCAGGTTGGAGGCTGTTTTAGGTTTTTAGAGCTGCCATAACAAAGTATCACTAACTGGGTGGCTTAAAACAACAGAAATTAATTTGTTTATCCTTCTGGAAGGCAGAAGTCAGAAATCAAGGTGTTTCCAGGGCCATGTTCTCTCTGAAGGCTCTAGGGGAGAATCTGTTCAACGCCTTTCTCCTAGCTTCTGGCGTTGCTGGCAATCCTTGGCATTCCTTGGCTTGGAGATGCATCACTTCAAAGCTCTGCTTCCGTCCTTACGTGGCACCCTCCCCGCATGTCTCTGTGTCACATCTCCTCTTCTTATAAGGATACCCTACTACAGTGTGACCTCATCTTAATTTGATTACACCTGAAAAGACCCTCTTTCCAAATGAGATCACATTCATATGTTTCAGGGGCAGGACTTCAGTGTATCTTTCGGCGGGGATGCAGTTCAACCCATGACAGAAGCATTGCAAAAAGTCGTCATGGCTGGAGCATGAGCGCTATGCAGAGTATTATCAAGAATGGGGAATTTTAGGGCTTCCTTGGTGGCGCAGTGGTTGAGAGTCTGCCTGCCAATGCAGGGGACACGGGTTCGTGCCCCGGTCCGGGAAGATCCCACATGCCGCGGAGCGGCTGGGCCCGTGAGCCATGGCCGCTGAGCCTGCGCGCCCGGAGCCTGTGCTCCGCAACGGGAGAGGCCACAACAGTGAGAGGCCCGCGTACCGCAAAAAAAAAAAAAAAAAAAAGAAGAATGGGGAATTTTAGATTCTTAACTTTTGGATTGATCTTTGGGAATTAACATACATCGAAGTGGGTTAGAGGTGGCAATAACAGGGATAGCGCTTTGGGGACGGACTCCACATGCTCCAGCCAGCCTTTCTCTGCTCCTAGAGATGCCCCAGGCTGGTGTTCAGAGGAGTCCTGGGCGCTTTCAGCCTCCTAGACTACCTCCTCTCCTCTGCTTCTTGTAATGAAATTTGGACCAATTAGAGATGTTCAGTCTAATCTCCTGAAAGGACTCCTCAGTATGGCCCTTATGGGGCTGGCGTGCTGATGATATCTGGGAGGGACTGTAGTTATTGTGATGAGGAAAGCAGAAGAGAGAAATGGAGTCTGTATTGATCACACATGTATAGTCAAAAGACATTACTGAGGTTTGATGAGACTGTTCAGGGCGTATTTCCCTTGAAATGCTTCTTGAAAGACAGCAGCTTAAGAACATGAGCAAAAGATGAGATTCACGGAGACGGCATTTCAGAAGGGAGAGTAGGTACAGTTACGCTAAGCTCAGAGGGACAGGAGACAGCATTTCAGAAGGGAGAGTAGGTACAGTTACGCTAAGCTCAGAGGGACAGGAGACGGCATTTCAGAAGGGAGAGTAGGTACAGTTACGCTAAGCTCAGAGGGACAGGAGACGGCATTTCAGAAGGGAGAGTAGGTACAGTTACGCTAAGCTCAGAGGGACAGAAGGGGAAAGTGCATGTAAAAAAAGAAAGAAAAAAATCATCAAATGTCTCTGCCCCATGGATCTTATGGGTGGCAAACTCTCTCTACAAAGTATGTGTTTGTGTTTTGAGTGACTAAGACTCCAGAGGCAAGTTTAAACATAAGCCCAGTTAAAAGGTAAATAAGATAACATTGGAGGAAATTCACGAAACAATGTCCCTCTTTATATAACACATTTCCTTTGACATTCAAAATATACATTGCTTAAAAATGACCCAGCGGCCACCACATAGCGAACGGAACGACCTCCTTCATAGCATCCTAGCAGTGGAAATGGCTTCAGAGGGAATTGCCCAGTGACATTCATGTGGCCAGAGAAGCAAATGAAGATGGTATTTATTTGGGGACTGAGGTAGGAGATACCCCTAGCACTGTTCCCAGAAGTCAGAATCAGGCATGAGAATAATAAACATTCATTTACTCAGTCCATATTTATTGAGCCTCTACTATGGGCTGGCATTACACAGCACTGTGAATATTCTCACTTGTTAGATGAAAAGGGATTTGGGGAAGGAAGTACCAGGGTTCTGAAGGTGAGTCAGATAGTACCTCTGGGATGGTGAGGAGATAGTTGCAAGAGGTAAACTGTAAAACCCCAGAGATTCTCAGGTGGGGCAAACCTGATCATTTTAACCAGGAGGGTTCCTCCCTTGATGCTGGGTGGTAATCCAAAAATGAGCTTTGAGGTGGGTCTTCTATGTTTATGATCGAACTTAATTCAGAAAGAGCCTGCAGTGGACTTAGGGAGAGAATGACTGAGTACTTCGAGGGAGAGAACGGCCTCCATGCCTAGTACAGTGGCTGGCTTCAAGCATCCCTTGGAGTGTTTGTTGAGTTCTCCCAGAAATAAGTATCTGAGAGACAGATAGGCAGATAGATTAATTGATCGAGGTAGCACTGGTTTATAACATTATATGAGTTTCAGGTATACATCGTTATATTTCGACTTCTGTATACACTACAGCGTGCTCACCACAAGACTTTAGTTTCCATCCGTCACCATATGTTGACCCCCTTCATCCATTTTGCTCTCCCCCGATCCCCTCAGGTAACGACTACTCTGCTCTCTGTTATCTACGTGTTTATTTATTTTTTGGTTGGTTTATTTATTGTTTGTTTTTTATATTCCACATGTGAATGAAATCATATGGTATTTGTCTTTCCCTGTCTGACTTATTTCACTTAGCACCATACCCTTAAGGTCCATATATGTTGTCACAAGTGGCAAGATTTCGTCTTATTCCATTGTGTGTGTGTGTGTGTGTGTGTGTGTGTGTGTGTATACACACACATCACATCTTTATTCATTCATTCATTGATGGGCACTTAGGTTGTTTTCATGTCTTGGCCATTGTAAATAATGATGCAATGAACATAGGGGGGCATATATCTTTTCCAATTAGTGTTTTTGTGCTCTTTGGATGAGTAGCCAGAATTAGAATGGCTAGATCATATTGTCTTTCTATTCCTAATTTTTTGAGGAATCCTCATACTGTTTTCCATAGCGGCTTCACCAATTTACATTCCCACGAACAGTGTATAAGGGTTCTTCACTCAACTTCATTTCCTTTCATTCTGGACACAGAGGTAGACTACATTTCCCAGCTTTCTTTGCAGTTAGGTGGAGCATGTGGGTGGAATGATGGATGCTGCTTCTAGGCTAGGCTCTCACATAATCCTCTCTGAGGCCCTAGAGAATGGCAGAGCCTCAGGATGGAAGGAGACTTCGTCCTTGAATAAGTACGTTGGAGGCCACTGGACCATACACGATGAACTGTGATGTGGGTGAAAAATAAACTGTGTCCCTTGGCGATCTCTGGAGACAGTTATGGTGTCACAAGTGGGGGATGGGGCATACTACTGGCAGCCAGGATGTAAAGTCTAGGAATACCACCAAACATCCTACAGGGCATGAGACAGTCCCCACAACTCAAATAGCGTATGGACGCAAATATCAATAGTATCACTGAGATATTGAGAATTGTTACAGCAACTAGCATTGTTACCTTCCTGAACTAACACAGTGGTGAACTTCCATGGTAGGGTCATTTATTTATTCATTCAACAAAGTTTTGAGCATCTGCTATGTACCAGGTAACTCTCTAGACACTAGGATAGAGCAGTGAACAACGTGGGCAAAAATCTTTGCTCTCGTGAGAGTCACATCCTATAGTGGAGACAGGCAAGCCATAACACACTCAAAATATATAGTCTATCAATGATAATAGCTGCTATGAAGACAATAAAATGGGGTCTGGGGAGAGATGGCTGTATGAAAATATTACTATTTAAATATTTCAATGAAACTCAACTCGTTGTAAATCCCACATGGTGATTATGAAGCCCAGGTCCATCTGCAGCCTGGTCCTCTTTCCCTAAGCCTTAGGGTCATCTGTCTGTTTGACACCTTTCCCTGGGTGTCCTCGGACACCTTAAACTCCACATGTCCCAAACTGAATTAATAGTCTTCATTGTGTCTTCTTCCCCCAGTTTGATTCTGTTAATGTTAATTCATCACAGAGTCGCCATCCATCCAATACCCCCAATTTAAAGTCTGTATTCCTCCCTCACCTTCATGATTATCCCCAGAATCTTGCAGAATTAGCTTGGAAGTATTTTTTGAACTTTTTCCCTCTTCCTACTCACAACCCTTGTCTGATGTCCACTACCCCTGCCTTAAACAATTGTGGTAGCCTATGAAATGGTTTGGCTAAAAATAAAACTGATTCAGAGAGAGGGTATGTCAATTGCCCAGGGACACACAGCCAGTAAAGGCAGTGCCATGATGTAATCTTGGGTCTCTCATCCTCTAAAATTCCACCCCTCAGCTCCTCAGCCTTTGAAGATCTTGTCCAGATCTCATGGTGGTGGGGGTGGAGGGGCATGGATGCAAATGCCCCGCCTGCTCGCTCCAGCCCTGGTCATGCTGAGAGCTAGAATGTCAACCGACAGCACTGTCGCCTTTGGAAAAGTCTCACAAATCCATGCCAGGAGGCAGCATAAGAGCTACAACCAACCCTCAGCTAACTCATCGATGGCTGGAAGAAGAAGCATGTTGAATCCACTTACAGGCACGTCCCAGTTTATACTATCGGAGAACAGGAGACTTGTCACAAGTGGCAAGATTTCGTCTTATTTCGTCTTAGGAACAAGTGTATTTCATAGCACTTTATTACTTGCAAAGTTCTCTGTGGATGCAAAAAATAACATTGGAGTTCCCCATTTCCCAGGCTTCCTGTTTGCGTGACGAGGGGATTCTGTGGAGCACAACCTTTCTAGCACCTCTCCCGCCTTCTCTAAGGAGGGCCATTTGGGAGGACTGAGCAGCATTGTCTTGGTGCCCTTCCGTCTTGCTGGGGGCAGCCTGCCTAGGATACACACCTTCTCCACACTCCACTCTTCAAGCTCACTGGGGCAGGCTCTGCCTGTCCTGGGGACACCCTACATTTTCCAGCTCAGCCAGGGCAGGTGGTCGGTCTGCCTAACTCAGGGTGCTAAAGCAGCACGCCATCTTGTAACTCTACAGCTCTAAAGCTCAATTCTCCAATCAGATTTCTCAGTAACAACATCTCCATCTGGAAGATAGTCTGATCTCCATCTGGGTCTCCTGTGTCTTATTTCTCCATTGGTTCTGAACTTAGGAGAGGAAACACCTCCCCACTCCTCCCCAAGTCAATAATCATGGAAATAAATATCAACGAGGGTTCTAAGAAAATTCTTTATCTGGCGGATTGCTAGATAAAGAACTAGTCTTGCCAAAGAATGTGATAAGTGATCAAGATGGAGATAAATACAGAACAGTGTGTGGACCCACAATGTGGACACATGGCCAGGTTTGGAGGGGTCAGGGTGGAAGATTCTAGGGAATCGTTGCTGAGAAGATAGAACCTGATCAAGACTTGAAGAGTTAACTATGCCAAGAAGGAGGGGAAGGTTGCTCCAGGTGGAGGGCACATCACTGGCAAAATGTGTTGAGGGTAAAATTAATAGCAAGAGTGGTGAAAATGAGGCTTGAGAGAGAAATGAGGCTATGGAGGGCCTTGTAAGTCATGGAAAGAGTTTGGATTTTTTTTTTTCTTAATAGCAGGTGGGAGGTAGTGGTGGAAAGGCACTGAATAATTTTAAACCCACGTGGTTTGATTTTCTTGTGTGGATGACAGATTTAAGGAGACCAGGAGAGGCAAGCATGGAGACAGGGAGACCAGAGTCAGTGTGTGGACTGAGTGAATTAATTCATGTCAAACACATAGAATAACACCTGTCACAGTCACACTATTATATAATTTTTTAAAATAAATTTATTTATTTTTGGCTGCATTGGGTCTTTGTTGCCACACGCGGTCTCTCTAGCCGCGACAAGTCGGGAGGCCACTCTTCACTGCGGTGTGCGGGCCTCTCGTCGCGACGCATGGGCTCCAGGAGCGTGGGCTTCAGTAGCTGTAGCTCACAGGCTCCACAGCACAGCCTCAGTAGTTGTGACTCACGGGCTCAGTAGTTGTGGCTCGCAGGCTCCAGAGCACAGCCTCAGTAGTTGTGGTGCACGGGCTCAGTTGCTCTGCAGCACGTGGGATCTTCCCAGACCAGGGCTCGAACCCGTGTCCCCTGCATTGGCAGGCGGACTTCCAACCACTGCGCCACCAGGGCAGTCCCTTATATAATTTTTTGCTATTGTTGTTTTAATCAGGATGGTCTAAGTCAAGGGTCAGCTAGAACCAGATAGTCAATTTTGTTAGGCTTTTCATGCCATTAGGCCTGTTTTGCAATTGCTCAGTACTTTTGTTATGTCGTGAAGGAAGTCATAGACAATATGTAAATAAATCAGCATGGCTGCGTTCCAAGAAACTTTATTTCTAAAACTACAGCCCACAGGCTATACTTGGCCAACCCTTGGTCTAGGTCATGCTGCAGTTACAATCCCCAAACCTCAGTGGTTTGTAAGGGTTTACTCTTATTTCTATAATTATCCGTCAGAATGGGCTAGGTTATGCTGCATTAACAAACAGCTCCAAAGCTTCAGCGGTTTATCTGAAGAAGGGTTTCGTATTTGCTCACACTACATATCCACTGCAAGTTGGCTGGGAGCTCCACTCAAGAATTCCTCATTTTGAGACCCAGGCGGATAAAGCAGCCAAATATTCCTGGCCTCTGAGGGAGAAGTAGAGAGAACTTTGGAAGGTCTTGCAGCAACAATTAAATGACCCTGCACAGGAATACACGTAGCAGATCCACTCACGACTCGTTGGCAGTCACTAGGCACAGGGACCCACCCAATCACAAGGGGCCTAGAAAATGCAATCCTACCACATGCCCAGAAAGCAGGGAGCTGGAAATATCTGGCAAACATCACTAATGATTTCCACATTATTATTACGACTAAGCTTCCAAGTAGACACATGACAATATTGGACACATGGAGAAAGAGACGTTCTCTCAGTGTAATTCCAAATTCTCGAGGCAGAGAATCTGATCAGCTCAGCTTGAGCCAGAGGGCCATTGCTGGCCTAATTCACCAAGGCAGGGATAAGGTATTATATCGTCAAATGTGGTTGGTGGGAGCCCATTGTTTGGACGGGAGGTGGTGGAGAAAGTTAAAGGGGTTATTTTAAGTTGAGCAATTACTCCAATATTCAGCCACCCTGGTAAAGTGGTAGATACCAGCAGTTCAGCTTTCTGGGAAGAAAGTGAGTGGAAAGACAGGGTCGTATATAAGTGAAGGCAAGGAAGAGCTGTCATGGGAAAATGGGGCACAAGTCCTGGTTCTGCAGCTAACCAGGTATGTGATCTGGGCTAAGATACCTCAAAAGCTCTTGGTGCCTCTGTTTCCTTATCTGTGAAACATATACCTTAGTAAAATGGTAGAGAAAAAGGCACAGAGTTCTGAGAAAAATGGAGCATGTTAAGATGATCTGAAGATCAAATGACATGATGGATGTGAAAATGCTTTGCAAATCATACCCTTATTATTCTTTTTTTTTTTTTGCGGTACGCGGGCCTCTCACTGTTGTGGCCTCTCCCGTTGCGGAGCACAGGCTCCGGACGCGCAGGGTCAGCAGCCATGGCTCACGGGCCTAGCCGCTCCGCGGCATGTGGGATCTTCCCGGACCGGGGCACGAACCCGTGTCCCCTGCATCGGCAGGCGGACTCTCAACCACTGCGCCACCAGGGTAGCCCCCCTTATTATTCTTAATTGGACAGGCCAGGTCACATTGCTTACCATTTGTGAGCCCCAAGGAATTCCCTGGTGGTGCAGTGGTTAGGATTCTGTGCTTCCACTGCTGGGGGCCCGGGTTCAATCCCTGGTCGAGGAATTAAGATCCCACAAGCCGTGCGGTGCGGCCAAAAAAAAAGAGATTTGTGAGTCCCAGTCTCCTCATCTTTAACCTGGGGATTAAAAGATCTGCTTCTTAGAGTCGTAAGGATTTGAGGTCATGAAAACTGAACGTTAGGTCTGGCAGTACACCCAGTTAACGGTAGTTCTTATTACTACTCGTCCTATATGGGTAAAATTTGAATCCATGTGTCTCCTTGGACTCCAAGTTGGAGTAAGCTGATCTGCTTGGTTGAGTGTGTTTATTCTCTCTTCTCTCTGAAGGAGGAAGGAATTTCACCAGCAGTCTGCCTTCAGACTTAAGCTGCAACTCTTCCCTGGGTCTCAGCCTACCACCCTACTCTGCAGATTTTAGATTTGCCAGTTCCCACAATCGTGTGAGCCAATTCCTCCTTAAAATTTCTTTCTCTCAATCTATCTCCACAGACACACCCTATTGGTCCTGTTTCTCTGAAGAACCCTGACTAATACAGCCCCAGCAAGGTGGTATTATCAGTTTGCTCCATTTTACAAATGGAGAAACTGAGGCTTAATAACATGTCAAACTCCCTGGAAGTGGGGGGAGAGAGGACATAAGGCCAGGCAGTCTGGCTTTAGCATCTACTGCTTCTGCCTCTCAGATTCTTTTTAAGACAAGCTCAGAGACTTCCCTGGTGGCTCAGTTGTTAAGATTCCACCTGCCAATGCAGGAGAAACGGGTTCGAGCCCTGGTCCATGAAGATCTCACATGCCGCGGAGCAACTAAGCCCATGCGCCACAACTACTGAAGCCTGTGCTCTAGAGCCCACGAGCCACAATTACTAAGCCCATGTCCTGCAAATACTGAAGCCCGTGTACCTAGAGCCTGTGCTCCGCAACAAGAGAAGCCACCACAATGAGGAGTCTGTGCACTGCAACGAAGAGTAACCCCCGCTCACTGCAACTAGAGAAAATCCACATACAGCAACAAAGACCCAACACAGCCAAAAATAAATTTAAAAAGAAAAAAAGACAAGCTCAGGGTGGTGTATAGTCATGACAGGCTCGATTTTAGGGGGAAAATCACTTCTCCCCTCAGGGCTCCAGCTTCTTTATCCCCCAAATGAGGGGTGCATTCAGGTGAACCCTTTCAGCCTTTCTTAACTTGTGTCAAGTAGTAGCAAATGCTAAAAGCTGATGCTTGGGCTTCCCTGGTGGCGCAGTGGTTGAGAGTCCGCCTGCCAATGCAGGGGACACGGATTCGTGCCCCCGTCTGGGAAGATCTCACATGCCGCGGAGTGGCTGGGCCTGTGAGCCATGGCTGCTGAGCCTGCGTGTCTGGAGCCTGTGCTCCTCAATGGGTGAGGCCGCAACAGTGAGAGGCCGGCGTACCACAAAAAAAAAAAAAAAAGCTGATGCTTGTCCATTGGTCATTTCAGCGGCGCCTCTCGGCCATGAAATGAACACAGGTCTGCTCTGTCTTGCCCCTTGCTGCCCCTCTGCTTATCCTTCTCTCCTGTCCTCTTTCTGGTCTGAACCTTTGACTCACTAAGACCTCTCTGGTTTCTCAACTCACATTCCTATCTCCCAGCTGCCACTATCTGACGCACCACCAATATCAGAAGTTCAGAATGATCAGCTGGTTTTAAATGTATTCTCATCTTCTCACACTGGTTACTGGCGCTGTTTTTAAGCTTCTGTGTGTGTGTATGGTGTGTGTATGTGTGTGTGTGTATGTATGTGCTTCTTTCTAAATAAGTCACACAAGTTTTTCAGTCAAACACATGTCTGAGGAGCCCAGCTCTGCCCGAATACTTTGGATTTGACCCGAGGCTGTAGCATATTGATCTGTTTTCAGTATTTTTCTCAGTCTACTTTGTATCTGCTGAACTCTGGGAGACCAAAGTCCAGTTCTGGCAATAAAGTGTTTGGGGAGCATGATTCTGCACCTAAGATTCAGGTTCCCCCCTAACCCCCTCTGTTTCTTTGCTATTGCTTCTTTTCTCATCTGACAGTTTTTTCAGTACATCAGGCATCTTTGCTTTTTGAATCAGCTCTATTGAGCTGATAACCGACGCACGATACATTGACCCATTTAAAGTGACCCATTTGTTAAATTTTTACATGTACAAATCCATGAAACCATCATCACAAATATGATAATGAACACACCCATCACTTCCCAAAGCATCCTGCATCCCCTTGTAGTCTCTCTTTCTCTTTTTCCCCCTTCCCTACTAGATGTTAGTTTGCATTTTCTAAAAATTTACATAAATGGAATAATATTGTGTACTCTTTTTTTTGGTCTAACTTTTTTTTTTAATATATATTTTATTTATTTACTTGGCTGTGCTGGGTCTTCATTGCAGCATGTGGGCTCTTAGTTGCAGCAGGTGGGATCTAGTTCCCTGACCAGGGATTGAACCCGGGCCCCCTGCATTGGGAGCATGGAGTCGTAACCACTGGACCACCAGGGAAGTCCCTGGTCTAGATTTTTTACTCAGCATAATTATTTTGAGATTCATCCATAATGATGCAGTTATATTCATTTTTATTGCTGAGTAGTATTCTATTGTATGGATATACCACAATTTGTTTATCCATTCATTATGGGTGGACATGTGGTTGCTTTTAGTTTTCAGATATTATTAATAAAGCTTCTATAAACATTTATATAAAAGTCTTTGTATAGACATATCTTTTCATTTTCCTTGGATAAATATCTAGAAGAAGGATGTCTGGATCAGGTGGTAGGTATATATTTATTTATTTTTGGCCCCGTTGGGTCTTTGTTGCTGTGCGTGGGCTTTCTCTAGTTGCGGCGAGTGGGGGCTGCTCTTCGTTGCAGTGCTCAGGCTTCTCATTGTGGTGGCTTCTCTTGTTGTGGAGCACAGGCTCTAGGCCCGTGGGCTTCAGTAGTTGTGATGTGTGGGCTCAGTAGTTGTGACTCACGGGATCTAGAGCACAGGATCAGTAGTTGTGGTGCACGGGCTTTGTTGCTCCGTGGCATGTGGGATCTTCCCGGACCAGGGCTCGAACCCACGTCTCCTGCACTGGCAGGCAGATTCTTAGCCACTGTGCCACCAGGGAAGCCCGGTATGTATATATTTAACTCAAAAAAAACTTCCAAACTGTTTTCCAAAGTGATTATACGATTTTATATTCTGACCAGCAGGTTATGAGGTCTAATTGTTCCGCATCCTCACCTACACTTGGTATGATCAGATTTTATTTTTTGATTATCCTCTTTTTATTCTTTAACAGTTATGGATAATTGGACATAAAATCATAGTCCTATTCAGGATCAAACTAAATACATGACTCAGTGAGCCCCACCCACACAGGGCAATCAAGATTTCCTATATAAAAATCTTTGCTGGTAGATTTGGTTAACACAGAATGTTGCACATATTCAGTTGCTTATTAAGCTCTTGGATATGAGACATTTCAGAATCTCCCCATTCCACAAAACTTTTACTTTGAAAAGCAGCAGAGATTGGGAAATAAGGAGGCACCTAAGAAATGGTAGGTGTGAAAGGGGGTCACGATAGAAAAAGATCTGTGCTTGGTTCCAGTTCCTAACCTGCAATAATTTTCAATAGTGAACATTTTTAAGCACTTTCCTAAAAGTTTTCATTCATTTTCTTTAATTTTTCAAAAAACTGCTGTCATATTCACTATGTAAGTGAGTAAATCATATCTCAGTATGTTTAATTGACTTTCCCAATGTTATGTAAGCTAGTCAACTACTCAGAATTTTAGATTACCATAACAAAACTCATGGTCTTAAACCTGATTACCATGAGGAGATAGAAAACTCATTGATAAAAATTACAAGAGGAACGTTTTATGGCAGCTTATAGACAAGAGTGTCTTCTGTACGCAGAACACAAGAGAAGGAGAAATTGTAATAAAGCATTGCAAAATGCAAAAGGTGGGCCCACTACCAGAGAAGAGGAAATGTGAACAACAGGTTTTCTAACAGTGGGGATATATTTGGCAGGCATTTAAGGATCAAGAGATTAACATTGGGTTGGCCAAAAAGTTCGTTCGGGTAAGATGTGACAGAAAGACTCAAAGGAACTTTTTGACCAACCTGATGAGATTTTTTAATTGTAGCTTTTCTAATAGATGTGTGGTGGCATCTCGATGTGGTTTTAATTTGCATTTCCTAATGGTTAAAGGAGACAAACATATGTTCATGTGCTTATTGACCATCCACAGATCTTCTTTAAAGTGTCTGTTCTAATCTCTTTTCGTTTCTCTTTTTTGTTCTCTTATTGTTGAATTTTGAGAGTTCTTTATATATTCTGAATATAAGTCCTTTGTCGGATCTGTGATTTGCAAAGATTTTCTTCAAGTCTGTGCCTGTGTCTTTTGAAGAGCAGACATGCTTAGTTTTTATGAAGTTTGATCATTCTATTCTTTTATGGATTGTGCTTTTGGGTCATATGTAAGACATCTTTGCCAAAACCAAGGTCATGAAGGTTTTTCTCTTAATTTTTTTTCTATTGGTTTTATAGTTTTAGGTTTTACATTTAAGTCTATAATCCATTTTAAGTTAACTCTTGTATATGAAGTAAAGTATGGACCAATGTGTTTGTTTTTCTTTCTTTTCAATGTCAAAATCCATTTGTTTTAGCATCATTTGTTCAAAAGCCTATCCTTTTTCATTGTTGCCTTTCCATACTTGTCAAAATTATTGTCTATATATGTGTAGGTTTATTTCTGGACTCTTGTTCCATTGATATTTGTTCATACAAATATCACACTGTTCTGATTTTGTAGCTTTACTATTGATTATTCTGTATTATCTGATTTTGAAATCAGATAATGTTAGCCCTCCAACTTTATTCTTGTTTTATAAATCCTAGGTCATTTACATTTCCATATGAATTTTAGAATTGTCTTGTCAATTTTTTCAAAAATGCTTGCTGGGATTTTAACTGGGATTGCCAAGGAGAATTGCCATCTTAGCAAGAGTGAGTTTTCTGACTCATGAACATAATATAACTCTCCATTTATTTAGGTTTTCTTTAATTTCTCTCAGCAACGTTTTATAATTTTCATTGTTTAGTTTTTGCACGTATTTTGTCTGATTTATTTCTAAGTATTTTCTATTTTAATGCTATTGTAAATGGTATTGCTTTCAAAATGTCAATTTCTCTGGTTGCTTTAACATTTTCTCTTTATCACTGTTTTTAAGCAGTATGATTATGATGTGCCTGGATATAGTTTCCTTCATGTTTATTGAACTTGAGTTTTTTTTTTTTTTTTTGCTTGTTTATTTATTTTTGTTTTTGTTTTGAGCTTCTTGGGCAGGTAGGTTTTGTGGTTTCTATCAATTTGGAATATTTTCAGTCGTTATTCCTTCAAAGAATATTCTGCCACCTTTTTTTTGTAAATTTATTTATTTAATTTTATTTTTGGCTGCGTTGGGTCTTCGTTGCTGTGCGCGGGCTTTCTCTAGTTGCAGCGAGCGGGGGCTACTCTTCCTTGCGGTTCCTGGGCTTCTCATTCGGTGGCTTCTCTCGTTGCGGAGCACAAGCTCTAGGCACGGGGACTTCAGTAGTTGTCTGCCACCTTTTCTTTCTCTTCTTCTTTGGGGACTCAAACTATATGTATGTTTGGCTATTTGAAGTTTTTTCACAGCTCCTTGATGCTGTGTTAATTTTTTTTCATTTCCTTTTTACATTCTATGCTTCATTTGGATAGTTTCTATTGCTGTGTCTTTTCTTCTATAACATCTAATCTACTGTTAGTCCTATCCAGTGTACTTTTCATCTCAGACATTGTAATCTTCCTCTCCAGAGGCTCAGTTGGCTCTTTTTAAACCTTCCATGTCTCTACATACTTTTGTAACCTATGGGGTGCAGTTATTATAACTTGTTTGCTAATTCTAATATGTGTGTCCTTTTGGCTTCTGCGTTGATTGAATGCTTTCTCTCCTCAGTAGAGGTCATATTTTCCTGCTTCTCTGTCTGGTAATTTGACGGATATTTGACTGCATGCCAGACACTGTGAATGTAGCGTTACCTTGTTATGTGCTGGATACTTTTGTATTATTACAAATATTCTTGAGTGTGGTTATGGGATGCAGTTAAGTTCCTTGGAAATAATTTTATCCTTTCAGGTCTCTCCTCACTTTTAAGCTTTTTTAGGTGGGACTAGAGCTGTGTTTAGTAAAGGGCTAATGTTCCCCCACTGAAGCAATACGCTTCTGAGTATTCCACACCATATCCTGTGCGTTATGGGGTTTTCTAGTCTGGCTGGTGCCAACAGGCATTTGTTCTGATTCTGTAAGAGTGCTGTGTACTGTAGGGTGTTCCCTCTAATCTCTGCAGGTTGTTCTTCCCCTGGACGTGGGTAGTCTCCTCAAACAGGAGCTGAATTATATTCTGCTGACTACTTGAAGGGAACCCTGTGTAGATCTTTGGGTTTCCTTCTCTGTGCAAATCATTCCTCCCTGGTCCTCAGTCCTGCAAAGTCTAGTCACCCTGTTCTCTCTGGATAGTCAGGTCCAGCTCCTCAAATCTGGAGGTGTGCTGTGCTCCACCTGGCTTGCCCTTCCCCGTGCTAGGACCTGGGAGCTCTCTCCAGGAAATAAGCTGGGGCAATTATAGGGCTCATCTTGTTTGTTTTCCGCTTCCCAGGGATCACTGTCTACCACCTGAGATCCAGCGTCTTGAAAATTATTGCTTTGTCTAAACTTTTTTTTTTTTTAACTTAAGGTTGGAAGGTAAATCTGGTCCCTGGACAAAAATGGGAGTCTATTGGGCATCTCTGAGTTAAAATAATAATGAGTTGTGTAGACTCGTGCTTTACAAATTTTAGTTCACAGCTCAGCATCAAGCTCTAGAAGCTTATTAGAAATGCAGCATCTCAGGCCTTACCCCAGACCTGCTGAATGAGAACTTATATTTTATCAAGATGTCAGGTAATTTGTATGGATATTAGAGTTTCAGAAGTACCAGTATAAATTTTTGAATAACCTCTCCCTTTTTTTTTTTCTTCCAAATTTTAGTCTTAACTTTTGAGAGGAAACCCTTCAGGGTGACTCCAGATGGACCAGTATCAGTGAGGAAATAGCTCAGAAAGGGACTCAGGAGATACTGTCCCAAACTTTGATGTTCATGGTCATATTAACATGGGTCCCATTCAATGTCTGAGGGTGGTAACCTTGACCACAGCGAGGGGTGCTCCTTCCACACAGGGATCAAGTGGTCTTGACCACAAGTGCAGTCACCTGGTCTGGGCTTGCTCTTGCAGGGATGATGCAATAGGAAAATTTGGGATTTTGAAACTGGAAAGAGTCATGGAAGGTGCCTTAAATCCTTCTGGGAGCAAGGCAATACATCAATTAAAAGAGAGGTCACCAAATACCCCCTTCTTGGTGGGGTAAGAGCTAAAAACTTGATCTCAGAAGACTTAGGTTTGATTCCCTTTTCCTCCATCCAATGGTGGAGTGTTGGGAAAGTTGCTGAATCTTTGTCTTAGTGTCCTCATCTGTAAATGGGTGCCTGGTCATTTCTGGACACTTAAAACCATATATTTGTTTAATTCAATTCATGTACGCCATTGTTTATAAAAGTCAAATACTGTTACTAGAACTTGCATTACGAAGAGCTTCCAATGAGATACATGCATGTGGTAGTGCTTGCCTCAGGGTCAAAATTTGGTAAATTCCTCCCCCGCTTGCTTCCTCCCCCTTCTTCCCTCCCTCCTTCATCCCTTTCTTTTTCTTCCTTTCTTCTTCTTCCTAACTGTCTCTCCCATTCTCTCTTCCATTTTCCCCAATCCCAGGCTTTCCTCAGGAGAGGATATGGGAGTCCACGCCCCAGATAATCCCCCAGGGGCATAGTAACGTAGACAAATAAGTCATGCATTATGCTTTCCCCTATATTTATAACCAGGTGAAATGAAATGTATATCAAAATCAACCTTGAAGGGGAAAGAAATCCACCTGGCATGCAGTGGGAGGGAAGGATCTAGAAGATGATGGGGCAGTCGGTGGACCCAATGGTGAGCGTGGGCTTCGGCTGATGATGGATTCAGAAGATGTATCACCCTTGGATTCCACCTACCTGGAGTGATCCCAAAAGTCTGAGACGAGTAGTCTTTCTATAATTTTGCTACTTATTTCAGATTTGAATAACATAGCTGGGTAGGGTGAAGCCTTATACCATGGCCTTTGTCAATGTGGCTTGGACTTCTCCACTCATCAGGAAGTCCCTGAAGGGGTCTCTGACATTCTTCCCTCATTCTTGGTGGCCTTTTAATGAGGGAAATGACAAGCTTGACTAATTATCCCCAGTTTGGGGAAGGACTAGGTTCTCAAACTTATGCCCTCTCAGAACCCGCCGGTGAGCAGCATTTCCTCTTTGCCTTATAACCTGCTTCACTAAGTGAATTCCCGCAGGTCTGGTTTGAGGTCTTTCAAGTGACACTAATCTTCCCGAGGATGGGCACACTGTCTGTGCTCCTCCTCTCTGTCCCCAGCAACAAGCACAGTGCCTGTGTCGGTCATTGACCACTGAGTATTTTTACAGCCAAATCTGTTGCCAAGTGAAGCCTGTTCTGGGTGTTTAAGTCTTTCCTGGTGATGCTCTGCTTATTGGCTCCAGGGAAGATTTCAATGAAAGGAGGAAAGCCAGAGGTTCTAGAGCTCCCACTGTGTGCCAAGCATCGCGGTAGAAGCAACACACAGGTTATCCCATATATTCTTTTTTTTTTTTTTTTTTTTTTTTTTTTTTGCGGTACGCGGGCCTCTCACTGTTGCGGCCTCTCCTGTTGCGGAGCACAGGCTCCGGACGCGCAGGCTCAGCGGCCATGGCTCACGGTCCCAGCCGCTCTGTGACATGTGGGATCTTCCCGGACCGGGGCATGAGCCAATGTCCCCTGCATCGGCGGGCGGACTCTCAACCACTGCGCCACCAGGGAAGCCCCCATATATTCTTTATCATTAATCTAAGACAAAGGAATTATTATTCCCATCTGTTACTGATGAGGAAATGGAGGCTCAGAGTGGTTAAGACACTTTCCCAATGCCACCCAGCAGAATTGAGATTTGGACTCAAGCTTCTCCCAATACTTTAAACTCCCTCCGTAAATATCTGAATGATATACCAAGATCATTGACCTAAAAAACAGATAGCTAGTATGCATTAAGCACCTACTGTGTGGCAGGCACTGGGGACCTGAAGAACAATGAGTGGTTGGGAAAAAAGCTGCAAGGGAGATGGGAGGAATGGGAGAAGGAATGATGATGAGAGAGAGAGGGCAGAACTGGCTCTGAAGGGCATTATCCACTGGGCTGAGGAACATGGGCTTTATCTTGTAGGTGCTGGGGAAAACAGAAGGGCTTTATTCAAATAAAGAACGTGATTAGACTTATATTCAGAAAGGGCATCCAACAGCAATGCGGAGGGTAGAGGGCAGAGGAGCAGGGGGCAGGGGGCCAGGCAGGAGGTAGGAACAGCAGTTATATAACCAGTGAGAAACAGAGAATAAAGATGATGGTGATGAGATGGCTTCAGGACTGAGCACTTAAGTGCTAGATACTGTGCTGAATGTATTCCATGTGCTCACTCATTCGATATTCAGAACAACTTTACGAAGTGAATATTACTATTATCATCACTTTCCAGATGAGGAAACTGAGGCACAGAGAGGTTAAATACCAACTGTTCCTATCACGATGGAACACGTCTTGAAGAGATGTGCCCCCTTGCTCTGAATCTTACAGTTTTCAGTTAGTGGATGGCAAAACTGGGACTTGAATTTATGTATCCTGGATCCAAAGCTGACACTCTTAAGCCATTTTTCCTCCACCATATTTGTTTGCTCACTTACCAGTTCACATTGGATCATAAACCCTAAGGGAAGGAAGAAATCTTTGTGATCATAAAGGTCACCTCCCTGCCTCTCCACACCCTCGTCCAGATGCTCAGATCCCTCCTGTGTCATCTGCTTAAACATCTCCGGTGACAAGGGCTTGCGTCCTGCCCAGATATCCTGGACACTAGCATTATAAGAATTTTATACATTTTTGTTGAGCCCTGGTGAACGTGGCTTTCCCTGAGCCTCTGCTGGCCCTGCCTCCCCCAAATAGCACCTGAGGGTATAAACTGTGGCTACTGGGATAATCTGGAACAAAGTCCGCCAGGGATTTCAAGGAGTGCTCTTTGCACAGGGATCATCACGAGATGGCCGGGCCTGTGCTAATTGGCTGCATTTACAATTAAAACTGAAAATGGTCACAGCAGGGATTGAAAGGATTCAAAGGATAATTGCTTCATAGCAAGCTACATTGCTCCAAGTAGCAGGAAGGATTGACGGAACTGGAATTAATTATATTGGAATACGTGTTTATTTTTATAGAGCCTTTTAAAATCATTTGGATGTGGCCAAGTTGTGCCTTTCTCTAATACTCTCGGCTTTGGTTAACTGCCGCGGATTTATCTGCCAAGTGCAATTACTGTCTTTCTTGGAAACTACACAGGCACGAAAACATGCTCACCATTTATCAGTGGGATCAATCCTTTTATTGCCTTTGTAATAATGATGCCTAAATCTGTATAGTGCTTGCAACATTTACAAAATGCTTTACATATGTTATCTCGGTTTCTCTTCACAACAACCCGATGAAATGGTTAACGGCTGGAGTTCCCATTTGGAGAACTAACGCAGGGCACAGTGAGCTGTATGGCAGATTAATGGGAGAGCTCTGACTGGAGTCTACAGTGCCTACCTCTTAACTGGTGTGTTTGTTCTATCGGTCTAGAAAAAAAAGCATCTTGTTTGCTAGGTGGGCAAGGCTGAATACTGCTGTCAAGAATGGGAAAAGTCATTGCTCGGGTTCAAGCAAAAGTTGAAACTTACTAATGAATCAGCTGTTTGAACTGTAAAAAGTGAAAAAGATCTTTGATCAGAAAGGAGAGGTTCTTTTGGAAATGAAGTTGCTGTAATAGGTCTTAAGGAATGAACCTTGGTTTAGAGTCAGTAGCCTTGAGTTTACATTCTGCTTCTTCCCTCTCATCGTTCTGTATCTTGTCATGTGACTATTCCTCTGGATATCTTACCTTCTCCCTTCTGTACAATGGGTCTAACAATGACCTTCACTGGCGTTATAGTTATGGTCAAATGAGACATTGTATGTGCTGGAGCCAGACAAATATGGGATGCTTTTGTTGCTGGCATTTTTCTGTCTGATATCCCTCAGTTAATTGACTGTGACATAATAACCAAAAAAACTGGCCACCTTCGCAACTTGTTTCTCAAAAGACTTCACATTCTACATTTTAAGGTGTGCTTTCAGGTATATGTTTTCCAATTGTAATAAAATGGGTTATTAGGATTTTGAAATTTAGGAGGGAAAGTCTTTCCTGGATAAACACAAGGTGAACCAACCACCTTAAACAAAACAGCACTTAAAAGATGTGCCATTTAGTTCTGATACGTACACAATTTCCAGCTTTTGGTGACAACCCTGCTCAGGTTGGCCTATCTTAATATTTGTTCTGGGGCTGAAGTTTTCCAAGAGTCCTGAATGGAAAGCCACAGGAAATAGAAAGGGCACTCCCAGATTTCGCAGTCCCAGTAAAAGACTGTTTTGGGGGAATGCACTGTGGATTAACCTGTAACGGATAGAAAATATTGTTCTAGGCATTGCACAGAACGCAAAATGAATAGGAGTTAACTAGTCATCCAGTAAG
This sequence comes from Phocoena sinus, assembly GCF_008692025.1. Lineage (NCBI taxonomy): Eukaryota > Metazoa > Chordata > Mammalia > Artiodactyla > Phocoenidae > Phocoena > Phocoena sinus. The sequence continues at coordinate 66,842,481 of NC_045779.1, read as the reverse complement.
AGCTTAGAATCTAGCTGGAGAAAGAAGATGGATGCACATAAAGTACTTATAATATTTAACTCTTATGGAGTTCTTGCCTTGTCCCAGGAACCAGGCTGGGCCTGCTATAAGTACTATCTCTTTTCTTTTTTAAAATTAAGAAGTAAATATTTATTAATATAATATAGTTAGTAAATGAGCAAGTTGGCTTGGATTAGTTTGTGACAGAAGAAGATTTGCCTAAGGTCACATAGCAAATTAATTCTTGCCACCATTAAATGCCAAACAGACAATTTGGACCCACGGTACTCTCTCTTTTCATCCTACAAGATGAGTACTCTTGCTTTTATCCCCATTTTGCAGCCTAGGAAACTGAGGCTCAGAGAGTTTTAGAGCCTTTCCAAAGACAGCTCAATCCATCTGTCTCCTCGGACCCTGCTCCTATTCCCCAGCTAGTCTTGTTGCTAAACTCAGGTGAGTCGTTGCTCCCAGCCAGCCCTGAATCTGGGTTCATGGTTCAAAATACCACCAACGAAAGTACAAATGAATAGGTTGTTTGCAAAAGAATTTACCTTGAGGAAAGGCAATGGGGTGACAAGGGATGAAGGATGGCGATTTCTGGGGTCCAGCTGGCCTGGGTTTGGATCCTGGACCCATTACTTACAGCCAGGAAATTGTTGCGCTGCCTTCCTTAGAGCTCAGCGTCCACATCTCTGTAAGGAGGGAAAATGATCTTATGTTAAACAAGATAAGCTCTGGAAATCATTCAGCATGGACATTGGCCAATACGTGGCTTCTTCATCTTGCCTCCCATTTAACTCAGCAGCCTAATCTGGCTTCCAGTTGTACTTGCCTTCCTGAGTGTGTGTGTGTGTGTGTGTGTGTGTGTGTGTGTGTGTGTGTAGCTCTATGCAATTGTATCACATATATAGATTCGATTAATCAATCACCACCACAGTCAAGATACAGAACAGCCCCGTCACCACAAGCCTCCCTTGTGCTACCCATAGCTAGTCTGCGCTTTTCATTTTGAAGCATCTTGAAGATATGGACCACTACACCCATTTTCTGTCTCTCTGGAGGACTTCAAAAGAGTGACTTTAAGTCCACAGAGTTTTAATGTGTATACAACACACAAAACAGAATGAACACAAACTCTGGACTCCAGCACCCCTGAGTATGAGGTGGGGCACAGCTCCTCACAGCCGTACAACCTCGAGTCACCTCTCCAATCTCTATTGATAAAAGCAGGGATGACACCCTTGCGATGACGAGCAGCCTTGTGGTACAGTGGCCAACAAATGCCTAGTGAGTGGCAGTTACTATAATCGAGGTTTTCTCCTTTGGCACCAACCTCATTACCCTCATTTTCTTCCGCACGAATAGAAATCACTGCTGTCCTGGCCCCCTCTTGCCATCCCAGCTGACAGAATATCTTATTTGGGAGGCTTTCTTTCATTTTTGTTTTCCTCCTCCACTTTGCTCCCTGGCGGGAGTGACAACTGGCAGAGGCCTTCTAACCTCATTAGCTGGGTTCTCCCCTTTGTGTTTCAAACGTTCCCATTTCATCTGCAGTTTGCCAGAGAAGCTGTTGGCCTTTGCTCTCTGGCTGGGTAAATCTCCCCCTTGCCAGTGCCGACGCGCAGGTTGCCCTTTTAAGAAGAACACCAAGGCACCCGTTCCTGATCTAAGCAGGGAGGGCCGAGCTGGGGAGAGCTGAGAGCATCCTTCCCTGGGGGGGGAGCAGCTATTCCGGGAAACAAACACTCCAGGCATCTCATTAGCATAATCTCAGTAATTAATGGCTTGATTGATGGTCCACAGTTCCCCACAGTTTTCTATAAATGATAATGTATTAAAACGAGATGGAGGAAAGAAAACATGACACGACATATATTATTTACGTGTTTGCAGAGAGGCTGACACACAAACACACACGATTTATCAACAGTCATTTTTTTTTGCATGGTGTTCTGAGCCCCGAGCCTCCAAGATGTGGAATTAATTTCATAGCAGGTGATTCTAGACTATTTCGCACCGGCCATCTGTCGCTTCATCTACCTTTCTGCTGTTACAATAATTAATCATTTCAGAGGCTGGCTTGGCCTCGGAAAGTCCATTCTGGCTGAGAGCTCTACAAGAGTGGATAGCAATGGAGTATGTGTTTTGAAGCAGTTTTTTCCTATGAAGCAGGTGTGTTCAAATATTTTTCTTATTCACTTTTATCTGCCCGCACCAGTGGCTCAACAGCTGGGGAGTGCTTCAAAGAGTATTAGATTGTTGTTACTAAAACTGTTCATAGTCTTCCTTTAGAGTAGAAGAAACCAAGTTCAGAGAGGTTGCTTGGATTGTCCAGGGTCACACAGCTAGTTGGAGAGAGCTGCGACCAGAACCCAGGCCTCTCAGCTTTTCTTACCTTGGTCCTTCTGGTCCTTGGTCTCAAGCAGTTCTGCCATAGAAGGAAGTGAATCTCACCAGAAATAAGAAGATAGCCCTAGGAACCCTAGAGGTAGCTCAGCATGGGACATTGGGGACACACTCAAATTAAATGATGCAAGTCAGTGATTTAATTCTTCCAGAAATCACAATATAGCCATGCTATAAGGTAGAATTAATATTAAAGGAAATGGAGTCTGTGAAGAAACGTGAGTCGTGGTCTACCACGCTTGATGTAACAGCGGGAGAGAGAAAATACAAGTTGTGTTAAGTGCTCCAATAAAAAGAAATGAGGGGCAGAGACAGACGAGGACCAGTGACATATTTCCGTGTGTGCATGGGGGCCCTTTAGATGGGATGGGCATAGCAGGCCCCTTAGAGGAAACCAAGTCTGGAATTGGACCCTGATGGATGGGAGCTGAGCACATGACAAGCAGGAGGGAGAGGGTCCCGGGCACTGCGGACTGCATCACTATGATGATACTGGGCTGGGAAAGCAGATCAGCACGGCGGAAATGGAGTCAGGAATAGGAGACAGGTTACAAAGGGGTTAGGAGAGATCAGCGAGAGAGAGATTGTTCAAGGCCTTCCCTATGGATTGTTTTATTATCCCCATTTCACAGATGAGGAAACTGAGGTGCAGAGAAACAGTATAACTTGAAGAAAGCCACACAGTGGTAAGCAAGGGTTAGCTGGACTCCTAACCTAGTTCTCTCTGACTCCAGAGTCCAGGCTCTAAGCCAGAGGTTGAAAAACTGTGTCCTACAGGCCAGGTCCAGCATCCTGTCTGTTTTCTGTAGTTAAAACTTCACTGGAACATAGCCATATCCATTCATTTCTGTATTGTCAATGGCCACTTTCCACCACCACAGCACAACTGAGTAGCTGGGACAGACAACGTATGGCCTTGCAGCAACTACAATATTCAATACCTAGTTCTTTAGAGAGAAAGTTTGCTGACCCTTGCACTAGCCTGTAGCTTCAAGGGGGAGGGATCATGTCTACCTGGACCCTGGGGTGTTTCCCCAAAGCCACCCAGTGACTGGTATTAGCCAGGATCCAATAAGCATCTGCTGAATAAACGAAGAATGGGAGGTGGTCCATGGAACCCACAATCAAAGGGCCAGAGGTTGGGTGAACAGGTTTAGGAACACTGGGAAGTGGACATGGACTCTGCTTGGATGCAGCAGGTGGACCGGCTGGGCCAGAGGGAGGAACAGGATATTGGAAACATCAGGTTGGAGAGACCCCCTGTGGGCTGATGGAGAAGAGCCTTGAATGCCACCATCATTAAGCTCTGAGACCTTTAGGTGGCTGAGTTAGCAGTCACAGAGGCTCTGGAAGAGAACTGCTTTGCCAAGATGGAGATTGTAATTGGTTATTGATGTCCTATTTGTATGTTAATGTTGCTTAGTAAAGTAACTAAACCATAATTCAGACTCAACCTTCCTCTAAAACAAAAGCCCGCTGAAAGGTCAATGGATTTCATATAATAAATTATTAAATAATGGGAAACACAGGAAGTGAAGTTTCTGAGCTATAGTCTTTTCAGGTTTTATTAACTATCATTTATTAAAAAGCACGGACAATGTTTACATTTAGTTTTGCCAGTTTCCTGCCAGCTTCAGAAATTTTGGGGGTCGTAGTCAGTGTCGAGTGGGAAAATATGTTGTTTGACAGACTTCATCTGTTTGGAAATCAAGACGGTGTTACGTCCGTGATCTGACTTCTCATCCCCTTGTGTCAATGTTAAGTCAAAGAGTAAGGCAACACATTGGCGGACTTTATGCTGTATGGAAACAAGGATGAAATACACTATATCGCCAGTTAGATTTACTTGGTAATCACAAACACATACCAGGATCCTTTGTGGATAAAATTCTTACTCCTGTCCTGAAAATTCTGCCGGAGAAGACCTTACTTGTAAGGAACAGGTGTGACAAAGTGATGCCTATGAACTTGGGCTCTGGGGTCTGGGTTTGAATTCCTGCTTTACTTCTTAGTGGACTTTGGACTTAGCTGTTCTGTACCTCATTTCACTCAACTGGAAAATAGAGGCATAAGCAATACTTGCGGCATAGAACTGTGATGACTAAGGAATTGTACATAAAATGCCCCATACAGTCTCTGGAACATAGAATGTGAAGCATTATTGTAACTCTGTAAGGTTTAAAATGCTCAAGGGCAATGAACCACAATGAGGCCAAATGAATTGGTAAATTGGTCAGTTTTAAATTTCTCTTCAGACATCAATCAAGTCTTCGACAGTTTACCTAGCCTTATATTGTGTGTTCAGAAAGACGCTAAAAGAATATAAGATGAGATCAGGCCGGGTGTCAAAGAATTGACAATTTTTGGTGAGGGATCAACTCAAAGACAAGCCTGGGCACTATTGAATAGAAATCATTTGTTCGTTTATTGGGCACCTGTTATGTATCAGGAGTACTGGTGACAGAAATGAATCAGAAGAACATTTCTCACAGTCTAGTGGGGTCTGTAGACAAGAATTTCAATAAGGGCTGGTACAGTCAATGTTAGAAATGTTTCCCTAAGAAAAGAATTAAGAACCAAGCTTTGCATTTTAGTCCTGGTTCTACTAATGAGAGGACTTCAGCAAATTTCTGGGCTTAATTTCCTCATTTTATATTGGAGCCTGAGACGTAAAAGATGTTTTCCATACCCAAGGATTCAATTCCTAAGAATGCACAGTACTTACATAGAATCATTGTTTAACAATCAAATGATTGATGATCAACTTCCCTACAAAATGTACTTAAATGGTGAAAGTTGTATAGACATGTTATAATCACACACATTGCAGCATCTTGACATCACAACTCTCTTTTTGAATTTTTCTGCCTGTCTTCTTTTTTTTTCCCTGTTACATTTTCAAGTGCAGTTTTAACTGTCATTGCAATCAAATTTCACACATAATGATTTTTTTTAGGACCGCAGGTATCCAGCGTCAGATATTAATCATAACACTCAATTCAGAACATACTCTCATCATTGTTTCATTCCTACAAGATTTTGCATCCTTGTGTTTCCCTTTATGAATTCAGTACTGTGTAAGCATTTTGATTTTGCTGCTTAATCTTAATAAGTATTACTAGTATCATCGATTAGATGATAGCTGTTGATGTATGAGTTGTCTGGCTTTAAGTCTTCAAACGCTTTACCCACTGACTCATTCCCAACTATGTTAAGTTTTCCCAGAGGTAAAGGAACTGCAGGTGCTGGCAGAACCCAAGGAAGCAGTCTCAGATGTCACTGAGGACTTCTCTTGGCCTTGGCCATGAAAAGACTGTGTTAGAGAAGTGATGCTCTGATAATCACGTTGGCTGACTCCACTGACCTCTTAACCACTTTTGATGCTATCTCTGTGTATTTGGTTGCAGACATGATATTGCAGCCATCGTGTTAGAATTATCAGTTTTTAAAAATTAATAGACCACTTTCAAGAGCAGTTTTAGGTCTACTGAACTCTGCAGAAAGTAGAGTTCCTTATATCTCCCAACTCCCGCTCTCTATTTTATTATTAACTTCTTGCATTAGTATGGCATATTTGTTACAATTGATGAACTGATATTGATACATTATTATTAACTGAAATTCACAGTTTACACTAGGGTTCACTCTTTGCCTTGTACATTCCATGGTTTTGACAAACAAATGACATGTATCCACTATTAAAGTATCAAACAGAATAATTTCACTGCCCGAAAAGTCCTGTGTGGTCCACCTAATCATCCCTTCCTTCCTCCCCTTGCGTCCCTGGCAATACCACTGATCTTTTAGTTCTCCACAATTTTGCCTTTTCCAGTATATCATATAGTTGGAATAATACAGTATTTTGAGGTTCATCTATGTCTTTTCATGGTTTGACAGCTCAATTATTTTTATCACTGAATAATACTCCATTGTCTGGATGTACTACAGAGTATTTACCCACTCAACTATTGAAAGACATCTTGGTTGCTTCCATGCTTTGGTAATTATGAAAAAAGCTTATAAATATTTGCATGCAGGCTTTTCTGAGCATTAGGTTCCAACTCATTTGGGTAGATAACAAGGAGCACAACTGTTGGATTGTGTGTTAGAGGTTTTGCTTTTATATTTGTTAAGTCTAGATACACTTTATTTTTAAGAGTTCTCTACAAACTTATGCAAGAAAATTGCACCTGCAACATTTCAATGGGGGCAGAATGGGAGGTGCCTAGGAGTGAAGGTATCAATTCCTACTTCCTCAAAACGGTAAATAAAGTGAACACCTTGGCATGTATACTCCATAGCACTTTCCAGATCTAAATGTTTCAGTACACACTGTTTTGAACTAGGTCACATCGGTAAACTTTACCCATTCTGCCCTGCTACAAGTTATAAAACTTCCTCTGCAGGTAACAAGCACCATTTATTACCGTATATGAAAAATAAATAAAAATTTATATAAAATAAATATTCAAATAGTTTTCAAAGAAGTTAAATGAGTGTGACACACGTCTCATTTGTTTTCTGATTAGTTTTAGAGAGAAGTCAGTATGATGAACACCAACATTTTTGTCAGGTGGCTTCAACAATTATTGATATTTTGCTAGTATTGTTTTATCTGTCCCTTCATTTTTTTGCTTCATTATTTTAGAGCAAATTCTACACATTGTATTTACATTATTTGTAATGGCTGCCTGACATTGTACATTACCTAGAGTGGATCATGCTTCTACACTTTTTCCCATTATTGGGTAATAAACAACTCCACAATGGATATCTTTGAGTCTAGTACTTGCTGATGTTTGATGAAGGCTAACATAGGAAACCTCTCTCTTCCTCTCACAAGATCCAATACAGTGAGAGAGAGATGCTAGGGTTGGATGGACAGCAAATAAGACATCAGCCATACGGATTTCCTAATACATTTTTCCCTGAATTAAACTTCACATCTCTTCTTGCTCAGCGTAGAACAAAACAAACCTCCTGGAAGGCAGCCTGGAGAAAGGGAGTCTGACATGTGAGAAGGCTCTGGTTGGACCCACTCTCTCAAATGCACCCATCAGAAGAGTCTTCTTCTCCCATTTGGAACAGCAACGAGAGACGAGAGGATCTGACTCTTCTAGGGTGCAGAATTTTCCCTCCATAAAAATCTCCCAGAGGACTGGGGAATAAATAGACCCCTTACAAATAGTTTGGATTAATCCCATAGAGGATTCCTGAGTCAAAGAGTAAATGCAATTTTATAGCATAGTGGCCAAATTGCTTTCCCAAAGAGCTGTACCTTTGTATACTCCTACCAACCATGAATGAACCTGCCCAAATTTTAAATTGGCCACATTGCATAAATACCTGGGTAAGTGTACTTAGCATAATTGTATTTCAGTAATAAGACCACTGAGCAGAAATTGTTGACTGTTCCCTGGTAGAACTTGCCAAAGCCCAACCAATCAAATTGGGTGTTAGCATTGTTATATAGAGTTTGGGGTTGCCTGAACTGAATCAAGTACCAGTTGGAAAAGCATGAAATGACTGACTTTGTTTAAATCTAACTGCAATTTATCTGTAAGGACAGTACTGAAAAGTGACATTTGTCTTAGCGAGTTTCCCATTCATTTCCGGAGCGGGAGTTCATCAGTCATGCAGCTCAAGTGCACGATACATGCAGATGAATATTTATTATAGAAGATGGAGTATCCTTACGGCAACATAATACACTTCGTTCACTTGAAAAGGGAATTCAAACAGATCCATGATAGACTGCTTGAACAACTGGAGGGGATTTTCACCTCCCTTCAGGAGAAAAACTGGTGGAGAATCCGCCATTTGGTGAAGGGAGAATCCACTTGTTTAGTATCCATATGTAAACTGGTTTTAAAACACTATGGATGTTAAATTTAGTTAAATACATTTATTTGGAAATAGTTGCTATCTCAAAAAATAATTCATGAAGAGTGGATGGAAAATCCAGTAATATGCCTGAATCCAGCCAATTGCTCTGAGCATATTGGTTGTTTGAACGCCACCCACTGTTTGATTCTGTTTAAGTTCATAGGTGAAGATACAGATTTGGCCTGATACACAGAGTTTTCTATGCACCAGAAAAGGATCTTAAAATAAAGCATACATTTTCCAACAGTGATCTGACACTCGAGGTTAAGTGCTTCTTTCTTAGGAAACGCAAGATCAAAGACAATGAAATGACAGAAAAAAATTATACTCAGAGCATCCTTTTTCTTTTTAATTTAGAAGCCTCTCCTCTTCCCAGGAGAGCTGAGCAGAAAAAACGACTAGAAAAATAGCTTCCTTGTGCCCATCAAGCCGTCTTTTTTTCTTTTGGTGACCAATGGGGATCTTGTTCATTAAGATTGTACGGATGCCTTCTCCTTTCCTCCCACTGTTTATTTAAACATAAAAAATAGATGATTCCAAAGATTCAAACATCACGCTTGGGCTTCCCTGGTGGCGCAGTGGTTGAGAGTCCGTCCGCCGATGCAGGGGACGCGGGTTCGTGCCCCGGTCCGGGAAGATCGCACATGCCGCGGGGCGGCTGGGCCCGTGAGCCATGGCCGCTGAGCCTGCACATCCGGAGCCTGTGCTCCGCAACGGGAGAGGCCACAACAGTGAGAGGCCCGCGTACCGCAAAAACAAAAACAAAAACAAAAACATCACGCTTGCTAAGGCTGCCAAAAAACTCCATGCAAACAGCCATCTCTGTTTGCAGAGCCAGGAGGAGTTTCCTAAACTCTACAACAGTGTATTCAAGAGGGTATGTTTGTGGAGGTGTGGACAAGGCTGGATATCTGAGGAAAACCAGTGTTACAACAAACCTTCCTTGTCTTGTTTTAACAAAAAAGAACCACCCTACCCTCCCAGACTCTGGACACGAGCCTTTCCCATTATGTGCTGGAATGGAAGTTCCAGGAGTCAGAGTGACTATGGGAAGACTGAAACCAAAAGTATGGCCATTGAGGAAGATTAAACTCAACTTGACCTCCAAAGCTGATGTATAAATGATGATTAGAAAGAGGATATGCATATCTAATTTCATTCTATCTCTACTACGGTCTAACAACACTACTCAAATTGCCGTTTGATAATCCGTCAAAGTGAAAATGTGTCCACTTATTTCTGGCTATAAAAGCAATCATTGATTCAGTCTCTCAACATGGGTATCACCAGATTATCATGAGCAGGTGGTCAGACTATTGAACTGGAGTTGGACCCAGATCACCTCTGTCTTTCCTCTCTCTCTTGATTTCTCCTCCTCTCTTCCTGTCTCCTCAGTAAACATTTATTGTGCTCCTGCTGCGTGTTAACAAGGTCTCCTTTTGGCTGTACCCCTTGCTTACTGGTGATCTTGGCCAAGTCACTTGATGTTTTGGAGGCTTGATTTCTCCTCTGTCAAAGGGGGATACAATCTGCCTTGCTTGACTCAGAGAGTTGTCGAGGAGCACAAAGTGCTGTAGAAACATGAAGATCCAGGACCCCGTTGAGCTATAGTATGCATTTGTGTATTCACAGAGCACTCACTGGTACCAGCAATGGGTTGGGTTCAAGGGATTGTGAAAATGAATAAAACATACTCCCTGTGATTCACACTTTTTCAGTCCAATGGGGGAGCTAGAGGTATAGTGTAGTAAAAGGGAGTTGGAAAGAACATCCCATATGGACAAAATTTCATATGTCGTTATAGAGATTGGGATGGTGAATGGCAACTATAGGGTTATCTTTTGCCTTGTGAGCTTTGTTGCATTTGTTTGTCTAGATTCCACCCCTCCTGCCCTTTCTAGAACCTGAGATTCTGTATTCCTTATGATTTGGGCCAGCCCAGGGCCTGCCTAAATAATCTTGATGGATGCTGTTGCTGTTATGGTGTCATCCTGTAGCTGCTGGTGAGGGATAGAGGTGAAACTGAGAGAAGATGACAAATAGTGTGGGCATGAGGATGACTTGGGAGGATGCTGCTTCTACTTCCATCTGTCCCATTTGCTGGTGATTTGGTGCACTTCATATGAACCACGTGACCTGATGGGCTATGTTCCGATCATGGAGTCACCTGGTCCCTGGGGAAGAGAGGCATCTTCCACATCTTCTCAGATTTCACAGCTGGTGTTCTCCTTGGCCCCAGGACACAGGTCCTTGTCATATAACAAGCATGAGAGGAGTCAAATGGACTGGCTTTGAATCATACCTTTGACACTCACTCTCTATACATTCCAGAGCAAGTTACTTCAACTCTTTAAATGTCGATTCCCTTATTTGGAAAAGGGGAGTGATAACAGCAGTCTCATGGGGTTGCTGGAGGACAATAGACTTGAAGGCCTCTGCACATAGTAAGCACTTAGTAAAGTGCTCCTGTTGCAGGGATTACTTGCCTTCTGGATTTCGGCAGAATTAGCAAGGAAGAGGAAGAAAAATGGCCACATCTCCATGGGTACCACTCTCTTCTTTCAAAGGGAGAAATGCCTTCGGCCACAAATGAAATCTTCTTGCAGGTGCTTCTGGGCAGTCTTCCCAGCGGGTGTTTCCATGCTGTACTTCCAGATTGTGTGGGCTACAAGGCTCTCTTTCCAGCCAGGCTATGCTGCGGTAACAAATAACCCTGTGTATTAGTGGTTTATAACAGCACAGGTTTATTTCTTACTTATTTACTTGTCCACTGGGGGTTGGCAGGGGATTCTCATATTGTCATTCAGGGACCCAGCTCCTTGGATTCAGTTCTATGAATTTCAAGGTAGGAAAAGGGAATGTGGTAAATCTTGTACTGGCTCCTAAAGCTATTTCCAGAAGTGACACAGGTTACTCTTACTCACATTTCCCTGGACAGAGATGCGAAGGGCAACCCCACCATGTATCTTGAATGGGTGGAGAACTAGAGATATTTGGTGAACAGCACTGATGATTCCCAGAGCCTCCAACAGCTATTTCCCTCTCTTCCTTGCTAACAGAACCCTGTTTTTATTAGGGTGGCAGTGTGTCAAGCCACAGGGAAAAGTCACCATTGCTTTAATATAATCATAGCAATTCCATTTCTCTTTTCCTGTTGTTGGTCTAGACTAGAGGTGAACGTGTGACCCAGCCTCTGACCAGTACCCTGCTTGTGGACTTCTGGGGAAAATAAATCTCTCTCCTTGATAAAAGGAAAAAAATGGCAGAAGGAAAGCTTCTTTTGTGCCTTCTCTCTCTTTATTTCTTTTCCTTTTGGGATACTGTCATGTGAGATTGATATATGGAGTGGTGGCAGCCATTCTGTAACCACGAGGGAAAGCCAAGAAAATTGCAAAAGGTGTTGACCTAGTGTAGTGATGTTACTCTGCTGCTAAACTAAACCCAGAATGACTTACCTCCAGTCTTTCTGTTGTGTAAGATGATGAAATCTTTATATTATTTAAGCCTCTCTATGTCGAGATTCTGGACCTATAGCCAGTCCAGCTGAATCTCATTCTAACTAGTAGGCTATGTCAGTGTTTCCTAACCTTGCCTAATCATAAGAGGCATTTATTAAAAAGAGATTCCCAGGCGCCTCCCTAGGAGATTCCTAGTAAGTAGGTTAAGGGTGGAGCCCAGGAACCAGTATTTTTAACAAGTGCCTAAGGTAATTCCTATGATTAAACAAGTTTGAAAAACATAGAGCCAGACAAAATCTAAAGTCTACCCCCTCCAACCTTTTAAATCAGGGGAGATGACTGTTTGTATACACGTGTATGATTTGTTTATTTTTAAAGTCCAACAGCAGCCGTGTTTTAGAGCATCCAGGGAGCTGGGATGGAGAGAACACCTGCTGACGTCCAGGTGAGAGGAGATGAGGTCAGGAGAGCCAGGGAATGAAGAGAAAGCTCACACATCAGTTGGACTTGGTGACTAACTAGGTCTGGGAAGTAAGGGAAGAAGCTGAGATAATCCCCAGGTCTCTGAGTTGGGTGACTGGGCAGAGTGGTGCCCTTACCAAGACAGTAAATGCAGGTGAAGGGGTAGGTTTGGGGAAGAAGATTAAGAAGCTGGTTTGGGATGGGCCTAGTCTGAGGTACCAGTGGGCTGAGCTGTGTAACTCAATCTGCTGCTGGTCCATTCCTGGGCAGGACCTGAGTGATTGTGGTGGTAGTGCTAAGAGGATGTGAATAGTTTGGACAATAAGTGTGTCATCCATTCAAACTTCCTGGTTCCAGCCTGACTACTGGGTCTAATGTCCCTTTTTAGCCTAAAATATATACACTATTTGGCCATAAAATGCCATTTGCACCAATATGGGTAGATCTTGAGGGCCCTTATGCCAGGTGAAATAAGTCAGGAAAAGAAGAACAAGTATTGTATGTTCTCACTTTTTTTAAAAAGTCAAACTCATAGAAACAGAAAGTGGAATGATGGCTGCTAGGGGTTGGGGTGGAGGGAATGGGGAGATGTTGGTCAAAGGATACAAACTTCCAGTTAGAAGATGAAAAAGTTCTGGGAATCTAATGCACAGCATGGTAACTATAATTAGCAATACTTGAAAACAAAAACACTCATTCAAAAAGATATATGCACCTCTATGTCATAGCAGCATTATTTATGATAGCCAAGATATGGACGCAACCTGAGCATCCATCAACAGAGGAATGGATAAAGAAGATGTGGTATATATATATATATATACACACACAATGGAATATTACTCAGCCATAAAAAAGAATGAAATTTTGCCATTTGCAACAACATGAGTGGACTTGGAAGATATTATGCTTAGTGAAATAAGTCAGACAGAGAAAGACAAATACTGTATGTTATCACTTATAGGTGGAATCTAAAAAATAAAATGAATGAATATAACAAAACAGAAACAGACTCACAGATATAGAGAACAAGCTAGTGGTTACCAGTGGAGAGAGGGATGGGGGAGGGGCAAGATAGAGGTAGGAGATTAAGAGATACAAACTATTATGTATAAAATAAGGTATGAGGATATATTGTACAGCACAGGGAATATCAGCCAATATTTTATAATTGCTTTAAATGGAGTATAATCTATAACAATATTGAATCAATATACACCTGAAACTAATATAATATAGTAAATAAACTACACTTTAATTAAAAAAAAATGTTGTCCTTCGAGACACAAATATTAATTGAGAAAAAAAAAAACTTGAAAGTTCTTAAGAGAGTAGATCTCCAATGTTATCACCAGAAAAAAGAAGAAAAAATGGTAATGTGAGAGGATGGAGCCTTTGACTAACATTATTTTGGTCATCATTTTGTAATACATACCTACCTTAAACCTACATACGTTATATGTCAACAGTATCGCAAAAAAGCTGGAAAAAAATAGAAAAAAAAGTAAGTCTCTGATGTCCTGCTGCTTCATTTGAGAAATGATTCCAGTTTATAGATTAATTCAGGGGATGATTTATCGGTCACCTGTCTGATGGTGGTAATGAGAGCTGTGAGGATGATTGAAAGATGAGGAGGAAAAAATAACTTCTATGAACATCCCCATTTTTACTGATGGAAAAACCAAAACTCAATACGTTATGTAACTTGCCCAAGGTCACACAGGTAGGATTTGAGCTAGGTTGGCTGATGCAAGAGGCTACGTTCATAGCTACTGGGCTCTGCAGAGGCTGCAGAGCTGGTGTTAGACTCCTGACACTCAGAACCTCTGCAGACACTCTTATAAGAAGCAGAGAAGCTACTCTGAGACTCCTGCTCTCTCTCTGACAGAACAGGGGAGGAGTCCCAGGGTTCCCCGAGATGCTTCTTACACTACATCTTAACCCAAAGATTCAACGGGCCATCACTGAAAATGGTGAGGCAACCTCTCCATTGTTAATGACCTTGATGCAGTTTGAAAGGGTATGAGTTCATGTTGCTGAAACCAGCCCCCCTTATCAAAGAGGAAGGAGGTGTACCTAGCCTGTGCCCCTAACAGTTAGAACTTGTGGGAACAGGGCTGTTTTCCTCCTTGAGTAGAGAGGGTGAGAATGGCTGGTCCTCCTGGTAACCCAGGCTGGTAGTAGAGAGTCTGGGGTCTTCCACACTAACCTTCCTCCTGCAAGCCTTCACTTACTCATTTTTTGATTCCTGAGAAAATTTTCTTCTCCTTCCAAAGCCAGATTTGGATACCAGGAGTCCAAGGTATATTTACTTGTTCCTGGCATGTCATTGGCATATGCCACTAGGGTTGACTTGTCTATGATTAAGCAGCTTCTAAAGGAACAGCTCGTCACACCTGTCACATTATCTTTTTCTTTGTTTTTCTTCCTTCACTTCACTGTGGACCCAGTGGCCTCTTCTAGGCTGGGAGATGCAGACTTGCAGAGTGAGGGTCAGAATGGCACAAGGAGGAGTAAGAATTGTAAGCACTCATGCGATTTCATTTGCAGACCACTAATTTAGATGCAAAGGAAACTCTGGCATGAATATGTGTGCCGTTCACCAGGGATTTTACTATAACAGACATTGTGCTAAGAACCTAAGAGTTATCTCATTAAATCTTTGCCAGAACCTGATGAGGTAGACACCATTATTCCCATTTTATAGATGAAACAACTGAGGATTGAAGTTTATCTTCCACCCTCAAGACCCCCCAGCTAATCGCTGACAGAGCTGAACTCAAATTCAGGTTGATCTGGCTTCAGAGTCCAGCTTTATAGCCTACACACTACTGTTCTTCTCCCTTCCATGTCACTGTGTTGTCATCCAAAATTACTCACTCCCTGACCCTTCCCTGTAAAAAGACTGCATGTGTCCCCCTTCCTCAATGCCATGTGGCCAGCAGTGTCTCCCACAGGAGGAAGGAGGACAACTCTCTGCCTTCTTGACTGACTTTGTGTTTGGTCAGTAGCTTGTGAGCAGATGTGACACATGCCATGTCTGAGCAGAAGTCTTCATGAATCATTACAAGCTTTTGTGAGCTCTCTTGTCTTTTCCCTCTGCCATGAGAGTAGCACACTACACATAAAGGCTGTTCCTTGATCCCAACATGCCAAGACACATGGAGCAGAGTGTCTTAGACTGTTCAGGTTGTGTAACAGAAATACCACAGACTTGGTAGCTTATAAACAACAGAAAGTTATTCTCATAGTTCTGGGGGCTGGGAAGTCCATGATCAAGGTGCTGGCAGATTCAGTGTCCAGTGAGAGTCTGCTTCCTGGTTCATAGGGGGCTGTCTTCTTGCTGTGTCCTCACATGATGGAAGGGATGAGTGATCTCCCTGGACCCTCCTTTATAAGGGCACTAATCCCATTCATGAGTGCTCCACCCTTATGATCTAATCACCTCCCAAAGGCCCCCACCCCCAAATAACATCAACCTGAGCATTAGGTTTCAACACACAAACTGTGGGGGACTTAACATTTAGTCCATTATGCAGATCTACCACTGCTGTCCTTCAGCCATCAACATGCAACATGATCTAGAAATACGTTTTTCTTGTTTTTATTTACAAAAAAAAAATGGCCATGGCTCACAGGCCCAGCCGCTCCGTGGCATGTGGGATCTTCCCAGACTGGGGCATGAACCCGTGTCCCCTGCATTGGCAGGCAGACTCTCAACCAGTGTGCCACCAGGGAAGCCCTTAACATCTTTACTGGAGTATAATTGCTTTACAATGGTGTGTTAGTTTATGCTTTATAACAAAGTGAATCAGTTATACATATATATATATATATATATATATATATATATATATATATATCCTCATATCTCCTCCCTCTTGCGTCTCCCTCCCACCCTCCCAATCCCACCCCTCTAGGTTTCTTGTTTTCTTAAACTACCAAGATTTTGATGCTTCCTGTTACTGTACCTACATCTGACAAATATGTCCAAGGATATTCTGGAGCACATGGATGATGTAGATAATAATCTCTCAGGGAGATAGTCCTGGATTTGATTCTCATCTGTGCCACCTTGGATTGATAATAATACCTATGGGGATCAATTTAAATAATTAGTTATAAAAATACTTAGTAAACCATAAAATTCCATATGGATATTTATTACCCCAGTAAGCACTGTTCTTGGTAGTGTGGAATTTTGTTCCATTACTTTATAAACTCCATGAAGGCATGTTTTTTTTTGCTCAAAAGTATATAGTGCATGTCACACAGTAGATGCTCAATAACTATTTATTTAATGTATGAATGATATTAGGAGGGGTTATGAAATGAGAAAGTGCTCTGTGAGCAAATACAATTTTGACCAACTGAGCTGAACTAGCTTATTTATTGAAGGACTTCTCAGAGTCTTAAGTGCATTAAAGTGATTTGTGAATCTTCAAGGGACGGTAGGGCTAGTAGGCTGCATGTCACAAAATTATTTGACCCTAGAACCGTTTTCTTGCCAGGAACATCTCACAGGATGAGATGCTTTATCTTCCACTTTATCTCATGGAGTAGATCTCAGATAGAGTCATTGTCTGTAAATTGACCAGAATCAAGGATTGGATCTATAATTGGCTGGTTGCATATGTCTGATCATTTCTGTTGGAGAAGAGCTTCTGTGTTGGGAAGAGTATTACATTGCTAATTTGTACTCGATTTCCTAATCTGTACAAGGGGAGTGTCCTCCCTGCCTGTCTCATATTTGGTGGAAAAAATCAAATGAGACTGAGCAGTAGACTAAGCTACCTGAGGATGAGGTCTGTGGCTTGTTTTCTTTGTCCCCAGCACCTTGTTCATGAGTCGTCACAGGATGGAACGCAACACATTTCTGCTTAGCGAATGAATAAGTTCAGAGCACTAATCCAGAGCAAGCAGTAGGACCTGGATGGAGCTGTCCTGCATAGTGGAAACTAGCTAAAGGGGACCTGGTAACTTCCTCCAATAAACCAGCCAGTCTTGACCTAGGTCTACCATAAGCAAGAGTTTCACTGTAGCCAGCGAAACTGTGTTATTTAGGAGAATGGTGAATCTGTGTAGTAAAAAGTCACAAGAGGTATAGCAGACACTTACTGGTGTGTCAGGTTAATCCATTTCCAACCCTTCTTCCCTGTTAACAGAGCCCTGATTTTGTTCACCCAACTCTGAAACTATGTCTTTAGGAGGGAGAAAAAAGAATTAGTTTCAGCCATCAAGATGGTCTCGTTCTTCTTGCCCAAGATTGGTTTAGTTACGGATATGTGACCTATTTCTGGCCCATAAGTAAGGGAGAATCTGCTTGGATGACTGAGAAAGGGTTTTTCAATCTTAAAAAGAGATATCGGAAAGGGGGTGTTTCTCCATTCTCCACATTTTTCCTTTGCTGGCATGGCTGTGTCCACGTGTGATGCCCGCACCTGTGGTTGCCATCTTGTAAGGATAAGGAGATGTATTGCTAACAGGGAGGGCAGAAAGAAATTATGGAGAGGACCCCGAAGGGTTCATTAAGGTTTTGAATTAAGCCGTCCTGGAGTCTCTTTATTCCAAGGCTTCTTATTTTGTGAAATGTCTTTACTCTTCTGGCCATTTAGTTGGGTTGGCTATTACAGCTGGAAGTTTCCTAATACATACAAGATGAAGCAAGTGAGGGACACATGGAGCCTCTCTATCCACCAAAACTCACAGCTTAGTTGCAAAAGCAGCAAGGCAATAACTAATGTTAGCACATTGTGATACATGCCTGAATGCAGGTATAAACCAGATGCTTCAGGAGGGCATAGGTGAATGAGCTAGGTCTGCAGTTAGGATCAGGGAAGGCTTTGGAGAGGAGGTGGATTTGGGTGGAGTTTTGAATCAGATGGGCTTTCCAATGCAGGTGGAGGGAATGGCAAGGTCAAAGTCAGGGAGATCTGAGAGAGCACTATTTGATTACTGTTTGTTTGGTTTGGCACTACTGCATTGTAAAGGGTGAGAATGAAGTAGGAGGAAGTAGCCAGATCACAAAAGACCTTGTGAAGGACACACCAAGAGGCACTGTGGTGGAGGCGTGTTCACATGAGGACTCAGGAGCGGGGAACCTGACTTCCAGGCGTTAATGGAGTGAATGGTGTTTACTGAATGCCTGCTGTGTACCAGGTCCTGAGCTGGGAGATAGGGCTGCAGTGTTCAGTGCTGTACTGTAACGTCTCGAGGACCTAATGCCACCATGATCACCACTGAGTCTACAGCAGTGAGACTGGAGCTTGGCATCCAGGGGACTCACATAGTTGTTGACCAAATGAGCAAAACAAATGCCATCCTTACCCGTGTGGACTTTGCTGACCACAGGGAAAGTGGGCACTTAACAAAAAATGAAATGGATTGTTGAACACAATTTCAATGAGTTTAATGATATGAACATAGTTGGGTGCTCTGGCCCCGAATTCCTTGGGGACACAGAAGAGTCAAGAAAGGCCATCTGTTTCCTGACTCATCCCAAGAAATGTGCTAGTAAGCATTTTTTTGGTCTCAACCTCTCTGGATCTCAATTTCCTTATTTGTAAGCTGAGAGTAATCATTCTTATTTTCCAGGATTGTCGAGAGGTTAGAGATACTGTATTTAAATTTCCTAGTACATAGTGTACTTAACATCTTTTAATGCAGTTCTGGTAAGTCCTCAGGAAAAGTGACTGAAGTGAGATGATACTGCAGTTGGAATTCTCTCACATGTTGATATACCTAGACCCAAAACTAAAGCTGCAGCTTGCAAGTAATACATGTTGGTTTCTCACAACTCATTTCCTGACAATGCTGGGAAAATAAGCTATCATTTATTTCTTAATGAAATAAAAAAATTTTGTGAATTCGATTGATATCAGAATCATCCCCTCCTTAGCTGGAGAAAAATGAATCAGCGATGAAATGTTTCTGTCGCACACAGTCGAGAAGTGGATTAATGGATTAAAATGACCATTTAAGAGATAAAGAAAACTCAGTTTCAGAGGAACAAAGCAGATGTGGATGGGGGAGAGCCATGGCTTCTGTTGCTTCTTCTTTTTTTTTTTTTTTTTTTAAGAAGTCCCACACTTGATTTAATGTTCTGCTGTCACCATCAAGAAATTCTTTTATTTATTTATTTTTTTTCTGTCTGTGCCGCACAGCATGTGGGATCTTAGTTCCCCAACCAGGGATTGAACCCATGCCCCATGCAGTGGAAGCACAGAGTCCTAACCACTGGACCACCAGGGAATGTCCTCTGTTGCTTCTTTTCCCATCCAAGTGACTGACTGGTTTTCATCACACCCAGAACACCAGAGGCTCTTCAGGGGCCCAGATAGAGAGCTGCAGAGGGGTGAGGCTATCTCATGCCAAGATGTTTTGGTCAATTGTTTCTCCTAAACTTAGCCCAAGGCTAACACTTCCCAGTCTTCTGAACCCTGACCCACAAGGACCAGGGCTGGAGTGAGAATCCCAAGCATAATGGAAGCCCTCCTTCATGGATAAACATTCAGGAAACACTGGCTTGGAGGCCGCTGTGCTAGGTGCCTGCTACCCTAAAGGATGAGGGCTAGTTGAGTTGAAAGGGGAGGCATCTAACATGCTTCAAACAACTAACATGTTTTCGATGTCATCTAACCCTGTGCTGGATGCTTTATGTACCATATACTCTGTAATTAAAATAGCAGCACTTCAATATAGGCATGGTGCCCATTCATAGATGAGAAAGTGGAAGCTTTTACAGAGTGTAACCAGACTATTCAAGGTGATACATCTGGAAAGCAACAAAGCTGAAATTTTTAACTTGCCATTTCTTTTGCCCTAGAAATCCGATGAACAGAAGAACTGTGGGCACATTTCCCACAATTTAATTTGAAAACATGCCTAAAATATGTAGACTGTGTTATATTATTTCTATGAACTCGTCAGACTGTATGTTCCATGTGGGCAGATGATGTCAGCTGTGCTGCTTCCAGCTCTATACCCAGTACCCTGCACTGAACCTAGCATGAAGGAGACTCTCAGTCAAATGTGTTGACTGATGAACAAATGAGCTTCTTAGCTTTTGATTTCAAGAGGTCGCTTATTCCTAAAAAGCAATCCAAAAGGAAGGTTTGTAGAAATAGACACTGGGAATTACAGGGACCTGGATGGTCATCTGGAGCAAGTCCCAATCCATTGCATGAATCTTCCAGTGACTCACTCTGGGTCTTCATTTCAGGGAGAACACAGGACAGGAAGTGACAGATGTTGCAGACATCTGGGCCATAAGTAATTACGTAGATTCTATGGAAAGTACTTGGCTGAGTTGTCATAATACACTTCTTCAGCAAATCGATCAGTTGATCTTTCAGTGAAGTCACTGAGTCACAGAGGAAGGGATAGATCAAGAAGACATCCCACAGGTCTGAACAGGAGGGAACTGCCAAGCCATGGGCTTGCTTGACCTGTCGGTTGGGTGAATGGC
Organism: Phocoena sinus; assembly: GCF_008692025.1. Lineage (NCBI taxonomy): Eukaryota > Metazoa > Chordata > Mammalia > Artiodactyla > Phocoenidae > Phocoena > Phocoena sinus. The sequence continues at coordinate 66,821,802 of NC_045779.1, read as the reverse complement.
AGCCAGGGGGCTGGCTCAGCAAGGCCTCCGATTAAGTCTCCTTGGCCAGAGAGCTCCAGAACTGGAGACTGTGAGCAATGGAAGGTCCCCCACCACCCAAACAAAAACCCATCATTGATCATTCAAGTACTTGACCATCAATAAGGGGCAGTGCTGACAAGGGCCCTTTTTACAATCCTGGACTTACTTCATGATATTATTGGTAACAGCAACAGCTGTCATTTACTGAGTACCTACAACGTGAGGACAATATTAGCATCCATCTCACTGAGTTAGTGAAAACGGAAAGCATGTCAATGGCTTAGTACAGCCAGATCTGTTAGAACAAAATATATGTGTTCCTAAAAATCACGGTGCTATGCAAAAAGTCACACAATAAAAACCACAGGGCTTATGGGAAAAAGGGGATTGGGGAAAAACACTTAAAAATGTCACAAGTGAGATAGGTAGATATAGAAACCTGACAAAACGGCGATACAATATTTTGTGTGCATTTTTGGTACACAGATGTATACAAAAGATGTACACATCCTTGTATACGTGGAAAATTTACCATAAATTTACCCATAATCCCATCAGCCCAAGATAGCAGGTGTTGAACATATTCATCTGTTTCTTCCCAAGATACTGTTTGTGCAATGCATACGTATCTTTTTTAGCAAGATTGAAATTATTTGCTTCGTACTTTGCTTTTTTTCACAAAACATGTTGCTTCAGTAAAGAATCTTTGAAAAAAAAAAACAGTAATACAGTTTTACACATTAAATGGTTAAGCAGTGCATAAATACTATAATAAATATGGTACTTTATCATAAGAGATAGTTAAACTTTACTTGGGTAAGTGGGTGTCCGAAGGGCCGCAGCTTGTGAGTTATTGTGAAGTAGCGGTAGGAGGCTTATCTGAAATCACTCGGAAAGTTGTTATGCCAGATGTGCACAGGTGAAGCTCATCACACACACCCTGTGTTTGCAACTGAGATCGCTGGCAGATGTTTGAAGGGTGTTTTGCACACTCCTACATAGTTTGGTTCAGCTGGGCGCATCCAGTGTTTCTTGTAGGTGAAATCTCACATAAGCAAACACAGACTGCATGGTGCTCCAATGGTTCTCGAATACAGCAACTGTGCTGAGACAAATTCATGTTTCCAAGTAAGCGTTACAGCAGAACTGACTATACAGAATTCACAGTAAATGTTCAATGAATGACAGTTGTAATTGTTATGTAGAGTATCTCATCCATTCACTAAATACAGTAAAGTTCATATAAAGAATCCCATTCTGCAGATGAGTAAAACGGAGACTCATAGAGGTTACCTCACTTGCTCAAGAATGCAGAGCTAGGAAGTGGCAAGAGCTCTGTCTACATGTTTATGAGTCTAACCCTGGGGTAAGTCACCTCTTACACCCCAATATGGGATAGTGAGCTAGTGGCAGACTAGCTGCAAGGTGAATGCAAGGTTCTAGATCATCATCTTTGCCAGCTCAAGATATCATTGAATAGAGTGCAAATCCACACGGTTTTAAAAGACCAGACACAGTTCTGAGACATTTCTAGTCTGTGCTGGTACCTCAAGGGATATATTTACCCTCCTCCTATATTCTTAGGGGTGATAGAGTGAAAAATGTCGAGAATCAGTGTGATGTTCCAGGCTACTTCCTGATGTGGAGAAAATCCCTTTATTTAGCCCAAAGCTGCCTCCCTGGAAAGTCCACCACCGTGTCCTTCTGTATCCTTAACTGAGTCTTATTTTCTCTAGGTTGAACTTGGCAGTAAGTAGGGTTCGACAATGTCCCCTGTAAATTCTAGGTCTAGAATTGAGCACACTACCCCAGACATGCCTTAGCAAACCTAGACACAGAGGATCCTGTTGGGATCTTGGACAAAAGTTGGATTGGCTTTTATAGCAGATGCCTCACTTTGCTGGCCCGTTGTTCTTGGGGCCAACTAAATTCCCAGACCATTTTCATAGGAATTCTTGACACCTGGTTTCCCTCCCCCATTCTGAGCTCGAACCTAGGATTTATGTATGCCCGTTAAAGTATCTTCTTGTTGGTCTTATACCATCAAAGTCCATTTTCTGCCAACTTTTTATTATGGAAGACTTCCAACTTATTCAAAACTAGAGAGACTAATAGCATCATGGACCTGCATGAACACATCACCTGGGTGGACCCACAGTGGCGGATCAGCTCCCTCATAACTTCCCATTGGTACTTTCAGACATTTGTTGCTCCTGCCTCCTATCATGTTGGCTTCTCCTTTGGGGCTCACACCATCCTTTAACTGCTGTTCTTCCTTCCCCACCATTCACAGAGACTGGTCCTGGCTCGGTGTCTTTCCTTTCACTTCACTTTTTCCATCCTCATGACTGAACTCAGTGTCCATGAGAACAATGCATTCAGCATCATTGCTTCTTCATTCTTTGACCTTTTTGACTCCAGTGGTCTTCACCTCTGCTCCATCCCAACCCCATTGTCATACTCTGTCCAATGTCAACACCAAACACCTCCACCTCTGAAACCTTCACCTTCAGTCTCTCCTCCTCTGACTCTGGCTTCCAAATGTCTGGGCCCTTCATGTTTTCCCATCTATCTTCCTCTTGGTCAGTCAGTGGCTCTCACCTTGACTGTGTCCCTACTCAACCTGGACTCCTGGTTGATTATCAGAAGGCTTCTCTTGATAATGCCTTTGCCTCCTTGGTGGTCTGCCACAATCATTCACCAAAACCCCCAAGCTGGTCAGTTCCACAGCTCTCTCCTCCTGCACCCTGGCCTCTGAGCATTACTGGAGCAAAACATACAGCTGGGCTGGTTGGTGTCACCACGATTTCACAGCATCTCGACTTCACTGATGCCCAGTGCCGTCTAATATTCCTCATGGTGGCCCTTGGCCAGCTCTCTCTCTTATTCCACTCCACAGCTCTTCCTCAGTTTCCTAATGCCCCTCACCCCATATTGTTACTTTAGGAGAAGATAGAAAATAGAATCACTGTCCCTAGTGTGATTTCCCTCTCGTTTTTTCATCCTCTGTACAGTTAAAAATTTGTCTTTATTCATACTCACCTTTACCTCCTTCTTTTGTGTTTTAGGGACCACATGATCTTTGTCATGTTAGAAACTGTACTACTCCTAGCATCTGGGACTAAATAAAGTGATCAGATGACATGGACACTTGGGCCGAAGAGAAGGGAAGGGAAGAAGGAGAGGGAAGAGAACGAGGAAAGGAGAAAACACATAGGAAGATAGAAGTGGTGACAAAGGGAAGAAAAGTGAAAGAGCTACTTAGCCCCACTCCTAAAATGTTCTAAAGGTTTTCTGGGGTTTACTTCTGAGGGCTCTTTCAGTGGCCTTATCTTTCCCCACTTCCCTCCAAGCATTGGGGATGAGTTGCTTCACCCGCTTATCTCGTAGAGAAGTTATGAAGATAATACTTACAGAAGGCCGTGCGCTCTGTTCTGCAGATGCCTGCACAGAGGCCCCAGCCCACGAATCCTGGAGGGGACCGTGGACCTGAGCTCCCGCGAGTGGTGGGATCTGGGATTCACATCTTGAGTTCATGGGACACTGGAGATGCAGAATCTTCCATCTCTAAGCTCTTGATACTTTTCAATCACAGTACAGATACGGAGGTTCCCCAACAGGTGGGGAGCCAGATGGAAGCCCGCTAATACAATTTATCTCTTTCCTGGCATCGTTAGAGAGCATCAGTAAGAAATTTCTGTGATGCGTGCTTTTGTAAACGGATTTGTGCACATATTCTATTGCTCATCAACAGCGTCATTTATTTGTATTTATGGATCTTGACGTTTTCATTCATGAAAGAGACCGCTGGGGTCCTGGGATCCAAAGCGTTCTAGTTATATTTGAGAGCCACCCATTTTACAATCTTAGAATTGAGAGAAATCTCCTCCACCGTCATCCGCCCAGCCCCTGCCCCTCCCTATCATCCTGATGACACACAGGACTGTCCTCCAGCATCCAGCTGTCCCATCCAGCTTCTCTTTGTGGCAAAGTGTCCACTGCCTAAGGAGAGTCTATTTCACTCCTGGGTGATAGTTCTCATCGTTAGAAAGTTCTTCTGAGGTTATCTATTGTGTGATCTTTGGTAAGCCACTTCCCCTATCTGCGTTGCAGATTCCCATATGAAAACAAGGCAGTTGAACAAGTTGACTTGACCTTCTATTCTAGATTTCTATGTCCTTTGAGTCGACGACAGTTTCTTCTCCTTGTTTCTTTTTTTTTTTTTTTTCCTCTTGATAATGTATACTCCTGATTTATCCCCCCATTCTTTCCCCTTTGGTAACCATAAGTTTTGTTTTCTATGTTTCTGAGTCTGTTCTATTTTGTAAATAAGTTCACTTGTATTATTTTTTTAGATTCCGTATATAAGTGTTATCATATAATATTTGTCTTTCTCTGTCTGACTTCACTTAGTACGATGTTTTCTAAGTCCATCCATTTTGCTGCAAATGGCAAATATTTCATTTTTTTATGATTAATATTCCACTGCCTATATATACCACATCTTCTTTATCCATTGATCTGTTGATGGACATCTAGGTTGCTTCCACGTCTGGCAATTGTAAATAGTGCTGCTATGAACATTGGGGTGCATGCATCTTTTCCAATTAGAGTTTTTTGTCTTTTCTGGTTAGATGTCCAGGATTGGGATTGCTGGATCATTTGGTAGCTCTATTTTTAGTTTTTTTTAAGGATGTCCGACTGTTTTCCATAGTGGCTGCACCAATTTACATTCCCACCAACAGTGTAGCAGGGTTCCCTTTTCTCCGCACCGTCTCCAGCATTTATTTGTATACTTTTTGATGATGGCCATTCTGACTGGTCCTGGTTTCTGAAACATCCCAAACTCTCCTGGTTTTCCTCCTTGGTGACTAATTGCTTCTTACTGTTCTCCTCCTCTTTCTCTTCCTCCTCCCAGCTTCTAAATATTAGTGTTCCTCAGGCTTTGGTCCACTTCTTATGTTATATTGAACTCCCCTGTCCTCCACTCCAGACCAAGGTGATTTCATACATTGCCACAGCTTCAAATACCATCCTTACATGAAGAACTTTCTAAGGAAGGTCTCCAGCCAGCCTTTAGGTCTCATCCCAACACCTCCACTTGGATGTCTCACAAGGCTTTCAACCTTAAAATGCTCCAATAAGGCTTTTAATCTTCTCTCCACCTGCTTTTCATCTAGAGCTTAAAGCCCCAGGAAACGGCTTAGGCCAGAGGAATGAGTTTCATTTGTCACTTTTTTATAAGCTTCCACGTCAACCTTCAGCATGGTCTAGTGGGTCTACTAACCAAAGCTTCCTCCAGACTCTCCACTTTACCCCCTCTCTACTGCCCTCGACCTGGGACCCAGCCACAGCAATGCTTGCCTGGGCTTCTGCTACGATATCCTCTTCGATTCTACTCTGTCCCTCTTCCTGGCCATTCTCAAAACAGCACCAAGACGAGATTTGAATCATGTCCCTTCTCTGCTTCAAATGCTTCAAAGGCTTCCCTTTGTGCCTGGAATAAAATCCAAAATCTTGACCGAAGCTCATAATCTCCTACTTGCTTTGACCCTCACGCGCTCCTCAAGTTCATCTGAGACCACGGTCCATGTGCTCAGGCCACACTGGCCTTTTCTTGGCCCCTCCAACATGCTGGTCTCCACCCAACCTCACAGCCTTCACATGGCCTATTTCCTCGACCTAGACTTCTCTTCCCTGTGCTCTTGCCTTAGCTATATCCATCCCATCTTTTGTGTTTTAGCTAAAAACACTTTCAAAGGGTTGGCTGATTCCTCTACTTACTATGTGACTTGGGAGGAGGGGTTTCCTCACTCCAGGCTTCTGTTCTTTTCATTTATAAGGTGAAAATGATAATATTTATTTGGCATATCTGTGGGGATTCGATGAATGAATGATGCATTCAATTCATACCTTCAACTTATACAATAAATAACAAATATTTATTGAATGTTTCCTAGGTGCTGTGCCTGGCGTGGAGCAGACAAAGATGAGAGCACATTTGTAGAGTTCTAGAACAGTGCCTGGCACATAGCAGGTGCTCAACAAATATTTACTTCCTTTAGGCACTAACTCCTTAACACTCAAGCCAATCTTTTCAAACACTTTCCACCTCCTTCTAAAGAGTTTACATTTACAGTTGTCCTAACAACTCCAAACACGACAATAGTAGCTAGTTATAGAGTGAATTTATGTGTCAAGGATTCTAGATACACCATCTAAGATTCTACTGAGAACTCCATAAGGGAGGCATTACCATTACCTCCATCTTTTTTTTTTTTTTTTTTTTTTTTTTTTGCGGTAGGCGGGCCTCTCACTGTTGCGGCCTCTCCCGCTGAGGAGCACAGGCTCCGGACGCGCAGGCCCAGCAGCCATGGCTCACGGGCCCAGCCGCTCCGCGGCACGCGGGATCCTCCCGGACCGGGGCACGAACCCGCGTCCACTGCATCGGCAGGCGGACTCCCAACCACTGCGCCACCAGGGAAGCCCCATTACCTCCATCTTACAGATGAAGACGAAGTTCTCAGAGCCTGCAGGATGGGTCCAAATTTCCATCCAGTGACAGGCAGGGGATTTAAGCATAGCTCCGTCTGATTACATCTCCTCCCTGTTTTCTCTGAGGCCATGCTGCCTCCCCAGATGTTTCATCACCTATTCTCATTACAAGGCTTTTCTGGAATTAAAGAAAACAAATGTTCAGTAAGAACAACAACAAAAACCTGAACATTACCTTATTGCTCTGGCTCTCATAAGCTCATGTTTATCTCCTCACATTCATTTCCCACAAGAACATTATTTGTGACCCAAACAACTTCCTGGTCTTGAGATTGTCAGCTGATGGGTGGAGGAGGTTATCTAGGAACTGGCCCTCTTGGCTGACAGTGTGACCTTTTGCCGTTCACACTACCTCCGTGACTCAGTTTCCTCATCTAAAAACGGAGGCTCTGAGTCCTTGCTTCACACCTGTTTCTCAAGGAAGTTGTGAGAATGACTTTTGCGAAGTGTTTTGTTTTGTCTTGGGTCTGTCGGTCACATAAACAGAGCCCTCTGGCTTCTACCCTGAGTGACAATGATGTTGACCTGTTGTGGTTAAACGTGAGTTGGAGCAAATGATCTCTGAGGCTCCTCCTAAGCCTAGGCTGCTATGATTCACTGATGGTCTTTAAAACTTTGCTGTGGATGTCTGGAAAAAAGAAATAAAGAGGGTGACCTTACTTGTACTTTTAGACTGTGCTGAAGAATAATAACCATAGTGGCAAACATTTCTAGCTGCTTACCATGTGTCAGGCACCGTGTTTCATACTTAACAAGAATCACTTCACTGAAGGTTTATAACAATTCAGATTGTATAGATAAGGGAATGGAGGCCCAGAAAGATTAGATCACACAACGAATAAGTCATGGTCCTGGGTTTTAAACACAGATAGTCTGTTGTCCTAGCCTGGGACCCTAGGTTCTATGTTATGTAGGGTACGTGATGGGGAGAGGGGGGCACAGAGAAGAGGGTGAAGAGCTCAGCTATAGGGATAATTGGGGTGAGACAAAAGAATCAGGAAAGGCTTCACAGAGGTGGTTCAGCTGAGTCCTGCAGGATGAATATGAATGCTACAGATGAATGGGCATGGGCTAGGGAAGGAGAAGGGCATCGGAGGCAGAGGGAAGAGCACGTAGAAAGGCATAGGGGATTGAAATTGTACCGGGCTTTTTACAAACTGCAAATGTTTAAGGGAAGAAGGCTGAGGGAGTTGCGATGGGAGGGGCGATTTGAAGGAGATCACACGGACTACTGTGCGCCGTGTGTAGGCAAATGACTTTAAGCAAAGGACTGGCAAAGTCAGGATTTTCTTTTTCTTTTTCCTTTAAGAAGAACATATGCCAACGTCTTCCAATAGCCTTAGAAGACCTAAATAAAGAGACAGAGTTGAGTCATCACTCTATTCGTCCTCTTTCTTGGAGAACGCGATATGGATTTCATCAGTTAATAATGATCAGATTATAATTTTGCAGAGTGACTCATGATGGATTTGAACTGGGGGGACCACTCAGGAGGCTCATGTGGTACTGAATATGGGTGGCCTTGGCCTATGTTCTTAGCGGGGCAGGGTCATCATCGCCATCCCCATCATGTTAACATTAACCGGAATTTATTCAGCAACTGCACTAGGCGATTTGCACGCGTGATCTCGTGCGAGCCCGCTCTTAGCACAACCCTTTGATGGGCCATCCTTGTTATCTCCATTTTACAGAGGAGGAAACTGACCCTTAGAGGACTTAAACTTTTTTTTTTTTTGCGGTACACGGGCCTCTTACTGTTGTGGCCTCTCCCGTTGCGGAGCACAGGCTCCAGATGCGCAGGCTCAGCGGCCATGGCTGGCTCACCAGCCCAGCCGCTCCACGGCATGTGGGATCCTCCCGGACCGGGGCACGAACCCGTGTCCCCTGCATCGGCAGCCGGACTCTCAACCACTGCGCCACCAGGGAAGCCCGAGGACTTAAACTTTTAATGGATAGGGAGGAGAAGGGCTGGAAATCAGCCCCAGGCTGTCTGACTCACGGCCTCGACAGTTCCTTCCTATGTTAGTGGCTTTCAAATTTTAGTGAGCATAGCAGATATCTAAGGAGCTTGTTCAAAATACTGATTCTCAATCCCCTCTTATCCTTCCCACCCCTGGCAGTTGACTCATTAAGTCTAGGACAGCATCTGAGATTTAGCATTTCTAGGACCTGTTCTAGGTGGTTCTGATGAGGGTGGTTTGGGGACCACCCTTCCAGGATGTCTGCTCTGTTCAATGGCTCACCGCCTCCAGGAGCTTCTCATCAGGAAAGAAAAGAGAATATTGAACAACAGTGCAACATTTGAATAATCCCTCCCAGAATGGATGTGATTTCACAAGGCATTACTGATTAGTGACCAGATGGGTGATTTCAGGGAGGAGACTCCTCAAGCTAGAGTGGCCAGACAGATGACCAATGGATTACAAAGCGCCCACAACATGTAACTCTCAAAGGAATCCATAGTGAGGCCATGACCGTTCCGCTATGTACTGTATTAGTGTCCTATGGATGATGTAAAAATGACCACAAACTGAGTGACTTAAAATAACCGCAATTTATTTTCTCACAGCTCTGGAGCCCAGAAGTGTGAAATCAAGGTGTCAGCAAGGCCACGATCCCTCTAGAAACTCCAGGGAGTGGTTTCATTCCTTGTGTCTTCCAGCTTCTGGTGGTGCCTGTCATTCCTTGGCTTGTGGTTGCATCTCTTCAATCTCTGCTGTCATCTTCACATGGTCTTTTCCTCCGTGCATTTATGTTTCCCTTTGTGTCTCTCATAAGGACACTCGTCATTAGATTTAGGGCTTGCCTGGTCTCTTCTGCAAAAACCCTTTATCCAAGCAAGGTCATGTTCACAGGTTCTGGGGATTAGGACATGGACATATCTTTTTGGGAGCCACCATGTGGCCCGTTAAAAGTACACACTGCGGGCTTCCCTGGTGGCGCAGTGGTTGAGAGTCCGCCTGCCGATGCAGGGGGACGCGGGTTTGTACCCTGGTCCGGGAAGATCCCACATGCCGCGGAACGGCTGGGCTCGTGAGCCATGGCCGCTGAGCCTGCGCGTCCGGAGCCTGTGCTCCGCAACGGGAGAGGCCACAACAGTGAGAGGCCCGCATACCGCAAAAAAAAAAAAAAAAAGTACACACTGCATCATCCTTTACAAATTGCTTCCTTACATACAAGCTTGTTTGAAACTAACCTCACAGCAACCCATGAAGCAGCTAAGGTAGATACTGGCGCCCCCATTTGTCAGTTAAGGGAAGTGAGGTGAAGCCCAAGGTTGGGCTGCCAGTTAGTGGTAATTTCCTGACCTAACCCAGTGCTGGGAGATCAAGTCCCTGGTTAGTCTCATCTTCAGGCTGTAAAGTGTGAGGGACATGGAGATAAACATACGTGATCTTACAAACCTCTGCGGGAACGGCAGACAGTACTCAATTACAGTTTGATTTGCAAATCGGTGACTCATGGGCCAATTGGGAAGCGCAGATGGGATTTATTCCCCCTCCACTGTATTTTAGAAGAAGTTTTGGATAGTTACTAAATTTTAAAAATCAGAAGAAAAATTTTGGATTTTTAAATTTTTCAGTTCTTTTGAAAACATAGAATATTCAGCTAATCTAGGCACCCTTTTCATTGGGGGAAACAGAGGGAGTCGAGTAGTAGTAGCATGTTTTTGTTGTTTGTAAACTGAGTTATAAATTGTCTCCAAACGTAGTGACATAAATCAATCATCTCATTAGGCTGAGATTTTGCAGGTCAGGAATTTGAATAGGGACGCAGAGGGGATGGCTTGTCTTCACTCCTTGATGTCTGGAGTCTGAGCTGGAGGTAGCTCTAACATCTGAGGGCTGGCAGAGCTGTGGATGGAGGTCCACTTCCAACATGGCTTCTTTACTCACATGTTTGGTCCTTGGTCAGGGATGGCTTGAAGGTGGGGCTCAGCAGGGAGATTGTTGACCCAGCATCTCCACGCTGTATCTCTTGTGGCTTGGGCTTCCTTTTTCATGGCATGACAGCTGGGTTCTGAGAGGGAGTGTTCTGGGAGGGGAAATCCCTTTGATGGCCTAGTGCTTCTAAAGTCATGTAACATCACTCCTGCTGCATCATTGGAAGGGGTGTCAAAGAATTTGAGGTCTTTCCTCCCCAAACCTCCAAAGAGCATGTGCTACTTTTCTTTTTAACCTGCTCCTCAGATGCAGATGGTCGCGTTAATTAAACTCTTTAGTTAACCATACACCGTCATCCTAACACCATTGGCTCCTGCAAAGCCGCTCTCATTTATCTTTGCATCTATTTATGTTTTTATTTGCTTTTCCTTTCGATGCCCATCCTCCTCTGCCCCTGGGCAACATTCTAATGTATTTGACATTTATCTTTCTGCTTGTAGGTGTTCTGGTATGATATACAGTGCTTTGTATGCACAGAACTTAATTTACATAAACAGTGTTATTTCAGAGATCTTATTCTGTGTGTTACTCTTTGGACTCAGCCTAGAGTTTTTTTTAAATATTTGGTATTGGTCAAAGAAAAGGAGATGTTGTTTTTCATTTGGCATTTTTTTAAAGCATCTGTTACGTGCTAGGCACTGTCCTGGTGGATAGGAACATAAGAGTGAATGAGACACAGTCTCGGTGATCATGGGTCATGTCAGGGGCGATCAGTACTATGGAGAAAATAAAGTAATGCAACCAGGATGAGAAGTCTTGGGAAGGGGAATGGGATTGCTATTTTATGCAAGTGGTCAGGAAGGAGTAATGTGAGTCGTTGTGACAGACTTTCTTCACCACCGAGCTGTGTGACCTTGGGCAAGTTACTTACCCACTTTGTGTTAATTTTCCTCCCTCTGCAAAAATAGTGTGGTGGTTTCAAAACATGGCTGCAAGTTCTTTGAGAGGTCCGTGTCTCCCTTGAATTTGCATGGAATTGAATTGAATTGGGTGAATTGAATTTGGATGAATTCAATGTGACTGCTTTGACCAACACAGTGCAACAGAAGTGATGTGGTGACTTCTGAGATGGGGTCATGAAAGGCCAGGCAACTTCGGCTTCATTTGTTGCTACTTTTTCTCATGGAGCTCTGAGATGCATATAAGAAAACTACCTACCAAGAATGATGAGAACACCAGTTTGGCCAGGCCTCTGGTCCACAGCCTTCAAGTCATCCCATCCCAGGAGCCAGACATGTGAATGAATAAGCTTGCACGTGAGTGCAGCCCCCAGGTCTTTGAGTTGCTCCCAGCCATTTGCATTTTCCCAACTGAGGCCCAACAGATATCACAGAGTAGAGACAAGCCACCCCACACTGTGCCCTGTGTGTCCTGACCCACAGATTCTCTTTGTGTGATAAAATAGTTGAGGTCTTATCCCTACATTGAGGCTTGATTGTTACACAGCTGTAGAAAAGGGGCAACAGTTATCTACATCTCCAGGCTCTTGTGTGTCTTACATGAGTTAATGGATGTAAATTTATTTTATTTTATTATTTTTTTTAGTGCTGTTTCATTCTTTTTTTTCCACCTGTTATCTATGTTCATCTACCTATCTATCCATCCAACTGTTATCTACCCATCCATCCATCTATTATCTATTTATCTATCTATCTGTCATCTATTTTAGAGCAGTTTTAGGTTCATGTAAAATTAAGAGTGGGGTACAGAGATTTCCCATTCAGACAGACTCCCGCATTATCAATATCCCTTGTCAGAGTGGTACATTTATTACAACTTATGAACCTACATGACACATCATTATCACCCAAAGTCCAAGTTTACAGTAGGATTCACTCTTCAAGTCATACATTCTGTGAGTCTGGACAAATATATAATGACATGTACCTACCATCGTGGTATCTCACACAGAGTAGTTTCACTATGCTAAGTGTCCCCTATGCGCCACCTATTTACCCCTCCCTTTACTCCCAACCTCTGGCAACCACTAATCTCTTTACTGTCTCCATAGTTTTGCCTTTTCCAGAACGGCATATAGTTGGAATCATACAGTATTTAGCCTTTTCAGACTGGCTTCTTTCACTCAGTAACATGCATTTAAGATTCTTCTGTGTCTTTTCATGGCTTCATTTTTTGTCGCAGAGGTTAGCAGAACCTGACATATGTATTGATTACCTATCTGCAACCACTGTATTTTAAGCCCCCTGAGGGAGAAAGTGCTTGTTTAAAACTAGCTGTATCCTCTGCGGCTAGAACAGTGACTGAAACGTAGCAGGCACGCAAGGGGAATCCGTTGAATGAGTAAATAAGTCAATCAAGGACAAGATTCCTTTTTGCAAAAGTCCAGGTTTGCAGAGTATTCTTGTAGATGATATATGAAAGAGACGTGTAAACTGCAAAAAAGCTTTGCAAATTCTGATAGTTTTTACTGCTGCCTACTGACAAAAGCCCATGTCACCATGTCAAAGGATGATGGGGTCTTAGATTTGAAAGCAGTCTGAGAGGTTACCTAGTGTAACTCTTGAAAATGGCTCTGCAGATCCAAAAAATCTCCGAATGCTGCACGACCACCAGGAAGTCCATCCCCCACCCTTTTTAGCAGCTCAGTTCCTTTTATTCTTATATTTTGGGTCGAAATCTGCTGCCCTGTCACTTCTATATTTTTATCCTAACTCTGCATCAGGAGCCACAGAGCACTAATTGAATACCTTGTTCTCATGACAACCCTTCGATTATTGAAGATAGCTGGCCTGGTCCCTTTCGGATTCAGTTCTCTAAGGAAAACACCTCTCATTCCATCAGCTACCCCAGATGTGACATGATTCTGAGACCCCGACCTCTCTCCTGAATACAGCTGAGTTTGTTATTGTTTTCCTCCATATAATCACTCCCCAGAAGCGAACACAGCACTTAAGTCTCGACCTGATTGCTGCAGAGCTCAGGACTCCTGCCTTTCTTGTTAAGCGCTTGTACGTCTAATAAATATCATTGACATTCGTTCAGTTTCGGAGCTTTTGTGTCACGTGGTTGATGTGCACTGGGCACACACTTGAGCTTCCCCAACTCTCCTTCTCTTCCTCCTCCTTATTCTTATTCCTCTTTCTCAGTGACAATTGCTGTTAAGCCCTTTCATCCAGACATTTCCCAGTCTCCGTTTTCAAAATCTGTGTGCAGGACTTTGATTCCTGAACATTCTATCCTTTAAGTTTGTCCCTCTTTCCCGATCTGAAAAGTTATGTCCTTTTGAGGATTTATGTCGATCATCCCATATATTTGCTTTCTCTCCTCGTTTTGAGTCACCTGCCTACTGGACGAGCATGCCTTCTTTATCTCCTCCGGAATTAGTAAGAAAGCCGATGGCTGGTTTAAAGCCCCATCCAGGCCAGTAGATGATGATGACACGGATCCATCAATGGACTTCTACAGGTGCATCCTTCTACCTGTTGTGAATCCACTGCCTGCAACACTTGTCCAGATCACAGTGCTTCCTGTTGCTACCAGAATATCATAGGAAACCTCAAAGCTTTGTTTGCTATGCTTAGAACATTTCCAGTTTGAAACCCTGTTAAGAAAAGGAAATCCATGTATTTCCAAGCCTTACTGTAGGTAAACCAATATTATCATCTTCCAAATCGCCATGGCTCCTTGAAGAAGCTCCTCATGAGTCTTGACACATGAGTCTTGACACCTAGCCTAACCCACCCACCTTAACAATGACAGTAGCTAAAATAGCACTGGGGGCTGCCAGATGCTGTTCCAAGTACTTCGCACTCTTTTCACTCATAGATTCCTTACAACAACTTTAGGAAATACTTTGCATTTTTATTCCCATTTTATGAATGAGAAAACTAAGGGACAAGAACATCAAGTAACCTGCTGAAGGTCACTTAGATAACAAGGAATAGAGCTGGGGCACTCTACTTCCAGATCCTAATATCTTTTCTCTTTTTTGACTGTTGCCCACCCACTCTCTATTCATATCTTCATCTTGGCTTCCAGTTTAGCTCTCGACCCTCTAATATGTGCAGAGTATCATAGTGATTATGAATATGGACTTAGGAATTGGACACCTGAGTTCAAATTCAGGTTCTACCACTGCTAGCTGCGTGACCTTGGGCAAGTCATTTAATGCTTCCGTGTCTTGTTTTCCCTATCTTCATCTACTGGTGATTAAAATATTCACTCTGATTGTGATAAGGATTAAGGCGACTCACATATGAAAAGTACTCCGTATAGCGCCTGACACACTCTGAGTGCACCCACACAGCAGGTATTATTGCTGTTGTTATTATTATCATCTTTGTTGTTATTAGCTAAGTACACTATGGTCTGTTTGAAGCTCTGAGGCCCCAGTGGAGGGGCTTGAGGATATCACCTGCCCCACTGGCTCCACCAGACCCTTGGGAGCTCTTCTCCCAGCCTGCCCCAAAGATGTCCAACCCTTGGGTTTGCCCATCCATCCTGGCCTCATGGATTAGGCCTAGGCAGCCTAATACCTGCCATCTGTATTCTTCAATGTCAACAATCTACTTTTAATAATGTATTCTGGAATGTTTCTAGAATTTAGTATCCAGGTCACTCTTGCTTTTGGTCCTAGTGTCAGATGAAACAAGACTTGAGTCATCTCAAAGCCTACCCCAGCCCTTCTCTGTTTGCTTTTCCAGGTCAGGGTTGGCTATTTCTTTGAGGTTTGGGCTTTGTAAAGTTAGGGGGATGCTCTCCCACAATATCCTCTTCTCTTCTGGCCTTTCATTCTCTCCTTAATGTTCTTGTTCTACTTTCAGTGGGAGGAACCTCTTTTTTTTTTTTTTTAGCATCTTTATTGGAGTATAATTGCTTTGCAATGGTGTGTTAGTTTCTGGTGTATAACAAAGTGAATCAGCTATACGAATATATATATACCCATATCCCTTCCCTCTTGCGTCTCCCTCCCACCCTCCCTCTCCCACCCCTCTAGGTGGTCACAAAGCACTGAGCTGATTTCCCTGTGCTATGCGGCTGCTTCCCACTAGCTATCTATTTTACATTTGGTAGTGTATATACATCCATGCTACTCTCTCACTTTGTCTTAGCTTACTCTTCCCCATCCCCATGTCCTCAAGTCCATTCTCTATGTCTGCATCTTTATTCCTGTCCTGCCCCTAGGTTCTTCAGAACTTTTTTTTTTTAGATTCCATATATATGTGTTAGCATACGGTATTTGTTTTTCTCTTTCTGACTTACTTCACTCTGTATGACAGACTCTAGGTCCATCCACCTCACTACAAATAACTCAATTTCGTTTCTGTTTATGGCTGAGTGATATTCCATTGTATATATGTGCCACATCTTCTTTATCCATTCATCTGTTGATGGACACTTAGGTTGCTTCCATGTCCTGGTTATTGTAAATAGAGCTGCAGTGAACATTGTGGTACATGTATCTTTTTGGATTTTGGTTTTCTCAGGGTCTATGCCCAGTAGTGGGATTGCTGGGTCATATAGTAATTCTATTTTTAGTTTTCTGAGGAACCTCCATACTGTTCTCCATAGTGGTTGCATCAATTAGCATTCAGCGGGAGAAACATCTTGATGGAAGAGATGGACTTGAGCCTGCGGGGGGGTGACCTGGCTCTCCCGAGTCTTTTGGAAACCTTCTGCCTCACCCCACCCGCCTTTTAAAAGCACTTCCCAGATTTCTAAGCATTCTCACCCATGTGCTCATCTGTTACTCTCCAAGGGCCACTCTCCATAGGATGTGGTCCAATCATACTACTATTTTCCCATTTCTTTAGAGATTTTCAACAAATATTTTGATCCCAACATCACTGATTTGTTTTTAGTCAAGAAAGGAGAATTCCTAATTGCTTTTAGCTTGGGGGCTAAAGTATGTTTGCTCCTAGAGACCTGGCACCGTTTCTCATTTGTTTCCTAGGGTCTCTAAATGGAAGATGATCCTTCATTAAAGATGCATGAGGATGTCAGGCTGACAGACAGCAGGCTCTGCAGAAAGAGAGATGTGCCTCTAAATCCCAGGTCTTTCTCTCGCTAGCTTGGTGACTTTGAACAAGCCACTTAACTTCAGTTCCTTGTGCTATAATCAGGCTCGATTGCTCCCTGTCTTGTGGGCTTTGTATAAGGATTAAATGAAATGTCGCCTAGAAAGCATTTGACACAGTCTCTGACCCATAGCAAGCACTCAAAGATGGTTTTTAAATTGTTACTGTGACTATGTGTCAATCATTTACTCTGATAAGCCCTGTAGCAGGTGCTTTGTACCCGCTGTTTCCATGAAACTTCATATCAACCTTACCGGATAGGAATGATAGTATTTATTTTGCAACAAGAATGCTGAGAGTCACAGAGGTTAAGTAACTTGCCTCTGGTCTACAGTTAACCCAAGTGGCAGAGCTGGGTCCACCTGCGTCCATAAGTCCCTGATGTTCATGCTGTTTCAGCTCTGCTCCTCGGTTTCCAGTCTATAGTTCTCTGTGCTCCAAATATTTTTGAGTATTTCTTCCCAACTTAGCTCCCAATCCTTCCCTAAACAAATTCTCTTCTCCAGCCAGGTTGATGTCTTAATGTTTGAGGAACATGCTTTGTATAGAATTCTCCACTATCTATCAGTTCATTTGTTCATTCATTCAACCAACAACTCTTGAACCGTGTGTCTGGGGCTGGGCTACAAAGATGAAAAGGTCGGGACTTTGCTTGTGGGGAATTTACAGAAGAGTAAAGAGTTATATAGAAGGACATTAACATGGATGTCTTGGCTTTGGTTACGATACATCATAATGTTCTATGAGATGGA
The DNA here is from genome assembly GCF_008692025.1 of Phocoena sinus. Taxonomy (NCBI): domain Eukaryota; kingdom Metazoa; phylum Chordata; class Mammalia; order Artiodactyla; family Phocoenidae; genus Phocoena; species Phocoena sinus. The sequence goes on along the minus strand of NC_045779.1, from coordinate 66,804,492 downwards.
CCGCCCAGAGGAATTTGTAAAAATTATGCAGTAAAGAGTCAGTTAGCTATCTCATAATCTCCTGACCCCACATCAGGATGTGAAAGTGTTGGAAGAAGAGGTGATTTCGTGGGAAGAGGACTTCCTGGCAGAAGCAGCTTGTGTGCTGGGCTCTATGATGCTCCGAAGTGATGGGGCGAGGTGCTTCCCCTCACCTTATGTCTTTGGAGAGGAGCTTTAGCAGGGCCACCAGGACAGTGGTTAGAAGTTAGAGGTTGCATCATTAATCATTAGAGAAATGCAAATCAAAATTACAATGAGGTATCACATCACACCGGTCAGAATGGCCATCATCAAAAGTCTACAAACAAATGCTGGAGAGGGAGTGGAGAAAAGGGAACCCTCTTGCACTGTTGGTGGGAATGTAAATTGATACAGCTACTATGGAGAACTGTATGGAGGTTCCTCATAAAACTAAAAATACAACTACCATACGACCCAGCAATCCCACTCCTGAGCATATACCCTGAGAAAACCATAATTCAAAAAGAGTCATGTACCAAAATGTTCATTGCAGCTCTATTTACAATAGCCAGGACATGGAAGCAACCTAAGTGTCCATCGACAGATGATTGGACAAAGAAGCTGTGGCACATATATACAATGGAATATTACTCAGCCATAAAAAGAAATGAAACTGAGTTATTTGTAGTGAGGTGGGTGGACCCAGAGTCTGTCATACAGAGTGAAGTAAGTCAGAAAGAGAAAAACAAATACCGTATGCTAACACATATATATGGAATCTAAAAAAAAAAAATTGGTCTAAAGAACCTAGGGGCAGGACAGGAATAAAGATGCAGACCTACTAGAGAAAGAACTTGAGGACATAGGGAAGGGGAAGGGTAAGCTGGGACAAAGTGAGAGAGTAGCATGGATGTATATACACTACCAAATGTAAAATAGATAGCTAGTGGGAAGCAGCCGCATAGCACAGGGAGATCAGCTCTGTGCTTTGTGACCACCTAGAGGGGTGGGATAGGGAGGGTGGGAGGGAGACGCAAGAGGGAGGGGATATGGGGACATATGTATACGGATAGCTGATTCACTTTGTTATACACCAGAAACTAACACACCACTGTAAAGCAATTATACTCCAATAAAGATGTTAAAAAAAAAAAAAAAGAAGTTAGAGGTTGCATTGGACCCAAGTCGGATTCCCATCTGGGATATTTGAGTGGTTAGAGATGGGCCGGCCAGCTGCTGACGGCTGATGCAAAGGAAAGGTGGCTGCATTGGCAGCCTGTCTTCTGGGAGTTTGTCAGGGATAAGGGTGCATGACTATTCTCAGGATCAGACAGGGATACATGTGCAAGACAGCTGGTGTGGGACCGTAACTGACTCTGTTCCAGAGGGCTGCCTAGAGCTGAACACAGACCTCAGTTGGCACTATGGCCACATTCCCGGGACATGTGGAAGGAGTAAAACATTAGTGGGAACTAAAGCACTCCATCCCCTGCATCAAGAGAGCTGTGGGCCAGAGCTCCTCAGCAACTGGGGAGAGGTCTCCAAAGGACTCACAAAAGCATCCCTTAAGAAAACAAGTCAGCTTTAAATGCCTGCTGTGCTCGGAGAGCATGAAGCCAGTCTATAGAAATACCAGACAAGCAAGAACTCTCACGTACCTCTCACCTTCCTCTCTCCTCTTTCTGACTCCGGGTAGGGGCTGTGTGGAAGAAACCACTTAGAGAGTTGACGGAAGAGAAGCCCCAGGTCCAGGCTTCTCATTTAGCACAAGCCTTACCTAGGGATGGAGAAACGAGTTAACCTGGAGTCAAATTGGGAGCAAGGATTATTGTATGAAGAGGCATTCTAATATCTGAAGGCAGACTCTGGTGGTATAAAGGGACATCAGCTTTTATGAACTAAGAGTGATCAGAAAACTCACTGGATCGTATACGTTTTCCTCCTAGGGCGTGAGTACCTTCCCCAGCTGAATACATTTTAAAGCGACAGTGAGAGCATGGTGAAGTTGCTTTCTGCTTGCACCCCATGAAGCCAGCTTGTTCAGCATCCATGTCATAGCTGCCACAGTGGTAGAGGAGGAAGCTGTACCACGCGTGGCAGGAGTATTACGGAGCCGTGCATAGCACTATCTTAGCTGCCTGGAATTTTCTCTCTATTCTCTGCTTTCCTGAATGACCTCAACCTTCAAGGCTCAGGTCAATTCCCACTTCTTCCAGCCTTGATCACAGCCGGGTCTCTCTCCTCTGATCTCCTCTACCACTCACTCAGCCCTGCTTTATGTTTGTTACTGGTCCTCCTGACAACTACGGCCGACTCAGGGGTCCTGATGAAAACTTTTACGAATATACCATTTTTCCTTCAGTGGGGATGCACCTGAGACAATGATGTCATAGGACCATCTGTGTTCTTTCCTCATACCCTGGGAGTCAGGCACATCCAGTTAGCACAGTTTATTATGAAGCTGAATTGGTAGAAAACAGAGTATAACAAACATGGTCAGTGGTTGTAGGTAGCGCTGCTTTGGCCTTTTCCCAGCATTCTTCACCCCTTACCTGTCGCAGGATGGCTAGAGATGGTGTCCACCCTGCACAGTGCTCACCTCCTCCGCACTGACTCTCTTGCTGTTATTTCTGCAGCATCATAGGGACTTTGTTTGCGGGGGCTGCTGGAACAAAATACTGCAAACCGGGTGGTTGAAACACCAGAAAATTTTTGTCTCACAGGTCTGAAGGCTAAAAGTCCAAGATCAGGGTGTCACCAGGCTTGGTTCCTCCTGAGGGCTGTGAGGGAGACTCTGCTCCATGTCTCCCACCTAGCCTCTGGAGATTTGCTGGCAATCACTGGCATTTCTTACCCTTATAGAAGCCTCATCCTGATCTGTGCCTCTGTCTTTACATGGCATTTCTTCCTGCATGTGTGTCTGAGTTCAGATTTCCCCTTTTTATAATGACACCAGTCACATCGCACTAGGGGTCCACCCTACTGCACTATGACCTCATCTTAAATTCACTAATACATGTGCAATGACCCTATATCCAAAGGTCACAATCTGAGGGACTGGTCGTTAGGACCTCAATATGCGAATTTGGGGGGAAGCTACAATTCAGCCCGTAAAAGTCAACTATGTTCTCCTCTTGGTACTCTTCCCAAAAGTTCTTGTTCCTAGATTTTTGAGCCAATCCGACCTGTGTCCACACTATACAGCCACTGGCCTCTAACGATGGCCCAGGAACCTCCATTAGGATTTGGGCCAATTGTGCTTGCACCCTTCCCCGCTTTTCCCTTCTGAATGGCTCTCATTTCTTCTCCCAACCACTACCCTTCCACTTTTCCTTCTGCTTCTCCTCTTTACCCCCTACCCCCCACCCCCACCCAGTCCTCTTTCTTCTTCCTGTTTTTTGATCTTCTGGCTTTGTAACTCAACTTGCAAATTCCTCCCTCTGGACTCTGGTCTTTTGTGGATTCAATTTCAGCTTTCCCTCATCCAGTAGCCTTTGGCTTGGTTGTTCTTCTGGCTCCCAGTTCCAGCCTTATGGAATCTAACCTTGACCTCCATCTACCGGCCAGAATCCTGACTGGGCCAGCCAGGGTCTTCTCAAGGCTGCTTAGAGCATTTGGCAGACTCTCACTGAGCCACTCTGAAAGTCAAGGACCAGAACACCAAGCCCCTGGGACAGAACCTGCTATATCCTCATGACAATGCATTTGCTCTTTCTTTGGAGCACACAGCGAGATTACATGTCCCAGGCTCTGGGCAGTTTGGTGTGGCCAGCTGCCTAATTCAGGCCAACGGGCTATAAACACAAGTGATGTGTGTCACTCCCAGACCTGCCCAAGCCTCCTGTGCAGCCCTCCCCATTTTCCCTGTCTCCATTTGCTGGGCATAGAGGACTGGAAGGCTCTGCGTGGCTGTGGAAGGGGAGAGAAGATGGGCTGAGGGTTGTGGAGCCATGAGATGGGAAGGTCCTGGGTCCCCGAATCACAGTGTCAATAGCTGCCCACTGATTCCTTGCATTGAATTGTTTCATTGAAGAAAAAATAAACTCTTGTGTAAAGGCATTGAGATTTGGGGGATGTTTGTTAAGCAGCTAGAAATAATTACCCAAACTGAGAAATCTTTAAGGAAGTAAAGGAGAAAACCTGAATTTTTTTTCTCTCCATGTTGCATTTTCCTCTCATTCATTCCCAAAACTCTATCCTGCACCCCCTGCTACCTTGCCTGTTCTGAAGAACAGAGAAACAATTACCGCCCCCATCTTTTCCCCTTTGTTGATTAAACGCTCAAGGGTCCTCCTCATGTGTGTTGGGGTCATCTTTCAGGGTGTCAGGGCTATGTTGAAATCTTTATCGTTAATTATGTACGCACTCTGACTTTACTTCTGTGTGTGTGTGTATGTGTGTGTATATATACACATAATAATTTATACACTCACACATCTATAAATTATAGTATACTATACTATTATATATAATATAGACATATATACATAATATGACATAGTCTATGTCTATAATATATTATAAATAAGTTATAATATATTATTAAAATATATATTATAAATATAATTATATTTTAGCCTTGGTTAGCCCATATGTCATTTTTTTTAACATCTTTATTGCAGTATAATTGCTTTACAATGGTGTGTTAGTTTTTGCTGTATAACAAAGTGAATCAGCTATATGTATACTTATATTGCCATATCTCCTCCCTCTTGCATCTCCCTCCCACCCTCCCAATCCCACCCCTCTAGGTGGTCACAAAGCACTGAGCTGATCTCCCTGTGCTATGCAGCTGCTTCCCACTAGCTATCTATTTTACATTTGGTAGTGTTTATATGTCAATACTACTCTCTTACTTCGTCCCAGCTTACGCTTCCTCCTCCCCGTGTTCTCAAGTCCATTCTCTATGTCTGCATCTTTATTCCTGTCCTGCCCCTAGGTTCATCAGAACCTTTTTTTTAGATTCCATATATATGTGTTAGCATACGGTATTTGTTTTTCTCTTTCTGACTTACTTCACTCTGTATGACAGACTCTAGGTCAATCCACCTCACTACAAATAATTCATTTCATTTTTTTAACAGCTGAGTAATATTCCATTGAATATAAGTGCTACATCTTCTTTATCTATTTATCTGTGGATGGACATTTAAGTTGCTTCCATGTCCCGGCTATTGTCAATAGTGCTGCAATGAACATTGGGGTACGTGTCTCTTTTCGAATTATGGTTTTCTCAAGGTATATGCCCAGTAGTGGGATTGCTGGGTCATATGGTAGTTCTATTTTCAGATTTTTAAGGAACCTCCATACTGTTCTCCATGGTGGCTGTGTCAATTTACATTCCCACCAAAAGTGCAAGAGGGTTCCCTTTTCTCCACACCCTCTCCGGCATTTATTGTTTCTAGATTTTTTGATGATGGTCATTCTGACTGGTGTGAGGTGATACCTCATTGTAGTTTTGATTTGCATTTCTCTAATGATTAGTGATGTTGAGCATCCTTTCATGTGTTTGTTGGCAACCTGTATATCTTCTTTGGAGAAACGTCTATTTAGGTCTTCTGCCCATTTTTGGATTGGGTTGTTTGTTTTTTGATATTGAGCTGCTTGAGTTGCTTGTATATTTTGGAGATTAATCCTTTGTCAGTTGCTTCATTTGAAAATATTTTCTCCCATTCTGAGGGTTATCTTTTCATCTTGTTTATGGTTTCCTTTGCTGTGCAAAAGCTTTTAAGTTTCTCTCTAGGAGGTGGATCAAATAGGATCTTGACGTGATTTATGTCATAGAGTGTTCTGCCTATGTTTTCCTCTAAGAGTTTTATAGTTTCTGGCCTTACATTTAGGTCTTTAATCCATTTTGAGTTTATTTTTGTGTATGGCATTAGGAAGTGTTCTAATTTCCAGTTTTCCCAGCACCACTTATTGAAGAGGCTGTCTTTTCTCCATTGTATATTCTTGCCTCCTTTATCAAAGATAAGGTGACCACATGTGTGTGACTTTATCTCTGGGCTTTTCTATTTCTGTTCCATTGATCTATATTTCTGTTTTTGCGCCAGAACCATACTGTCTTGATTACTGAAGCTTTGTAGTATAGTCCAAAGTCAGGGAGCCTGATTCCTCCAGCTCCGTTTTTCTTTCTCAAGATTGCTTTGGCTATTCAGGGTCTTTTGTGTTTCCATACAAATTGCGAATTTTTTTGTTCTAGTTCTGTGAAAAATGCCATTGGTAGTCTAATAGGGATTGCACTGAATCTGTAGATTGCTTTGGGTAGTATAGTCATTTTCACAATGTTGATTCTTCCAATCCAAGAACATGGTATTTCTCTCCATCTGTTTGTATCATCTTTAATTTCTTTCATCAGTGTCTTATAGTTTTCTGCATACAGGTCTTTTGTCTCCTTAGGTAGGTTTATTCTTAGGTATTTTATTCTTTTTGTTGCAGTGGTAAATGGGAGTGTTTTCTTAATTTCTCTTTCAGATTTTTCATCATTAGCATATAGGAATGCAAGAGATTTCTGTGCATTAATTTTATATCCTGCTACTTTACCAAATTCATTGATTAGCTCTAGTAGTTTTCTGGTAGCATCTTTAGGATTCTCTATGTATAGTATCACATCATCTGCAAACAGTGACAGCTTTACTTCTTCTTCCAATTTGGATTCCTTTTATTTCTTTTTCTTCTCTGACTGCTGTGGCTAAATCTTCCAAAATTATGTTGAATAATAGTGGTGAGAATGGGCAACCTTGTCGTGTTCCTGATCTTAGTGGAAATGGTTTCAGTTTTTCACCATTGATGAAGATGTTGGCTGTGGGTTTGTCATATATCGCCTTTATTATGTTGAGGTAAGTTCCCTCTATGCCTACTTTCTGGAGGGTTTTTATCATAAATGGGTGTTGAGTTTTGTCAAAAGCTTTTTCTGCATCTATTGAGGTGATCATATGGTTTTTCTCCTTCAGTTTGTTAATATGGTTTATCACATTGATTGATTTGCATATATTGAAGAATTCTTGCATTCCTGGGATAAACCCCACTTGATCATGGTGTATGATCCTTTTAATGTGCTGTTGGATTCCGTTTGCTAGTATTTTGTTGAGGATTTTTGCATCTATGTTCATCAGTGATATTGGCCTGTAGTTTTCTTTCTTTGTGACATCTTTGTCTGGTTTTGGTATCAGGGTGATGGTGGCCTCATAGAATGAGTTTGAGTGTGTTCTTCCCTCTGCTATATTTTGGAAGAGTTTGAGAAGGATAGGTGTTAGCTCTTCTCTAAATGTTTGATAGAATTCTGCTCCTGGGCTTTTGTTTGTTGGAAGATTTTTAATCACAGTTTCAATTTCAGTGCTTGTGATTGGTCTGTTTATATTTTTTATTTCTTCCTGGTCCAGTCTCAGAAGGTTGTGTTTTTCTAAGAATTTGTCCATTTCTTCCAGGTGGTCCATTTTATTGGCATATTGTTGCTTGTCGTAATCTCTCATGATCCTTTGTATTTCTGCAGGGTCAGTTGTTCCTTCTTTTTTCATTTCTAATTCTGTTGATTTGAGTCTTCTCCCTTTTTTTCTTGATGTGTCTGGCTAATGGTCTATCAATTTTGTTTATCTTCTCAAATAACCAATTTTTAGTTTTATTGATCTTTTCTATTGTTTCCTTCATTTCTTTTTCATTTATTTCTGATCTGGTCTTTATGATTTCTTTCCTTCTGCTAACTTTTGATGTTTTTTTGTTCTTCCTTCTCTAATTGCTTTAGGTGTAAGGTTAGCTTGTTTAGTCAAGATTTTTCTTGTTTCTTGAGGTAGGATTGTATTGCTATAAACTTCCCTCTTAGAATGGCTTTTGCTGCATCCCATAGGTTTTGGGTCATCATGTTTTCATTGTCATTTGTTTCTAGGTATTTTTTGATTTCCTCTTTGATTTCTTCAGTGATATCTTGGTTATTTAGTAGCATATTGTTTAGTCTCCATGTGTTTGTATTTTTTACAGTTTTTTTTCCTGTAATTGATACCTAGTCTCATAGCACTGTGTTTGGAAAAGATACTTGATACGATTCAGACTCTGTCAGCTGAAGCTGTGTTTATGGTCAGGGAGAGGAAAAAATAAAAAGTGAAATCAACAAAATAAGTGAACATTCTTATGGGAGGACAAAACAGGAAGACTATCTAAGGAAACTCATTCTTCTGTGTGGTCTCTCAGAAGGGTATTGAATGAACAGAACATGGACAGTAGGTGAATGCAAAGCGGGACATGACATCTAAGCACAGGATAAGGACAGCCAGAGACTTTAATTAGCAGAATATTTCAGACTTGCAAAGTTATACAAATAGCTTTACAGAGTGTGGTTTAGGATATTCCAAGAAGGGATGAGGCAGATGTGGCCCAGTAGAAGGAGCACAGAATTCAGTCAGGATTCGGGAAGCAGACTCATAATCTAACCCTAGTTCTGTCTTCTACTATCACATATATCCTCAAAGTCAGTTACACACTTTGGGTCTTGGTTCCCTTTCCTATCAAATAACTGTAAGACCTCACTTGTAAGCTTGCAACAGGTAAGTGGCCTGAGCATTCAGAACCATTAGATACCAAGCTTAGGCCTCAAACGTGACTCCTCTCATTTGGGTTGCACCTTGTGACCTGACTTTTGTCATCATAATATCTTGCCTAGATTTGGGTCAGATTCTGAAGGATTTTGAAAGCTTGGCTGAGGAATTTAGACCTGACTTTCGAGTTAAAGAAGAAACTTCAGACAATGGAGACCATTAAAACCTTGAAGATTGGGTTTGTTAATCCCCGTGCCTAGAACATTTTCTGAATTTGTGTCCTTCATTTCATAGCGTTTAACCTCACTGAGTAGTATGACTAGAGTCAGCCCCCCTGGTGGGTTGTTCTGAGTGGCTGTGACCCTCCCCTAGTCCAGGGAGGGACTCTTAGGTAAGGGGATCTGAAAGCGGGAGGAGGGTAGAGCCAGCAGGCAGGAGCCCAGGGCTATCCTTTGGGGCCTGTCAGTCAAGAACTGTGGGTGTCAAGATGTCACTTTTCCTCTTAAAGACTGATTTGAATGATCTGCAACCTGATGTTTTTCAAGTTATCATCTATTAACAACTTATCATGTGCCAAGAATTTAGGGGGTTACAGAGCCTCTCCAGGAAACCCAGGCACCCGTTCGTTGTAGCATTGCCCAGAGATTCCAGCACAGGGTGCTTCATACATACATACCTGTTTCTCAAAATCATACGGATGGAACTTATGTCCACACAAAAACCTGCACATGGACGTTTATAGCAGCTTTATTCATAATTGCCAAAACCAGAAGCAACCAGGATACCCTTTAGTAAGTAGGTGAATGGATAAATAAACTGTGGTACATCCAGACCATGGAATATTATTCAGTGCTAAAGAGAAATGAACTATTAAGCCATGAAAAACATGGAGGAAGTTCAAATGATTATTACTAAGCGAAAGAAGCCAATCTGAAAAGGCTACATGTTGTATAATTCCAACTATATGACATTTCTCGTATGAGCAAAACTGTGGAGACAGTAAAAAGATCAGGGTTTGCCAGGGGTTGGAGGGAGGGAAGGCTGAACAGGCAAAGCACAGAGGATTTTTAGGGCAGTGAAACTACTCTATAAGATACTATAATGGTGTGTGCATGTCATTATACATTTGTCCAAACCCATAGAATGTACAACACCAAGAGTGAACCCTGATGTAAACTATGGATTCTGGATGACTATGATGTGTCAACACAGGTCCATTGATTGTAACAAATGTACCACTCTGGTAGGGGACATTGATAATGCAGAAAGCTGTGCATGGGGGGGAGCAAGGGGTATATGAGAAATCTCTCTACCTTCCTCTTAATTTTGCTGTGAACCTTAAACTTCTGTAAAACTGAAGTCCATTAAAAGAAGGAAAGGAAGAAAAAAGACATTGTGATGACAAAACCACAAATTCATTTATACTTTACATGATTTTAAAAAATGCCATAATGTGCCAATAAAATGATAATATAAAGAAAAGCAAAATTATGAGGAGACTATGTTAAATGGGGTTCTCATATCTGGAAAGTTGGTGAATCACTGAAGTAGATGGTCTTGGAGACCTCTCCTATCTCTCCCATCCTGAGGCCTTACTAAAACCTGTAAGGTTGCTATCTATAAATATAGTGGCTGTTGGGCAACCTGATAAGGGTCGCTGTCTATTTAGCTTCATCTACTCACCTCGTTTTTCTTAAGGGGGAAGAGCCAGCACGTGTGAGCAACTGCACTGGGTCAGGCACATACTTCATCTCCACTCCAAATCTTCACGTGTGAGGTTCTCGCTACTTAAAACCCTCTTTTCCTTCTCAATTTGTCAAATCATGCCCACTCTCTCCTGTCCTGGGTCCAGCTCAGGTGCCTCTGCTCCTTGACTCCTTGTATACTTTCCAGTCCACCGGCCTGACCCCCTTGGAGATACTCCAGCTCTCACTGCCAGCAGCACTCCCTCTGCCCTGGAACTAGAGAACTCAGCATCCCCTGGGGACCCCTGAGCCCCTTTTCTTCTTTTTCAGAAAAGCCAATGGAGGTGACTTGCCCAAACAGTGCTGGTTAACTGGGCAGAGCCAAGATGGCATGAGGTCTCTAGACACCATGAACATGTGTCCTCTCCCACACGAGTGTGTCAGCTCTTGTGGAACAGGAAATACATAGACCTCACTTTTCCTGTACCCTCTTTAGAAACAGAGTGGGATTTGGGACCTCTTAGGAATGCAGATACTTGAAGATTAAAAAGTGGCAGGACAAAAATGCCATGATAACTTGCCCTTTATTAGTAGAAAGATCTCTCTTTCCTTTTCTTTTTCTTCCATTCTATAAAGTTGGGTTTCTGAATCTCAGCACTATTCCATTTTGAGCCAGAGAAGTCTTTGATGCGGGGTGCTGTCCTGTACATTGTGGGATATTTAGAAGAATCCCTTGGCTTCTACCCACCAGATGCCAGTGGCCTCTGTCCCCCAATCTGTAACAATCAGAAATTTCTCCAGACTTTGCTGAATGTCCCCTGGGGAACAAATCACCTGTGTTGAAAACCACGGTTCTGAACTCACAATGAGTGCCTGCTTTGTGCCTCGTCTTCCATTCTTGAAACCTGCATGGGGCCCCCACTCCATACCAAACAGTACTCTAATTGCTAGGAAGCCGCTTGGTCTTCCCTTCCCAATCCTGGACCCCTACTTTCTTTCTCTCGCATCATAAGAAATCATGGCTTTGGGGAAGGCTACTTACGGGAAGCCATAAAGTCATTCTACACTCTCTCACCTTGGCTGCAAAGATAACACAATCACATTACAGAGGCAGAGTTTGGGGAACTTCAAAGCTGAGCCAGAGGGAGTGGAGGGACAGGAGCTGGGGAGCTGAGGTCTTATCTATGGCTTGAATGTTCTCACCCTTATCAATCCAGAAGGAGGGGTGCCTAGGGGAGAGGAAGAGGGAATTAAAAGACCAGATTGCTTTCTTTCTCCCACCCATCATTAGATTGAAAAGGACCAGGGAATAAGGAAGGACAGAAGGAAGAAAAGCAAAGTAGGAAGAATGCTGACGGGAGAGTGGATTTTGGGGGAGTGTGGAGGGGGCTTTTCTGACCCTATGCTAACCCATACTGACCTGGATTGGACACCAGGGTTCTAGAACCAGAGAACCTGAGAGTTAGAAGGTCTTGGCAACAGCTTCATGAGTATCACCCAGATGACAACTGGGCCTCAAGCCCAGTTGACAACTGGACCTTCACTGGGGTAGGTGTGGAATGAGGTGCAGCTGCTTTGAGAACATCGGCCGTAGAAAATGAAGGCCTGAACACAGAGAGTAGCAACTGGAATGCGGAAGCGAGAATCTAAACGGGATGAATCTGCTGGAGTTGAGGGCCAATCATTTGTAGGGGTTTGAGGGGGTAGGAGGGATCTAAGATAATAATAATTGCAAACCCTTATATATCACTCCCTGTGTTCCAGACACTGTTTGATGCACTTTTTATAGATGTTAACTTGTTTCACCCTCCCAACAAATTTATAAGATAGGTCCTACTAAAGTACTCATTTTATAGGTGAGAAAACTGAGGCACAAAGATGTTTACGAATTTACACATCACAGAGCAAATCAGGGGGAGAACTGGGAACTAAACCCAGATAGGCCAGTTGCTAGCACTTGTGTTTTAACCAAGTTAAACACAAGTTTGTGCTCTCTACCACTTGGTTAAGAAAACTTGGGCAGCTAAATGGACAGTAAAGTCATGAACCTGGGTATGGCCTGAAGGAGGAGTAGGTTTGAAGGAAAAACAATGGATTCAGCCTTGGAGATATTGTGTCTGGCATGTGTGTAGGGCACCCAAGCATTGTCGCCTGGAAGGTGGAGTGGCACTTCCATTCTAACCTCAGTATGGAGGTCCAGGTAGCTGTCCATAGACTTGGAGCTGTGGATAAGGAGCTATGTGCAGTGAGAAGAAAAGAAGACCAAAGAACCCTGGGGAAAACCAACAGTTAAAGACATAGAAGAAGAACCAGGAAAAGAGGCTGGAAAAAAATGCATCAGCATAAAGAGTGGCTCCCTGGAAATTAAGGGTGAAGTGAGTTTCAGGAAGGAGGGCAAGGTCACCAGGGGCAAAAGCTATAAAGAATTCTAAGATAAGAAATGAAAAGAGGTATTGTTCTTCAATGGTTTCATGGACTTCTGATTTATCTCCCCAACCAGACCGGAAACTTCTTGAGGTCAAGAGCTGCATCCAACACTTTGCTGTGTTCTTCTTTGGGCCTCCATCCTTTCTGATGCAGGGCTAGGCAGGCAGAAGGCAACCACCGAATACCTATGTGCTGATTGCTGTTCAGGCTCCTGTTGGTTTTTCCCCTTATTAAGTCAAAGCCACTATTTATAAGCCGCCCTCACCTGACGAAGAGGTTGTATGGTGTTCCGAGTCTTCCACAATGTTGGGTGGCCCACAGCCCCTGGACTTGGCTTTGCCAATGCCCATGATTCGCAGATGCGGCATCTTGGTCTTCTGTTCTTCAACAATAGGGATAAACATAAAAGCTATCGTGCATGTACATGGAATCTAGAAAAATGGTTCAGATGAACCTGTCTGCAAGGCAGAAATAGAGGCACAGACGTAGAGAACAAACATAGGGACACCAAGGGGGGAAAGGCACGGTGGGATGAATTGGGAGATTGGGATTGACATATGTACACTAATATGTATAAAGTAGATAACTAATGAGAACCTGCTGTACAGCACAGGGAGCTCTACTTTACTTCGCTGTACAGTAGAAACTAACACAACATGGTAAAAGAACTATGCCCCAATTAGAGAAAAAAAGCGATTGTGTGTGGAGGACCTTCTGCGTGCCTGACTCTGTACTGGACATTTGACATTTGTAGCTCAAATCCTCACAATCTGGCAAGCTGGGCATTATGATCTTTTTCCAGATAAAGTGCCGGGATTCAAAGCTGGTTGCCTTGCCCAGGGCCACACCAGTAGGCAGAGCGCTGCCAGGATAAGTATCCAGGTCCATCTGACTCCAAAGATGCTCTTAACTAAGCTCTGCTCCCTTCCCTCAGCAGCACTGCCTTATTCCAGGTGTCACCATCATTTAGGTGGGTTTTATCACAGCTCCTTCTTTGTTCTCCAATCTTCCATTAAACCTCCTTCCCCAGAATCCAAACTACAGCTGAGGAATTTAGCTGTTTAATTTAAATGCATTTAAATGCAACCCTTATCACTTTTAAAGTCCTTCAGTGGCTCCCTTTTTAGGATCTAGGGGATATGCCCTTTTGTTTTATGACATCAGCCCCAACCCTTCAGCACGCCCTCCTAGGCTTTCCTTGTCTGACCCCATTTGATTTTCCCAGCTCTCCTTGGCTGTCGCCTCCTACTCACCCTTCTCTCAGCCAAACCAACCTCCTTCACTTCCCTGAAGATGCCCTACACTCATTTAGCTCATTCTCTTCTCTGGGGTTGCAGCGCCCTTCTTCCCTTTTGTCCTGGGTTAACACACACTTGTTCTTTAAGACTCAGTTCACCCCCTCCCGTCACATGCCTCCCTGGACCTTCTGAGACCTTCCTGCATGACCCTCCTCAATTTTCCTCCTCTGAGCACCTCGGTACCCCAGGAATAGCTGCATCACCCTGCTTCCTGCTTGCTATTTTCTTGTTTCTCTTACTTGACTCTGGGGTCTTGGAGGACACGATCGCATACGTTCCCAGCTCAGAGCAGAAGCTGAACCCCTGCTTGTTAAATAAGTAACTGGATTTGGACGTTTGGACCGCACTGAGGTCGGAAGGTAGGAGAATGAAGAGCGGTAGCTGCAAGGGCAGGCAGTTGGGTTGACTGGAGTGTGGGCGTCGCGGTAGGGAGCTGGTATCATGCTTCTTCCACATTTCCTTCTTCCCACCATTGCTAAAGGCACAGGGGATACCCCGCCTCTGCTTCCAGACAGTGATCATACTGCTCGACCAGTCTAGGCCAAAGCTTTGCCTTGAGTCTTATCTTTGGAGTCTAGTTTTCTTTTGGCAGGACTGCAACAGGAAACACTTGCACGGTGAGGCTCTTCTCGCATGGAATGTGTGCTGTGTGGGGACTGAGAGCCAGATGGAAAAAGCCTCCGAAGTCCTAAGCCAGCCTGGAAAGATAGGTGGATGACAGTGAAGGCCATTCCTCCACTTAAAGAAGAGATGGCCGTGAAAGTAATCCAGGATCCTCCATCTGAAGTGTTGCAAAAATTAACAGGACTTGGGGGCTGAAAGGAAGGAAGCTGAGCAGAAGAGAAAGAAAGCTATCTTCTCCTGCATTATTTCTACCCTTCTGTCTTCACAACGAGGGAAGCATTTCTGTTTTAGTGGAAACACGATGCCTTTACTGAAAGGAACGTCTAATGGTGGAATTTTTAGACAGTCAAACAGTAAGGGAGAATCTTGCTGGGCAATCGGGGTCTTCAAATCACACTCAAGGGGCAGCCACTGACTTTCTCTGCTTGTAGGACCAACCCTGTGGGAGTGTTATGGCACCATAACCATGAGCATTTGATAAAGTTATTAGCTGGTGACGTACTTCCACAGACGTCGTCTGAGTTGACCCTTACAACAGCCTCGTGAGGAGGGAATTACTGTCCCCTCTCCCCATTCTACAGAAGAGGACAGCAAGGCTCAGAGAAGTTAGGTGATGTGTCTAAGTTCTCACAACCACTTACTTATTCTTTCATTCATTCTCTCATTGCTTATTAAGCACTGCCATTGCACCAGGGCACCATTTCAGCCCTGGTGATACCACGCTCCACAAAACAGGCAAGGTTCCTGTGCTCACAAAGCTTCTATTCTAGTGAAGCAGACAGACAGTAAGCAAGAGACTAAAGAGGTAAACAGAGCCATGTGCTGTAAAGAAAATAAAGCTTTGGACCTCGATAGGAGGTGCTGGTGGATGGCGGGTAGTGGTGGGGTGTTTGTGCTGTTTTGGGAAGGAAGATGGGGAAGGCCGGTGGAGAAGATAAAGACGGAATTTGGAGGAGCACAAACACTATACTTCTTTCATCACACCCACACTGCAGTGGGGTGGGCTTCTGAAGGGACCTCCCTGCCCCACACCTTTCTCTTTTTCTGTTAGAAGTCCCCCAAAACCTCTCATAGGAAGTGATACAGCCAGAGGCATATTTCTCAGGGACCTGTAAAGAGGACACTTGTACCCTTACCAGTGACAGCTCAGAGATGGGAACATGTAAGTGCCAGCCTCACCCTGGCAGTGTATTGGCAGCTGTTCTGAAAAATAAAAACACAGGCTGTTGACCGATGCAGGAAGCTGAAGTGTTTTACAGGCACAGTCATCGAGGACAAACACAGCCACGTTTCTTGATGACATCTCCCAGAAGCCATTCATCTGGACAATAGCAGGCTGTGAGGAAACTTAACAGTCTTCAAATATTTGAAAGACTCTCAAGTGGCAGGAGGCAGGAGGGAGGTCGGTGTCAGCCTGGTGCTGGGAAAACTTTTCTAACAATCTCCACAGCTCAACAAGGGAACCAGATTTCCCTGGGTGGGAGAGGAATGCTTCCTTCCACCACCAGAAGCATTCAAGGAGGGCCTCAAAGATCCCCTTCCACCAGTTCAAGGAATGATTTGTTGACTGATACATTCATTTAGCTCGTATTTATTAAGCACCTTCTGTGTGGTTGGTATACGGATGCAGTGCTGGAAAAGACATAACAAGATCCTTGCTTTCATGCGGCTTCCATTCTCGTGGTGGAGACAGTCAAGAAAGAAGTGAAAAATAGATACGAAGATAGTTGCTATTAGTGATGGGTGTTATAAGCAATAAAAGAAGGGGGTGTATGAGAACAACTGTGCGTGTGTTAGCCTGTGCATGTGTGTGCTTGTGTGTATGGAGTGCATCGTACTTTATATCACGTGGTCAGAGAAGGTGTCTCTGAGGAGATAAATTTTAAGGCAAATCCTGAGTGACCAGAAGGGCCAGCAAGATCAGAGGCCCAGACTGATGGGCTCAGGAATGAAAAGAGGCCAGTGTGATTGGCTTAGAGAGCAGAGGGACGGGGCAGTAGGAGGTGAAGGCAGGGGCAGATCACACAGGGCGCTTGTAGACCATGGCAAAGCAGGTGGGTACTTTATAAAAAGGGCCATGGAGAGCCACATCAGGGACATGTTTTTTGGAAGAGAGCTTGGACTAGATGAGTGGTTTTCAACCCTGGTGGTACATCAGAATCACCAGGAGATCCAGAGTTGGAATCCAATGGACTAAGTGAGCTCTACAGTTCCTTTCATGAGGAAGTTGTAAAGTACCAATGTGAGCTTCCCTGTGGGATCACACATTTTGCTGAGGACATATGAGAAGGTCATGGCCCAAAGGAATTTTGCTAACATATTGTCTGTCAACCACTTCATTAGTGTGGCTGGGTTCTAAATAAGTTTAATTCACTTCAACAATTACTTGGTGGATCATCTTCTGTGTGTCAGTTTCTAAGCCTGCACAGGGGGAAAAGGGCTGTGTCTGGCACACAGCAGGTGCTCCATAAATACTTATTGAATAAATGAATGTTTGAACATGTCTGACATTCCACTGGGCACTGGGGAAAAGAGATGGGGGGGAAAGACATGGGGAAAAGATAGAAAAGATGCCTCTCCCTTTACTATCTCATAGGAGGACTGTAATAGGATTATTTGCAAATTGCTACAAGAAGGATGAACAGGTAGAAAGTGCAAAGGAAAGGCTTTTGGTTTGAGTTTTTGTTCTAGCAGCAGGATTCCACAAGGTGCTCACAGGGAAGGCAAAATGCAGAGTCAGCCCTGGGACCATTTGGAGAATCTGATTTCTTCACTTCCCAGGCTAGTGGGTTCTGGCTCCTGTTTCACCAATGGAGTTTGCCTCCCAATTCATAGGGACAACAACAAAAAAAAAACCCTGGATGGTCAGAAGCAGGGACTCTGAGGCCCCTCGGGAAGATCAAGCAGCTTAGAACCAGAGTCTCCCGTTTCTCTGCTTTGGCAGGAAAACGAGGGTTTTGCCAAGGAGCTCAATGCTCACAACATTAGCAGCTGGTGTAGCCTGTCACAGGGCCAGACCTCTGTGTGCTGCAGCCTGTGTTAACTTAGTCAAATTACCACCAAGTGGCTGGAAGCCATAGCCAAATCAGCCCCACTGTTCCCTGACCCTATTTTAATCATCCAGGAGCAGATTTCCAGAACTGCCCCTAAGCTAGTGAACGCATGTTAAAGAATCTAAGCTAAACAATTAACCCCTTTCCAGGGCCAAGGAGCCATTTATAGAAGGTACAGTTTTGGTTTCTGCAACTGGATTTAAACTTGTTGCAAATTCCAGGAGGGAGGGAAGGAGAAGGGCTTTTGATCGCTCCTATGATGGTCCAGAAACTTGCTAGATGTTAATATCCATGACTTACACACACCAGTTCTAAGATAAGTATTACTATCTCCATTTTAAACACAAGAATCCAGAGCTTCAGAGAGGTTAAGGGTCATGGCCAAGACTACGTAATTTAGTAAGTGGCAAGATTTGATCCCAAGACTATCATCAAAACCCAGGCTTTTCTCATTATATCTCTTTCTGGTCCAGGAGTGTCCAGTGATCACAGACCCTTTCTTTTCTTTTCTTTTCTTTTTCTTTTTTTTTTTGCGGGAGGCGGGGGCAGTGGTGCGTACATCTTTATTTTTTTATTTATTAACATCTTTATTGGAGTATAATTGCTTTACAATGGTGTGTTAGTTTCTGCTGTCTAACAAAGTGAATCAGCTATATGCATATGTATATCCCCATATCCCCTCCCTCCCATCCTCCTTATCCCACCCCTCTAAGTGGTTGGAAAGCACCGAACAGCCCTTTTCTTATAATGTCTGCACAGTGGATTGAGCCCTATGGACGATCTTGAGGATTTCAAGTGCTTGTGGATGGGGCAATGCCATTCTTGAGTACTTATGCCCTACAGTAGAATGCCTAGGCTTTACTCCTAAGAAATTCTGATTTAATTGGCTTGGGGATGCAGCCTGGACCTTATACATATATATATATAGTTTTTTTTTTCTTTCTTTCTTTCTTTCTTTTTTTTTTTTTTTTTTGTGGTACGCATGCCTCTCACTGTTGTGGCCTCTCCCGTTGCGGAGCACAGGCTCCAGACGCGCAGGCTCAGCGGCCATGGCTCACGGGCCCAGCCACTCCGCGGCATGTGGGATCTTCCCGGACCGGGGCACAAACCCGCGTCCCCTGCATCGGTGGACAGACTCTCAACCACTGCGCCACCAGGGAAGCCCTGGACCTTATATTTTTATAAGCCCCACTGTTAAGGATTGGAGGCATGCTGGTCCCTCAACTGCAACCAGGAGAAAAGCGGGAGCCTAGTGGAAAGAATGGGACAGAGGAAGCTGTGGGACTGCAGAGGGTCAGCTCTGTAAGGGCATCAGGGTGGTCTAGGACATGGGGTCCAAGGGATGAAACAGGATCAGGACCCCAGGTCTAATATCTCAATAGTTGGTGGGACCCAGAAATAGGAGGCTTCAAGCGGCTGGTGGTGATAAAGGAGAAGAGCTGCAAAGGTCCAGTGAGAATCCAGTTAGGAATGGGAGTGGAGAGGACAGGGCACACCAGGGGAGCTCCAGCCTCCTCACAGCAGAGGTAGCCACCAGTGGGTAAGGGAGGGGAAGGGATACATCGGGAGATTGGGATTGACATGTACACACTACTATATGTAAAATAGATAACTAATAAGGACCTACTGTATAGCACAGGGAGCTCTACTCAATACTCTGTAGTGGCCTATATGGGAAAAGAATCTAAAAAAGAGTGGATATATGTATATGTACAACTGATTCACTTTGCTGTACACCTGAAACTAACACGACATTGAAAATCAACTATACTCCAATAAAAATTTTAAAAAATAAATGCTATCGAAAAGATAATAGGACTTCCCTGGAGGTCCAGTGCTTAAGATTCCGTGCTTCCACTGCAGGGGGCGTGGGTTTGATCCCTGGTCAGGAAAGTTCTGCATGCTGTGCGGTGCCGCCAAAACCAACATACAAAATACACAATAAATACAGTAAAATATGTGGGGAAAAAAAGGAGGTGGAATGTTTGTGGCCTGAAAGGAGCTCCTGTGAGTTGAAGATTTTAACCGGCTGCTGTCCTACTGTCCTAGGACATGGCCTAGCTGATAATGAGGATGACAGCCGCGACAAGGATGACGACGACGATGATCATGAAATACCTGACATTTACTAAGTGCCGAAAAAGAAATCTACCTGGATTATCCCCTGCGCTAAGTTGAGTGATGACTCCTCAAAAGATACGTTCATGTTGTAATTCCCAGAACCTGTGGATGTGACCTTATTTGGAAAAAGAGTCTTTGCAGCTATAATTAAGGGAAGATCATCCTGGATTATCCACCTGGGCCCTAACTCCAATGACAAACGTGCTTATAAGCAAAAGGCAAATGCAGGTTGAGACAGAGAAGGACTGGGGGAGGACCATGTGAAGAGAGAGGCAGAGATTGGAGTGAGAAGAAACATCTGGAGCCAATAGAAACTGGAGAGGCAAGGAAGGACTCTTCCCTATTGCTTCTAGAGGGAGCACAAACTTGCCAATACCTTGATTCCAGATTTCTGGTCTCCAGACTGTGAGGGAATAAAGTTCTGTTGTCCGAAGCCACCTGGTTTGTGGTCATTTGTTACGGCATCCCTAGGAAATGAATGCATCTCCCTTGAATCCTCACAGCAACTCTGAGGTCGGCACTATTATTCTTTCCGTTTCAATGGGGAGGATTCTGACGCTCAGAGGTTTTGAATGTGTCGTGCAGTGATCACAATGGCAGAAGATGCACACCCAGAGAAGCTAGCTCTGGAATTTGGGAGTACTGTGACCATCTGTGAACTTCACAGGGTAGGAACTGTTTTCTGTATTTCTGCTGGAAACTGAAGGCTAGACAGGTGCCCAGGACTCCTGCCTGGCACTGTGGTTTCTAGGACTAATTTCAAGCCAACCAGGGCCAGGAAAAAAGTGAAACCTGATTTATGAAAAATTCACATAAAATAAACCATTTTAAAGTGAAAAATCCAGTGGTATTGTGTACATTCACAAAGTTGTTCAGCCACCATCTCTATCCAGAGCATTTTCCCAAAAGGAAACCCTGTACCCATGAAGCATTTGTCCCTCATTCCCCTCTCCTCCACCCCCAGGAACCTCCAATCTGTGTCCTGTCTCTATGGATTTACCTATTCTGGATATTTCAAATTAATGGAATCCTACAACATGTGGCCTTTTGTGTCTGTTTCCTTTCACTTAGCCTATTGTTCTCAAGGTTCATCCATGTTACAGTACATGTGTCAATATTTCATTCTTTATTATGGCTAAATAATATCCCATTGTATGGATAGACCACAGTTTGTTCATCCGTTCATTGTTGATGAACATTTGGGCCACCTTTTGGCTGTTGGGAATATGCTGCTATGAACACCCATGTCCAAGTCTCTGTGTTCACATGTTTTCATTTCTCTTTGGTATATACCTAGGGGTGGACTTGCCGGGTCATATGATAACTGCTAACTCTATGTTTACCTTTTTGAGGAACTACCAAACTCTTTTCCACAGTGGCTGAATTTTTTCTTAACCGCTTAAATTGAGTCCTTATAACATGCCACACAGTGTACTTGAAGTCTTATTAAGTTGGATCTTTGCAACAAATCTATGAGGAATGCATTATGGTCCCCATTTTACAGGTGGAGAAACTGAGGTTGAGAGAGAGGTGGAATAACTTCCTCGAGATCACACATGTAAGGAGCAAGGATGCAAACTTAAGTTTGTCAAAGCCAAAGCTTGTATGCTTGGTCATGACGTCCTATTGTCCCCTGTGCTGTGCCCACTGAGGTGGACATGTTTAAAGTAAAGGACAGGATTGAAGGCTGACTTTGTATTTTCTGCACAGAGTTGGTTATTGAATAGACTCCCAGCAAACATCTGCTAAAAAGGGCTAAGAGTTCATTGGCTGTGTAAAATAGCATCTAAAGGTGCAACATTTTGCCTGTAAACCTGTGGAAATCTTAACAGAAATTAGGACTTAGCTAAACCTCCTTGGAGGATGACAAATCTGGTCTTCTAGAATAGTTTTTTTTCTAAATATATTCATTTATTTATTTTTGGCTGTGTTGGGTCTTCGTTGCAGTGTGTGGACTTCTCATTGCGGTGGCTTCTCCTGCTGCGGAGCACGGGCTCCAGGCACATGGGCCTCAGTAGCTGCAGCACACGGGCCCAGCAGTTGTGGCTCACGGGCCCAGCTGCTCCGCGGCACGTGGGATCCTCCCGGACTGGGCCTCGAACCCGCGTCCCCTGCATCGGCAGGCGGATTCCCAACCGCTGCGCCACCAGGGAAGCCCCAGAATAGTTTATGGCCAATAACTTTAGGCTATTTAGCAGGACTGTGGGGCTCTGCCTACCATTTTTAAGAAACTGTTGGAGCTTTGAGTCCAGGGTTCCCCCTCAAGGTGTTTAAATGTTGCAGCTTAAGATGTGGATGAGATCCCCAAGAGGTAGAATAGAGAGAAAAGGAAGGCACTTGGCTTTTGGCAGAAACTTGGGAGACATTTACATTCAGGAATTCCAGGAGAAAGAGAAACTGAGAAGGCAGAGAAGACAGTCATGGAAGCAGGTGATTGTCAAGCTTGTGGTCAGCCCCAGAGCACGGGCAGAGAAGGAGAGGTGGCCTCCAGTGACAAATGCTGCTGAGAGCAAGGATACAGAGCACAGCCTCATTTGAGTGGGTGTAATGAGTTCACGCTTGGATCAGAAATGCTCAACCTGTTCCTAAAACACAGAACTAATTGTATCACAGCCCTGCCTAAAGTTCTTCCGTGTCCACAGTTGTCCTCAGGATGGAGTAAACTGCCCACGAGGCTTGCTCAGCCTGGCCCCTGTGCCTCCTCCAGGCTCACTGCGCCCAGCTCTTTTCCCAGGTCCACCATCACTGGTCTTAACGCTTCCTGCTCAGCCGTGCCTCTGGGCCTGCTTCCCCTCTCCTGGGGACGCCCTTTCCTTCCTTGTTCACCCAGTGAAGTCCAGCCCAGCTCCAGCCTTTCCCTCCGGAGGAAGTTCCCTCTGATCCCCCTTCTTGTTCCCAAAGTAGCGAAGACCTCTCGCTTCATTATCTCCCAGGGGAATCTTGGGCAAATCTCCTTTAAGACCTGCATTGCTTTATACCAGGATTATTTATTTATAGGTCCATGTTGACTGGTGAACTGTGAGCTTCAAGAAAGCAGAGCCTGAATCTCTTTACTTTTTGTCTCCTCTGTGCTAGGGTTTGCAATGAATCCTCGATGAATGAATGAATGAATAGATGAACTACCAGTGAAGATATTCCAAAGGTTAGGGCTGGTAACGCGGGGCACCTCAGATGATGACAAGGTACCAGGTGCACCTGCCTGGACCTGCTCAGTAATGTGAACACACTCAGCCCTCTTCACCCCTCAGACAAAAGCCTGCCATGACCTTACCTGTCCCTCTAAATCATTTCTGGAAATGAGGCAGCTTGGGGTAGCTGTGGCTTAGTGAAAAGTCACGGGCTGGAGGCAAACGAACTGGGGTCACCTTATTCCTCAGAGCCTGGCAGTTGTGATGACAGGGATGATTCCAGCTACCTTTTCATCTTCAGTTGACATCGAGTGGGTGCTGCAATGTGAGGTGCTGGGACTGCAAAGAAATCAGAAACCAATTTTGCCTTTCGGGTGCTCCCGTTTCTTGGAGAGAGCTCAAAGGATAGCCGTGCAGATGAGCATCAAAAACGAAAATCAGGGACTTCCCTGGTGGCGCAGTGGTTGAGAGTCTGCCTGCCGATGCAGGGGACGCGGGTTCGTGCCCCGGTCCGGGAGGATCCCGCGTGCCGCGGAGCGGCTGGGCCCGTGAGCCATGGCCGCTGAGCCTGCGCCTCTGGAGCCTGTGCTCCGCAACGGGAGAGGCCACAACAGTGAGAGGCCCGCGTACCGCAAAAAACAAACAAACAAAAACAAAACCCCCCCCCGGAAATCATAATAGCAACCGCTTATGGAGCGTTGCTAGTGAGCTGGGCAGTGATCAGTGACAAGCACCTTCATACATTACCTCACTGAAGGCCCACAGTTAACACTATGAAGACGGCATCATTAATAATCCCATTTTGTGGATGAGGAAATCGAGGCTCAGAGAGATTGAGAAACTTGAACCCAAGTCTGGCATGTACTCCCGAGCCAGGGCTTCCTTACATGTCCTATGGGGAGCGGCACTGCTTGGCTGTTGTATTTGGGGTTCAGGAGGGTCAGATCTCAGCTCCCCTGCTTTTAGCCATGGCTATCGAACTTGATGGGTTGCAGTGACTTATACGACTCAAGCCCTAAATTAGTGTTTCTTAGCAAAATTTTTATCTTTCAAGTCTTAAACCTTCTCTCCTGTGTGTATGTGTTTTCTTCTCTTAGTTATCCCTGGTCCTGCACGAGAGTAGCTGAGCTGATTCGCCTAATATGGTCCTCCAACCCCGCCCGCTCCAGTGTCCCTCTATTTGGAGAGGGGAGCTTCTCCCTGCTGGTTTATAGGGAAAGGGAAATGATCATTGCTGGCTGTGAACCAAAATTAGGGAAAGACAGGGCTTGGGGAGTAGGGAAGAAGAAACAAGTTCACGGAGAGAAGGCTGGACTGTTGGACTTGCTGTCTGGGAGCTGCAAATATTTAGGTAAAAGGGACTCAGAATGCATATCTTATTCGTATCCAGACACTTGCCTGTTTCTGTTGAAAAGACCTGGCAGCCAAGAAACTTGGGAGAGGCATGCAGGAGGCTGGAGGATGGCTAAAAATGAGGCAGGCCGCCAGAGGACTGGAACCCACTTTGTATCTGACACATAAATACTTCCTCAAACTTCTGCTAATGGAGGGAGAGGGCGGGAGGGGGAGGGGAAGTGGAGAGGGGCTGTGAGCGGGGTTTGGTGGGGGAACAGTTGGGGCGCTGATAGGAGTGCCTGGCCCACAGCAAGCAGCTCAGGCTCTCGTCTGGGTGGAATGGGTGCAGTTCAAGAAGGCTGGGAGGTGGGAGCTTTCGGTCCCAGTGAGGGTTCCTGAGGCTGGTTCTCTGCAAGGGGAGCCCTGGGGTAGGATGGAGGGGGTGATGCAGGGAATGAGGAAGGGCTAACAGGAATCCAGCATCCATTATGACCAGGTATCGTGCTGCCCAGTCCTGAAGTCAAACTCTCATCCCGAGATGCCATCACTCCCCCGTGACAACTGCAAACCCCGACGTTTGAAAGGTCTCATGACTTGTCCAAGGCCCTGCAGCCAGGTGGCAACTGGGACTTCAAACTCTGGATGTCACTGATACAACTGGTAATATGAATACTTGTGTAAATACATGCAGGGACCTCTGGAGCCCAGAGGAAACGTGCCCGACCTTATTGCAAAAGCACAGCCTCTCTGCTGGGAATGCTTCTTTCCTCTTTGTCTGCTTGGGAGCACCTGCTCATCCTTGAAAAGTCAACTCAAGCTTCACTTCCACCTTGAAGCATTTTATTCCATCCCCAGGTAGGTTCAGGTGTGAGCTTCCCTGCACAGATTTTAGACACAGCCCTTCCTGTGCTTCTGTAATCATCTATTTCCATCTGTCTTCTGCCCCCAAGACCGTGAAGCCCTTCGGAGCAGGGCAGAGTGACCATTTCTGCATCTCTAGCACCTGCCATGAGTGATAATCACTAATAATGGCTGACAGTCCTTGGCACATACTGGGTGCTAAACAGTTTGAGTATGGCATCTCTTTTTTGGGGGGGGCAGGTGCTCAAATAATTTATTTTCTTTTTCTTGAAAAACAATAGATTTATTAGAACATTGCTATCTTGGCTGTCTTGGGTCTATTTTTCCCAGGCACGTGGGTCTCTTTCAACAGCTGGTTTAAAAATTTTTTTAATGAAAGCTTTTATGAATTGTAATATTATTCTGATCATTTACTCTCCAAAAGATTTTTTTGCAGCTTTATTGGCAGCAGAATTGATAACCAAAAAAGCTGTACAATTTTTTTTAATATTTATTTTATATTGGGGTATAGTTGATTTACAATGTTGTGTTAGTTTCAGGTGTACAGCAAAGTGGTTCAGTGATACATATACGTATATTCATTCTTTTTCAGATTCTTTTCCCATATAGATCATTACAGAATAAGATGCACATATTTAATGTATATAATTAGATGAGTTTAGACATATGCATATATCTGTGATACCATTACCACAATCAAATAGCATCTCATTCAATCATCACACAACTCCCAGAGGGAGATATTGTTTCTTATGTTCATTACGGTGAAGCATAGAAACCCAGGAATCTCAGTGGCTTAACAAGGAAAAAGTTAACTGTTGCTCACATAAAGTTCAGGAGGAATCCCTGACTGGGAGATGGGGCCTGCTGTAGGCGCTACTGGCTCCCACTCCGTGCCCATCCCCTGCTGCTGTGTTGGCTGCAAATGACTCGTGGTTGCCCCCTTTTCCAGAAAATTGACTTCTGCAGAATGGTGGGGGAGGGGAGAGGAGGCTTCCTTGCCTGGGACTTTATACTCCCCACCTCCTAGTGTGCTGGCGGCTATCCTCGGTCAATAACAGGTGCAAAGGCCACACCCCCGAACACACATCCCCCAAGACGGGACCAGATCTGTGGTGTAATTCATGCTTCAGAGGCCCCCATACAATCAGGCCAAGGTTAGTCCCCTGCTGAAACCTCATCCTTGCCTATGTCCTTTTCCTGTCCTAGCCTGCTTTTCCCTGCTCCCCTTCCCCTGAGATCCCTTCTCCAGGGAATCATATACACTCTAATCTCTGTCTCAGGCTCTGCTTCAAGGGAACTTGACCCAAGACAGGAGCTCTCTGATGCACGCAGGTGATCAGGAATTCCAGCTGATGGAGGCTCTGTGTTCAACACAGACCTTCCGAAGTCACCCCGGGTCTCAACATCCTGCCAGCAGACTAGGAAGGCGAGACAGTGGAGGGTGGCGATGAAGGGTGATGAGTCAGGCCTGGAAGTGGCACCCACTGCTTCTTCCCACATTCTATTGGCCAATTCTCAGCCACAGCCGCACCTGATTACAAGGGAGGCTGTGTAATGTAGTCTATGTGTCAGGAGGGGAGGAAAATGGGTTTTGACCGGTTAAACCAGTCTCTGTAGTGATATCTCATTTTAAAGGTGAGAAAACTGAGGTTTAAAGGTTTTAAGCAATTCACCCAAGGTCACAAAATCAAGACTGAAAACATGGTCTGATGCCAGAATCTGTGCCCTTGACCGCACCTCTCCATCATCGCGTGCAATGAAAGCTCACGGGATGCTGTCAGTGACTGAAGACGCTGAGGTTCCTACTTGTGGCAGAGCCCTTGGCCTCACAGCTGTATGGGCAGGTCCTTGCATTGCCAGTGTGTGGAATCTACTCTGGCTCGCCTGAGACATCTCTCATTTGAATTATAAATCAAATTATGGTAAAATGCCGCTCCTCTACTTCTTTCCAGGGACCACTTGAGCAGAAAGTTCCCAGATTTCAAAGATGAAGGAACAAGACACTTGTAAAGATGAGGGTGGGAGCAAAGAGGCAAACTAAAGAGAGCTTTAACGCGGCACCATTTATCCCCCTTCAAGGCTCTGAAATTCCTACAGAGACCTTCGCAAGGCTCGAACCTCTGGCCCCATATCTTACCCCCTGTTCACGTTAGCCTCCTGATGGCTCACTCCACTCCAGCCAAAGTACTTTTTCCTGGGTGAGAAAGCTGAAGGATTTCCATAATGGAGTGGGCATGAGATTGCCTGGGTTCACATTCTAGCTGTCCCTTCGTGGTTGTGTGACTTTAAACAAGTGGCTTAATCTGTGTCCTAGTTTTTAATCTTTAAAATGAAAATAATAATAACTGCCTCATAGGGTTTGTGGTGGGGATGAAATGAGTGTCTGTTTCACCGAGCGCTGTGCTCTCCCTATTAAGCTTATATATATTTGCCATTATTGTTGTTATGCTTTAATGAGATTCTCCCCAGATCACTCCTTAACTGCAGGCAGGACCCTCTCCAGACCTCACAGTCTCACTCCCTCTACAGGTCTTAGGTTCAAAGTCACATTCTCAGGGGAGACTTACTTAACCCCCAGCCTAAGACTGGCTCCTCTAATCTTCTTTGGCAAGGCTGGGATTAGGGTAATGTGAGTGAGGCACCCGCTTTGTGTACAAAAGATAAGTGAGAGCCCCCCCCAAACTCCTCAGTAACCGAGATAAATAATATTCTAATGCAACACTTTAAGATACCAAAATTAACACAAAAAAAAATCCACGGTGAACAAAATAGCAAATTCTAAATAAAGGTCTATTTTGTGCTGAGCCCAGCTGATGCCTGAAGCCGGAGGGAAAAATGTGTGTGCTCCTGGCTTTGTTGAAAGTAAAACTCTCTGGGACTTCGCTGGCGGTCCAGTGGTTAAGACTTCGCCTTCCAATGCAGGGGGTGCGGGTTCCATCCCCAGTCAAGGAGCTAAGATCCCACATGCTTTGCGGCCAAAAAAACCGAAACATAAAACAGAAGCAATACTATAACAAATTCAATAAAGACTTTAAAAATGGTCCACTTCAAAAATAAAAATCTTAAAAAAAAAAAGAAAGTAAAACTCTCCGTAATATTTTCAGTGTCTATTTCTTTGTTTCTCTTGCTGTCATTGGAAAGGATTGTCGCATGTGACAACTTCTTGTGACCAAGTGACAACCTTAATGATTTTTTAATTAATGCAAGCTGAAGTAAAGTGACAATATATACTGTTTTGGAATACATAAAGTACTTAAACATAAAATAATGTTGTGAGTTTTAATACACCCACTTTTAACATTTTCAATAGTTTTCAATTACTTTAATGTTCTATGGAAAAAATAACCATTAAAATATGCAAGAATATGGGTACAGGGCTACACATTTTGCTTTTCTCTTATGTTCTAACATTGCTTGGCATGACACTGGTCTATGTTTACATTTTGGATATTTTGTTGAGCATGGATGTTTTGGTATCAATTTTGATTAAAACATATTGCATTGAAGTAGCGATTTTTTTGTGTGTGTGTGGCAACTCCTTAAATTTTGCAGCCCAGGCAAATGTACCTCTTGCTTCCCCCTCATCCTGGCCCCGCTCTTTGGTGGCACTAATCACGGCGCCGTTGAAGTAAGTAGCTGTGCCATTGCTTGTTTGATTTCCCCGCACATAATCATCCTGGGGGCAGGAACAAGGCCTGCTTTGCTCACCACTGTGTTCTGGTGTTGTTTCTCTGCGTACCCCTCAGGTATGCAAAAACATTTGCTAAACAAATGAGTGAAGAGATTTCTAAAAGGGACCACTCTGGATCTGGTCTGTAGATTCAGTTCATTCCTTCACGTTGTTTAATTAGGGAAGCATTTATTGTACATCTCCTGTGGCTGAGTGCCTGCCATGCAGCTGTAAGGATGGTAAAGACAAGGCCTCTGCTCTCAGCGAGCTTGGCTGGTGGTGAAGACTGGTCTGAAGCAGTTTCGTTCCAGAGGATAAGTACTGAGAAACAGAGGTCACGGTGGGGCAGCTGCAAGAGCACAGGAGAGGGGTACAAGCTCACCCAGAAGACTCAGGGGAAGGTCGGCTTAGAGACAATGTGTGAGCCAAGTTACGGAGAAGGAGTAAGCAATAGGCAAGTGGACAAGCAGGGAAACAGAGTTTTGGACAGAGAGCACAGCACGTGCAAAGGCCCAGGGACATGCTATGTACGTGTGGGAACTCCTAGCAGCTTGGTGCTCTTGGAGCAAAAAACAAAACCCTAGAAA
Organism: Phocoena sinus; assembly: GCF_008692025.1. Lineage (NCBI taxonomy): Eukaryota > Metazoa > Chordata > Mammalia > Artiodactyla > Phocoenidae > Phocoena > Phocoena sinus. Next base: position 66,775,169 of record NC_045779.1, on the reverse strand, counting down.
TCAGCTATGACAGCCTCCTAGAAATGGGCTAGGCAGACTCCCACAGTCTGCAATGCAGGGTCTTCAACATTTCTCTGTGGTGGGCAATGTAACTCCTTTCCAGAAGGCAACAAAATAGGATTCCACAGTCTGTCAGGTCGAATGCACGCCCAGTTGTTTTCTGGAATGGTTAGACCCACAGCCGAATATCAGGAACTGCAGGGAGTCATTTGTTATGGAAAATAGGAAAGCCGGAACCGAATCTCTGTGGAAGCCTGGTTATAGAGCTCAAAGTGGAGGTGCCCCAACCCAGAACTCAACCACAGCCAATTCAGCCGGGGTCCCTTCATCCCTCTGACATGTATCCAGGGCTGTCACCTGCCACTAGGTTGTCACTCACACCAAGTAGGGATTTAATAGTATCTATTTCCCTCTTGAAGCAAACTCAGCCTGGCCCTAACATCAGATAGAATGTTGTTACCGGCCAGAGGCACCTATGTCTGTTACAACTCTCTGGTCCAAAGTCACAGTTGAAGCAGTGGACACCACCCCTTTGCCAAACAATTGTCAGTCCCCGGCCATGGGCCTGGAGAGCTTATCACAAGGGCCTGGTGGGGCTTCCTGTCATAACTTTGCACAAGGCGTGGGCTTATCTTTCGGGAACCTTTGGAGCTGTGGGTTGCAAACCCTTCCCTGCGGCCCATTTCATCCTGGGATGAGTGTCCTCGCTCACAGGGAGATGAAAAGTGCCCTGCCTGGGTTATTAAGGTTTACATTATCAGCTCCTTGAGCTTGTATCAAAAAGACATTTGTGGTGGCATTTGACCTCAAGTAGGAATCTGGGTCATCTGATGGTAATTATGGCACTTTTATCCACCTCTGTTGAGCATAAACTCTCCAGGGCCGAAGGCTCCCCCCAGTAATCTGGGTTCAGCCATCAGAGCTAGACAGAAGGTGTCCTGAAGACATTCTGCCAGGGAGGCAAGATTTGGCCATGTCTTTCAAGCTAAGAGGAATCCAGTTGGTCCAGGCGAAAGAAGTCCTTTCTGTATTTACCCACTGTAACCCTCCTCCAGTACGGAGGCATCTGGAGCTTGTTCTTTCTAGATGCATGACTGGGTGGTTATACAGTCAACCTCAGCCTCAGTTTCCACATGAGTAAAATGGGAATCATTTTGCCTGTCAGGATCCTAATCAGGAGGAGAGACGACAGTGCACCCAGGGAGCCCGATGCATAACTGATGCTTGCTCTGGGGTTGGTGACCTCTGCACATGGCTCTCTTCTCTGTCCTCCACTCTCGGATTCTCTGGTCAATCAAAACTGGAGAAGGAAAGGGAATTCCCTGACAGCCCAGTGGTTAGGACTCCACACTCTCAACGTCAAGGGCCCGGGTTCAATCCCTGGTCAGGGAACAAAGATCCCATAAGCCACGTGGCGCGGACAAAAGAAAAAACAAAGAAACAAACAAAAAAATGAGCAAGATCTTGATAGCAGCTTTCTCCATAATTGCCAAAAATGAAATGAAACTCAAATGTCCTTCATACAGGGAATGGATAAACACATGGGCACACACTCATGCCTTGGAATCCTACTGAGTGTTAAGAAGGAAAGAGAATCAACTATATTTCAATTAAAAATTTAAAGAAAAACTGGAGAAGAAAGTACAGCTTGCACAGAGAAAGTAAGTGGCTCTCGGGTTCTAACTGCAAATAGTGGGCTCTGAAGTTGGGTCCTTCTCATAACATTTCCTTTCCAAACAGATCACAGTTTTATATACACAATTTATTTCACAAATATTGTTTCACTGGTCAAATACTAAATTTATTTTATCTTCTGGAAATTTGGGGAAATAAGGGCAGTGGATCCGTCTCAGTTTGGCCTCTGACTCACGGATTATCTCCTACTTTGCCCAAGTGGAACTGGAATCCACCGGCCAGAGCTCATTCCTGCTAGTGAATTGTCTTCTGGCTCAGTTTCTGCAGCAGCCCCCAGCTCCCATCTCTTGGGGTTGATGATGTGGTGGTTTCGACGTCTCATTCTGACTGACTGGATAATTTGGGGCAAATTCTCTCCTATTTTCCCTCTCCCCTCCTATATAATGAAGGGCTTGCATGGAGTATTTTTTAATGTCTCTTTCTGCCTTTGTTGAGTTTTCTTCTCCTGTTTGTACATTCCACTTTATTTATTTTTTCCTGTTTGTACATTCTACTTTATTTATTTTTTATAAATTTATTTATTTAATTTATTTATTTTTGGCTGCATCGGGTCTTCATTGCTGTGCACAGGCTTTCTCCAATTGTGGCGAGCGGGGGCTACTCTTCGTTGCAGTGCGTGGGCTTCTCATTGTGGTGGCTTCTCTTGTTGCAGAGCATGGGCTCTAGGAGCGTGGGCTTCAGTAGTTGTGGCATGCGGGCTCAGTAGTAGTGGCGCACAGGCTTAGTTGCTCTGAGGCACGTGGGATCTTCCCAGACCAGGGCTCTAACCCGTGTCCCCTGCATTGACAGGTGGATTCTTAACCACTGCGCCACCAGGAAAGCCCCTACATTCTGCTTTAGATTCCCATTGTTCACTGATTAAAGGTGAGCTGTGTCTCAGGCCTGTGTTCATCTTGGTCGTCCGTATTTTTGCCCCCACCCATCCACTCACCTGAGAGGCAGCTTCTTTGCCTCCTTCAAGATGAAGACTTCGGAGCAACTAAGTCCGTGCGCCACAACTACTGAGCTTGTGCTCTAGAGCCTGCGAGCCACAACTAGTGAGCCCATGAACCACAACTGGAGCCCACACACCTAGAGCCCGTGCTCTGCAGCAAGAGAAGCCATGGCAACGAGAAGCCCACACACCGCAGCAAAGAGGAGCCCCTGCTCACTGCAACTAGAGAAAGCCCACGCGCAGCAACAAAGACCCAAAGCAGCCAAAAAAAAATTGTATATAAATACATATATATTTATGTATACAAGTATATATGAATATATAAAATATATATATAAATATTTATATAAGTATACATAAATATATATAAATATATAAAAATATATATAAATATATAAGGGTATATATGAATTTATATGTAAGTATACATATAAATATATATAAAAGTATATATAAATATAGATATAAATATATACATATAGATATAAATATAGATAATAAATATATATAAATATATTACAAATATATATAAGCATATAAAAATATAGATGTAAATATATAAATATAGATAAAAATATATAAAATATATTGAAAAATATATAATAGATATAGATATGGGGCTTCCCTGGTGGCGCAGTGGTTGAGAGTCCGCCTGCCGATGCAGGGGACACGGGTTCGTGCCCCGGTCCGGGAGAATCCCACATGCCGCGGAGCGGCTGGGCCCGTGAGCCATGGCCGCTGAGGCTGCGCGTCCGGAGCCTGTGCTCCGCAGCGGGAGAGGCCGCAACAGTGAGAGGCCCGAGTACCGCAAAAAAAAAAAAAAAAAAAAAAAAAAAATAATAGATATAGATATAAATACAGATACAAATATATAAATATATAAAAATATAAATATAGATAAATATATAAAATATATAAGCATATATATTAATAAATATATAAATATGTATAAATATAAGTATAAATAAATATATATAAATATAGATATAAATAGATATAAGTATATTAAAAATATAAATACACATAAGTAATATTTATAAATATATAAAATATATAAATATATATAAATATATATTAAAAATATATAAGTATATATAAGTATATTTGTAAATGTATGTTAATATATATAATTATAAAAATAAAAATATATAAAAATATAAGTACAGATATAAATATGTATAAATATGTATATATATAGAATATATATAGAACTATTAAAAAAAGAGAAAGACTCGTCAGAGTTACAATGTTTCTGTTGACGGGTAGATCTGGGCTCAGCCTATCTGGGGATAACTTATTTATTTCACTTTCCTGGACCTCAGTTTCTTCATCTGTAAAACGGTGAACAGCCATAGACAAAACAAAAACGAATGGCCTTGGCTGCGTTCCAATAACATTTTACTGATGGGGACTGAAATTCGAATTTTGTATAATTTTTACACATTAAAAAATCTTCTTTTTTGAGTTTTTTGATCATTTAAAAATGTGAGAAACGTTCTTAGCTTGTGGACTGTACCAAAATAGGCGGCAGGCCACATTTGGCCTGCCGGCTGTAGTTTACTAACCATGTTCTAGTCTTTTCTCTCTTCTTGGGGCTCTGTACCTGGGACTGCAGAAGCTGATCCCATCCTTTGAGAATTCCTTGTCTTCACAGCCCAGCGCTCAAGGCTGGCAGGAAGGCAAGAGGCACTGCTCTTGGTCCTGTTTACGCAGCTCTGGCCTCCCTCTGCTAACAGTGCAGGGACAGGTGCATCTGGGTGTTGCTTTGCTCCCAGCTTCAGCTGCCCCCAGCTGGTTAGTGCCACGTCAGGTAATTACACTAACCAGTGGCTAGTCCCCACAACCTCATTTACATCGATCCCTGCACATCTAGAAGCAAATCTCTAAGGTGAGAGGCCCCTGTGGCTGACTATTAGCCTCTAAAAGTTTGTGCTTTTGAAAACAAATTTGCAGACAATGCATATACACATCACCCAGCTACCCCGTTCCTCTCATACACATCCCGAGAACATGAAAAGTTACATGGTTAAAAAACAACTTGGAAAACCCCAAACTTTATTTCAGTATTAAAATGCAACTTCCTAAATTTTTTTTTACATCTTTGTTGAAGTATAATTGCTTTACAATGGTGTGTCAGTTTCTGCTTTATAACAAAGTGAATCAGTTATACATATACATATGTTCCCATATCTCTTCCCTCTTGCATCTCCCTCCCTCCCACCCTCCCTATCCCACCCCTCCAGGCAGTCACAAAGCACCGAGCTGATCTCCCTGTGCTATGCAGCTGCTTCCCACTAGCTATCTATTTTACATTTGGTAGTGCATATATGTCCATGCCACTCTCTCACTTTGTCCCAGCTTAACATTCCCCCTCCCTGTATCCTCAAGTCCATTCTTTAGTAGGTCTGTGTCTTTATTCCTGTCTTATCCCTAGGTTCTTTATGACATTTTTTTTTCTTAAATTCCACATATATGTGTTAGCATATGGTATTTGTCTTTCTCTTTCTGACTTACTTCACTCTGTATGACAGTCTCTAGGTCCATCCACCTCATTACAAATAGCTCAATTTCATTTCTTTTTATGGCTGTGTAATATTCCATTGTATATAGGTGCCACATCTCCTTTATCCATTCATCTGGTGATAGACACGTAGGTTGTTTCCATCTCCTGGCTATTGTAAATAGAGCTGCAATGAACATTTTGGTACATGACTCTTTTTGAATTATGGTTTTCTCAGGGTATATGCCCAGTAGTGGGATTGCTGGGTCATATGGTAGTTCTATTTGTAGCTTTTTAAGGAACCTCCATACTGTTCTCCATAGTGGCTGTACCAATTCACATTCCCACCAGCAGTGCAAGAGTGTTCCCTTTTCTCCACACCCTCTCCAGCATTTATTGTTTCTAGATTTTTTGATGATGCCCGTTCTCACTGGTGTGAGATGATACCTCATTGTAGTTTTGATTTGCATTTCTCTAATGATTAGTGATGTAGAGCATTCTTTCATGTGCTTCTTGGCCATCTGTATATCTTCTTTGGAGAAATGTCTATTTAGGCCTTCTGCCCATTTTTGGATTGGGTTGTTTGCTTTTTTGTTATTGAGCTGCATGAGCTGCTTGTAAATTTTGGAGATGAATCCTTTGTCAGTTGCTTCATTTGCAAGTATTTTCTCCCATTCTAAGGGTTGTCTTTTGGTCTTGTTTATGGTTTCCTTTGCTGTGCATCTAAATTTTTTTTAATTTTTATTTTTTAATTGAAGTATAGTTGATCTACAATGCTGTGTTAGTTTCAGGTGTACAGCAAAGTGATTCAATTATACATATATATATTCGTTTTCAGATTCTTTTCCATTATAGGTTATTATAAGATATTGAATATAGTTCTCTGGGCTATACAGTAGGTCCTTGATTTTATTAAAATGCAAATTCTTAAGAAGTTTGCATTATTTACAATAACTCCTATGGTCCTGGGGTACGTGAAGGCAGGACAATGTGTGTGCCTTTCCAGGCTGGGAGGGAGCGGGAAGGAAGGACTCAGCCCAGACAGGGTGTCATCATTGTTTCCTCCAGGAATTTTTCTTGGCTCTCAGAAGGTGAAGCGTTGACGGGGACAATGAACTCAAGGCGCAGGTGGCAAAATCTAATTAAGCTCATTAACAGGGCAGCCTTGCCTTGGGTCAGCTCTGGAGCAGGACGTGGGAGAAAGAGGAAATGCCTTCCCGTGCCCAGGGCCTCCGGTTCCCCATCGGTATCTAGGGAAGCTGTGCGTAGGGCATTTGCAGGTGGGGCGGGGCCGTGCCCTCACCTGGAGTCTGTGCTGCAGGACCTAGAACTAAGGTGGCCACAACTGTCCTGGTTTGCCCAGAACTGGGCAGGAAAGGGGTCTTCCCTGAAAAAACCAGGGAAGTTCCAGGCAAACTGGGACAAGTTGGTCACCTTAAATCATGCACTGGGGTGGGGAAAAAATGAGGTCTGTAGTGTCCTTGAGTCTGGGATATCAGTGATACTTTACCCTGGTCCTTGAGGACAGACATCAGCAAACTTTCAGTAAAGGACCAGATAGTGAAGACTTCGGACTTTGCGAACACGTGGTCTCTGTCGCAGCTACTCAACCTGGCCACGGTCATGTGAGAATAGCCACAGACAACACGTAAAGAAATGAGCTTGACTGCATCTCAGTAAAATGTTATCTATAAATGCAGGCTGGATTTGGCCCGTGGGCTGTACTTCACTAACCCTTACCGTAGGAGGTATATATTTTTTCTACACTTCCCTCCATGTCACACGTACATGTACCCTCAGCACTTTTGTTTAGGAGGAGAGATACACAAGTGGTTATGGAGGGCTTGGACTTTGGAGTTAGACAGACTTGGCTCAAATCTTGGCTCAGCTCCCTAATAGCTGAGTGACCTTGGGCAAGTTCCTTCACATCTCCGACCCTCGGTTTCTTCTCTATAAACTAGGGATAAAAAGAATGACATCTGCCTGCCCAGACTGAAGGGAAGGGGACATAGACCCCCCCCCGCCCCCGCAATGGGAGAAGTCTCAGAATACAGGGCCGTCTTTCATCAACAACGAGTGGTCCTGGAGAGGTGATGTGGATGCCCAGCACACACTCCTTTACACCCGGCTCCGAGCTAGTTACTGGAGCCGAAACACGAAATAAAATGACACACAGCTCTTCTCCACAATCTGGTGGAATATATAAGTAGGTAAAAAGGCAATTAAAATAAATAGGGTTAAATTCCAGATAGAGAGGAGGCAACGAGTGGAGGAGGCGTCAACCCTCCTTTCATGAGAAGGAAATTTCAGTGAGGGGAATATATATCTTAAACTGTCTGGAAGAGCTGAGAGCAGCCACCACTTGGGAGCTGCTGGGGTCTGACACCGATGCTGGTAGTTTCTCCTGGTGTGGGAGCCTGGGTGGGGCTGTTTGCTGCAGGGGGGTGGGCTCAGCATGGGTGTGTGAAGGTGTGTTTTTGTGTCTCCCGGTGGGTAATTTGTGGGTGTGTGGCTGTCTGATGACAGATGAAGGGCGGCTCTGATGTAACAAGGGACATGTCTGTATCTGCGACTTGAAGAAACACAGAAGTTTATGGCTGGAAGGGTCTTAGAGATGCCTACTCACATTCCTCAGCCTCTTCTCCTGGTGCTATGGGTGGCTAAGTGGAGGCTGGTCCCAAGACGCCCTGCTAGCTAGTCTCCTGACTCCTGACCCAGATACACTGTACAACCTAGGTCAACTAGAGTTTGGGTGAACTTGGCCGTTGAGTTCAGACAACGCTGTCTGGCTCCTCCTGGTTTGGGGTTGACAGAGGAAGGCAGGGTGAGTACTGGGAAGACAGAAATGCATATTTATGGCAAAGAGCTAGGCACAATGCCAGGCACTGTTCTCAGTAAGGGTCAGCTGAATTTGAACCTACATTTTATTTATGTTTCCTTGAAAGCAAATTCAAGACCTGCTATTTATACATTTCAACTTGCATTAAAATGATTGCATTTCCCTTTCCATTAATAAAAACTCCAATTTAAAACTTCATAAGCTAGGGGTGTGATCTCAGGAGAGATGCTATTGTATTCTAAGAGGCCCTTAATGTGTTTAAAGTATGAACTGGTTTATGAAAGTCTTGGAGGAGTTTCAGAAGATAGAAAGGACCTTTGACCAGCATCAAGTTTCTTCTGTCAAAAGAGGTAGGCAGTATTTTTGACCTGGGGCTTGTGGTCACGGTTCTGTACACCAAATGCCAAGGCACAGTGCTCGGTGACTTCCTGGCCTCTTCATGCCCCCACCGTGACGTGGCACATCCAGGAACTTCTCAGCCAATGTCAGTTCTTCTGCTTGGCCTGATGTCTGATTCAACCCCACAGTGTGGGAATCTCATCTCTCAGACAAGGTCATGCCAAGTATGCAACCCTTGGTACGTGCCTGGCAGATATTTTGTTTGTGCTTCCATCCAGGAGATGACACCCCTGGGCTTGTCCTGAAAAAGGTCAAGTCCAAGGGCTTATTAAGGTGCTTTGAGAAAGCTTTATTTAAAAAAATACTTTTAATGTATCAGCAATGCATAAGATGAAATCAAAGCACACGGATAATCTAATAAAGTTAAAAATCACACTATTCAAAGACAACTACTTCTAAGACTTCGAAATGTATTCTTCTAGACGTTTGTCTGTATGTGGTGTGAATGGATTTTTTACATGAAATTGAGATGGTGCTGTAAAACTCTGTAGAACTGAGAAAATGGCTTAGACTTCCTGAGCTTAGGTTTCCCGTTGCGGAGCACAGGCTCAGGACGCGCAGGCCCAGCTGCCATGGCTCATGGGCCCAACCGCTCCGCGGCATGTGGGATCTTCCCGGACCGGGGCACGAACCCGCGTCCCCTGCATCGGCAGACGGACTCTCAACCACTGCATCACCAGGGAAGCCCCTATCAACTCCGTTCTTGAAAGGACTTTCCTTCCTTCCCACCTTGACCCGGTACCGTCTGGCTCATTCTCTGTCAAGTTCATCACAAGACTGCACCCAAAGGCCACTCCATTCCACTAGCTCCCTCTCAGCTCACCGAAATTCTCCTTTGCCTCGGCTTCCAGGCTACCTGTGTCTGCCCTGCTACTTCTCTTTGCTTACTGAGTGGTCTTGGGCAGTTTCTTAGTCTTCTGAGTTCATACATTATCCCTGGATAGTTTCCTTTTCCCTTCATTGTGGGGACAATTCCTGAATCTTGTGAGGAATTTCCTCTAGCTCCAAAATTTAACCTGCCCATCTGACCTCTCCAATTGCCTGCTGGATGCTTCAAACTTTCTTCAGTGACTTTCAGTTCCTTTTTATGACAGCACTGGGTATTCAGTCAGACCTTAGTGTCTGAGTCAAACAGATGATGGGCTCACATCATGACTTGGCTGCTTAATAGATGTATGTGGTCGAGAAGGTTACTTCACTTCTCTGAGCCTCAGTTTTCCTCTGTAAAATGGGGATAATGTCCCTTACCTCATAAAAATGTGAGGATGTAGTAGTTGTTCAAAAATGTAACTATTATTATGGGTAGTAATTTAAAAATGTTACCGTTTCTGATTATTATATTGATACATGTTCATTTTAGAACATTTGGAAATTTCTGGAAAGTAGTTTGTCATTCAAGGCTAAGTACAGCTAACACGAGGGTATGTTTCCATCTGTCTCGTATTATTGCATTGTGTGTGTGTCCTTGGGTGTTTGAGAAATTGGGTGTTCTCCATGCCCCTACTGGTTTCCCAGCCTCTCAAGGTAGAAGGCTTGCTGTCACCTCACATAACCTCATCCAATTCATCACTAAATTCTGTTCATTGCAGCCTCAGATTTCTCTCAGAGGCGATATCCTTTCTGCACTGTTGCTCTCATCATTTACCTGAGTTTTCAGTTTCCAGTCTCCTTCCCCACTTTTTATTCCAAATCCCACATGGCCTGTCTCCTCAAATCGCAAAGTGGAATGTGGCAGTCCCTTGCTGGAAACACTTCTCTGGTTGTCTTTGCTTCTGTTGTCAAGTCCAGCTTCCTCCTCCCCAGCTTCCTCTCTCATCTGTCCCCTGTCCCCGCTCCTAGCCACATTCCCTGGAATCGTCAAGCCTGGCCACATCTGTGCTCTTGTCCTTTCTGCCTCAAATACTTGCACTTCTTGGTTGGCCTGGAAAACTCCTCCTCTCCGTCACGTCTTAGCCCCGGTGCCAGCTCTTTTAGGGAACCTCCCCATTTTCCTATACCCCCATCACCCAGCCTTTGCTGCTGCTTCCTCAGAGTACCCCAACCCTTAGCATTTTGCTGCCACCCTGGTTATAGCCCCGACCATGTGGTTCAAGAATGAATCAGGGTGTTTGCTCCTGTGAATTCCTTAAAAGAATTGCATCTCCAGTTCTTGGAAGAGTGCTTGGCACAGAGGAGTTGCTCAGTAAATATTTGTTGAATAAATGGACTAAGGGATAATGTGATGGGGTGTATCAAAGAGAGGAAGGGGTTCTCTGGAAGAACACCTGACTCTTTCCTCCATTGTTTTACCTGAGTAGCTTTGGGCAAATGACATGTCTGAGCCTTGTGGGGTTCTGTTGTTGTCGTTGTTTTTTCTGGTTTTTATAACAGAGTTGTTGAGAATGCTTCAATGAGATAATAGAAAGGAGAGTGCTTTGGAAAATAAAAATGAAACACGAGGCAAGCATTCTTTATATGGTTATTATTAACTGAAAAATAAGTAGCAGGTGAGTTTCGGTAGCAGCTTGATGGCCGTGGTCTGTGTCTGGGGCCTTGGTTGAGGGTGGAAAGTCCCATATCTAATCCCAGGAGCTGGGTCCGTCTGGGAGAGCCCTCCTGTCCGGCCCCTCTGGGTCAGGTGAGGATATTTCTGGCCACTCCCACCTCCCTGCTGTTTGTCATGAGGCTCAGATGAGGTAATGCATGTTAAACATCCGTAGTTAAAGTGTCTGGAAAAGGTACTGGAGCTACACAAATGCACGGTGCTTCTTCCCCGAGCCTGGCACCCTCCTGGGAGTTCTGTGTTCTTGGCCCTGGTCTGAGATTTCCAGTCGCAGCCCTGTTTTGAGTCTCACTTGATTGATGCCACATCTTCTGGCTACAAATGAAGCTGCAGGCTAGTTCCTGCTTTTGATTTCATCCCGGTGCTGGGGCGGCTTGATTCCAAGACTAACCTCCCTCAGGAGCTGATTGTTAAACTAATGTTTACCCCGTATCCAGGAGGGGAGAAGCCCTAACTGTCATTCGCACAGATTCTATTTCTAAGAAGCTTTCCCTATCCTTCCAGACAAGGCGAGCCCCCTACGTCGCCACGATCTCGTGTCCTTGCTTACTAACTTTGTAATTTTATCACAGTTATTGTGATATCAAAGTGTTTGTTACCAAGCTCCCTCCTGGACCGTTTCTGATTCTTTGCCCTTTCCCTTCTGCCTCATACATAGACGATGTCAATAAATATTTGTTAAGCAAGGAAGTGAAAGAATGTTCTGAACGTATTCAGTCTTCTTTACATGCATTGCACGTTCCTACCTCAGAACGTTTGCTCCTGCTGTCTACCCAGCAGGAACGTTCCTTCTCTGTCTCTCTCTTTCTCTTTCACACACACACACACACACACAAACACCTATTAAATGAGATAATGCACGCAAAGCAATTAACACAGCAGCAAGCACGGTAAAAGCACTTAGTAGGGCTTAGAAGCACCGCTGCACGTCTTCTTGCTGAGCCTCTAATTATTCGCATCTCCCTAATTGTCTGTGCACCGCTCACAGACTAGCACCCACAGCTATGCTCACTCAGCCCTTGTGGCATAGACGTGCAGGCCTTGTCTTCTCTCATGGAAACAGGATGGAATTTGTGTCGTCATGTGGTGGGTGTTTTTAAACTCCATTTTCCAGATGAAGAACTGGTGGCTCAGAGTGGAGAAGAAACTTGCCCATTGTGCCTGGTCCACTGCTTGACTGGTGGGTGGATGGGGAGTTTGTCAGATAAAATGACAAGCAGGACAGGACAGAGCCCCTGTGCTTAAGGATCTGGAAGTCTGTCCCTACAAGGACCAATGCACTGTGGTGAGTACCCACAGCAACCCTGGAGTCAGACAGACACGGCTTGAACCTTGAACCTCGGTGCTGTTGCACCTCAGGGACTTGCTAAACCTATCTAAGGCTGAATTTCCACCTACCTAACAATGAGATAAAAGTAGCCCAACATCTCCGGGTGGGCGTGGCATGGGATGTCGTGCAGTAAGGACTAGAATGAGGCCAGTTGCCTATTGCCTACAAAGAGGGGCGTTGCATTCCCTCTCCTACCCAAATGGAAGTGGAGGAAAGATTCCCCTGTGATCTCCCCAGACTCGCTTCTCTCTCCATCGCTCAGTGGGCGCTCGAGTTCTTCTCCCCGGCATTTCGAGCAGGTCAGTGAGTGCAGCAGGGAGAAATCACTGTGTGTGAACCTAACTGAGACGCTTTTGTTGGCAGCGGCCTCTGCATACAGGTGGCTCAACAGAACTGCCAAATGGCTTCTGGGGTTTAATGGTCCTCTCGGGGGTAATCTAGGCCTCCATCAGTTCGTATATTTGAGAACTGTCCCTTGCTGCCTAACCAGCCGTCTGTTGCTCAGAGCCCAAACTAAAGTCTGTGCCATGGTGCCAGCATGGAGATGGGAAGGTGTCATTTTTGGCATTTGAAAAGTAGAGTTTTGACTTTAGAAAGGCCTGAGCCAGGGGACTGAAGGCATGGCAGGGAAGAGAACCCCTCCATAATTAAATATTCATTGAACAGTCATGCCATTAGTGTCAGAAGATGACAGATAAAATAAAACGATGGATGCAGAGGCTCCAGGAGGTACCGAGGGAACCTTGCTTCCCTCCCACTCCTGGTTCCCACCCCTTTCATCTGATGAACATATTTCTCCCTGAGCTAAAATATTCTTGCTGTCTGAAGCAACTTTTCCCAAGGCTAACTCCTGACTTTTCAAATTATGTCTAAGAGACAGCTGCACGCTCGTTGTGTCCCGATGAGCTGAGTTCACTGGCTGGAGGGATGGGTGGAGGTAAGAGGCAGTGGGGAGGTTTCCCTTGAGCAGCGGGTTTGGGCTGAGCCAGACCATGCAGTGTGGCTTCTGCCGCCACCACCACCCCCTGCCCATACCTCCCTCTTGCTAAGGTCGCTGGTGGGCTCCCACATGACATGGCATCCCTCTGCCCTCTCCTAAGTTCTGAGAATTTGACTCTGTGCCTTAAGAGTTTGGGAATTTTCTCTTTGAAGGCTTCTGGGATAGAACTCCCACTTGGTTTTTCCGCAACTTCTTTTTCTTTCTCTGCTAACCCTTCACTTATATGTTTTCTTTAAGCTCTGTTTTCATCTCATGTCTCTTTTAGATCCAAACATCTCCTCTAGATGATCTCATTTATCTCCTGGATTGTAATCAATAATTGTAGTGGGCAGAGAAACGGCCCCACAAAGATGTCCACATCTTACTCCCTATAACCTGTGGATATGTAACCTTACATGGAAAAAAGAGCATTTGCAGATGTGATTAATTTAAGGATCTTGAGATGGGGAGACTACTCTGGATTAGTGGACCCAAAGCATGAGGGCCACCAGGGTCAGGCCTGAGGTTTTTGAGTTGTTTTCACTGTTGGCGTGGTGAATCCACTGGCATCCTCAACCGTGCTGGCCTCCTTTGCATCTAGCACTTCCATAATTAGATAATAAAATCAGCCTTCCAATGGATACATGTATATCTATGGCTGAGTCCCTTTGCTGTGCACCTGAAACTATCACCACATTGTTAATCGGCTCTACTCCGCTATAAAATAAAAGGTAAAAAAAAAAAAAAAATCAGCCTCCCAAGCCTAACGCAGGTCTCCCCTTTGGCGTGAGCCCCTTTGTATGATAAAAAGTGTCTTTGCCAACTTCCTCCAAGCAGGAAAGTGGGCGTGGATGATCAGAGATCAGATTCTTGGCGATGTCAGGTCCTGTGGGAAGAGGCTAGAGTGAGGTAGGGGTGAGCAAGTGAGACCTCTCCCTCCTCTCAACATACACATTTGGAGGTCCAGACAGAGCTGGAAGTGACTTTCCCCTTCCATGTGCCCTGAGCAGCGGTGTGGGGATGGGTTAAGTTCAAGCAAGACGAGCCAGGATGTTGGCTTTAATCACGTAGCCTGGTGACCTGTGACATTCAAAGAAGAAGAATTTGTATCAAGGGCTTCTCCTGATGGGCCGTTGCCTTGGGCAGTAGGACACAATGCCTCAAATACTTTGGTTCATCCTCTCTACTGACACCCATGAAAGACGTGTTGACCTTTTCGGAGCTTCATTCATCAGATAAAAATGAGCATATAGCTGATACGAATTTACTGCTCACTATTTGTCAGACATTGTGCCCATCACTTAGCACCTCCTGAAGTCCTCATGACAACTGCCTTACAGAGGAGGGAACTCAGAGAAGGAACTTCCCCAGGGTGACAGAGTTATGAGATGATGGAGCCGGGACCCAGACCTTAAAGTTGGCTTTAAAACTCATGATCTCAACCAGGATTGCTTTGTTGTTTGTTTAGTTGTAGCTCTCAGAGAGGGAAAGAATAAGCACAAATTGGAGGTGCAGACCTGATCCACAAACCTTATAACAAGAGCGAGTGCTTTTAGCCTCGTTTTACACATGGTGAAATGGAACATTTTACGGCCATGCTGTGATGAGTGGCTGTGGCGGTACTGCATTGAAGAAATTCCCATTTGTCCACTGAACCCCAATCATGCAGAAGAGGCATACACATCCTTGGAGGGAACAATAATGAGAGTGTGATTTCTTTTTTGTTCCCTCCTCTGTTTACCTTTCTCATAAGTGCTAAAAACAAGCAAGATGTAATATAAAACTACTTTATAAGAAAATAGCTTTTCAGTGCAGATATCGCCTGTTAAATAGTTATAGCTTAGGGCCCAAACACCATCAATCTGAAAATTGTTGTCCAGCTCTGCAATTACTCTGAGCTTTACGTCTGAGCTCTTTCTGACAAAACAAGGAAAGAGAAATAGCTCCAGATATGGTGGTTCCTGACACTCTTATTTCAGCCTGCTATTCATGATGGATTTAATTGGCTTCAGGTTCTTGAAGAACCTACTGAGCATTTTGTCCTGTTCACACTACCGCACTATCCTTCAGAAGAGAATTCTATCAACTCGAGATAACATGGTGCTTTCAATCTTTTCAGGAGCTCTGTTGGGCAGTTAGTCCCGTCTCTAAGTAACACATGATACTGAGGTCTGTAATTATTACTTAATAAGGACTTATTGGATACATCATTTCAAAGTATGTTGTATAGGGGAAAGAAGAACCAAAAGGGTTATGGAGATGGGGAAAGATTGTGATCACACTAACTTAGAAAATGTGAGAGCCCATCGTATGTAAAGTTTACATTCTTTTTTTTTTTTAATTAATTTATTTTATTTTTGGCTGTGTTGGGTCTTCGCTGCAGTGCATGGGTTTCTCACTGCGGTGGCTTCTCTTGTTTCGGAGCATGGGCTCTAGGCTTGCGGGCTTCAATAGTTGCAGCACCTGGGCTCAGTAGTTGTGGCATATGGGCTTAATTGCTCCACGGCACGTGGGGTCTTCCCAGGCCAGGGCTCGAACCCGTGTCCCCTGCATTGGCAGGTGGATTCTTAACCACTGTGCCACCAGGGAAGCCCATGGTTTACATTCTTAATAACTCCTTTCTTTGGTTTCTTGTCCCTTCATGCCTTCGTTGGTCTTCTTCATAGTCTACCAACATTTTCTACTTCTTTCCTTACTGTAGACATAAGAACAAAGTCTCATCACTTTCATACAATTGGTGGGAAGAGAATGTGTTTTTGAATAGCGTTACCCTAGTTTTACCCTGTCTTTGTTGCATATACTGTAACAGAGCTACCTGCTGAGATAGCCCACTAAAAATGATGATAAGATTAATAGCTACCACTTCGACTGTTGAACACACATTGTGTATATGAACTTGAATTAAATCTCATAATGACTCCATGAGACAGAGAGCATTACTGCCCACATTTTCTAGATGAGGAAATGAGATACATAGAGCTTGATTTATTCAGTCACTTGGATAGCAAGTGGCAAAGCTGGGATTTGAATCCCAACAACCAATCCCCCACATCACCTTTTGTTAGGTGGGATTATTGTGCTAACCAGGCCACCAATGAACCAGCCCGTATTCAGTTACACGGTCTGAGCCCCTGTCACTGTTGTTTTTTTTTTTTTTTTGACACATAGCATGCATTGTCAAGCACACAGTGTAAAATGTTTCCAAATTAGAGTTCTTCCCTGTTCTCTCTCTGACAGCCTGGTGTCAACACCCCCTACCTCCCGAAATAGCTCTTGGAAAGTTCTTGTAGCAAAATTACAAAAATATTCTTTTCCTCCCTCCTCCACTGTCTGGTTTCCAAGTCTTGGGTTACGGGTTTGGGAGTCTAAACAGCGTGAACCTATGGGATAGGACCCAATGTGGAGTCACAAAGGCAGTCTGCTCTTTACCAGAAGGGTACAGAGTCATCCGGCCTGTATCCCTCTGGATTTTCCCTCTATAGAGAGGATGTGGGTACTTACACAACACCTATCCCCCAAACACTCAGACAAATTGCTCTGTACAATAGTCAGCAGTATTATCCAAAGTAGAAGCTGAAATCCTTGTGTGGAGTGTTTCATCATGGAAAATTTCTGAGCTTTGAAGTCAGACAGACACGATCTCTTCTCAGCCCCGCCCTCTTATTAACTGCATCAACTTAGGGCAGTTATGTAACCTCTAGGACCTCAGTTTCCTCATCTGTAAAACAGGAGAAGATTAGCTTTCTTAAAGGGTTTATTTTAAAGCCCATGTCAGCTATTATACATTAAGCACCCAGCTAAGAGCCTGATGTATAGTAAGCAGTAAATGTTCCTGCCTCTCTCTTTGATAATATTCCTGTTTCTATTCCTTCTACATTCAGATCAATAGGCTTTCTCTACTATTTAGATACTTGTCCACACAGAAACTGGCTCATGGGGAATAGGACCTAGATAAACACGTGTTGGAGTCACATCCACTTCTACAGCCATTCCTTCTGTGCCTAGGGTTGTAGTAACTTCTGGGAGGTGGTGGTGGGTGGCTGGAAAATGGGAGACAATGTCATCTTGTGCACAAAGAATTTATCCTCTGATCTAACCATATGTAAGGGAAATAGAAAAGGGTTAAAAAAAAACTTGGCAGGAAATGGATGTTGTGGAAACGATGTGAACTGTGTAAATAAGTGATGGCTATACTTTCCCCTCTTGGAGTGCTGCCCCTCCCCCCATGATAGGGAATTGTGTCTAGTTCAATATGTGTCATCATTTGACTAGCTTTGTGTGTTGATTCCATGCCCACCTTGATGAATTGACCAGTACTGTCCAACAGGAAAAAAATGTAGGCCACACATGCAATTTGAGATTCTCTAGTAGCCTCATATAAAAAAAGTAAAAAGAAACAGATGAAATTAATTTTAATAATATTTTTAATTTAACCCAATATGTTAAAAATATGAATCAGTTCAATCAGTGTAAAAATTTCACATATTTTCTTCATCTTAAGTCTTCAAACTTTGGTGTATATTTTACAGCACATCTCAATTTCAACCAGCCACATTTTAGGTACTCCTAACCACCTGTGGCAAGTGGCTTCCATGTTGGCTGGTGGAGAGCTGGACAGTGAGTTCCTTAAGGGAAGGGATAGGTCTTCTATTCTTCTTTATATCTCAGTTCTGCTCATCTTTGTGCCTAGGACATGCCTTCTTCTTACTCAGCATTTGATGCTTTTGTTGCATGGGTTTGAGTTCCATGTTCGCACTTGTGCCCAAGACAGCTTACCTCTATCTACCTTTCTTGCCAGTGCTTGAGTGGCACTCTTCACTTCTTCAAGGTTTCCCACATGCTCTCTCTTTTTACCTTGAACCATTCATTGACAACTTCTCATTGCTGGAATCAGTGAGACACGTGTTCACGATGCACCAGGTAACAGCTCAACTCAATGCTGGCATGGCTTCGGATCTCCTGGCAGACAGCCTTTGGTCCTGGACACTCTGGCAGACGCTGAGAGATTGGAACCAGTTAAAAGGAGAGCAGTAGAGAGTGATAAAAGGTTTGGGGAGTTGGATTTACGTGAGGAGGTTGAGAAAGATGGGCCTCATGGGTCTACAGAAGAGACTGAGCCAGGTGAGGTGCTCAGACACATGAAAGGTTGTGCTGAAGGGGATGAGGACCAATTATTCTCATTAGCCAGGAAGCAGGGGCTTGGTCTTTGACAGGACAATTGAGATAGTGAAGGAGACAAAATTCAGCTATTCTGTGGTAGAGAAGGAAGAAGAGAGCTGTGACATCAAACACACTTCTGTCCAAACTCTACTCTGCCCACTACAAAGTCTGTGACCCTGAGTAAATTACTTAATATGTCTGGGCCTTGTTTTCTCCATCTCTAAAATGGGAATAAAGTTTCAACCTTATTGTTGAAAGTTATCTTGAGTATTAAATAATACAGAATATATATAGTCCCTAGAGCTGAGCTTGGCCTATACTCAAGATGCAAAGAAATATCCTCTTTCAGTCCCTTAGAATTCCATGAGGGTGGGCACTGTGGGGTGGTCAGGAGCAGTCAGGGATCCTCAGACCCAAACTACAGAACCCAGTCTCGTAACTGGACAACTTGTGGAACTTGTAGGGAGAGGGTTTTTGGATGTTTTTGCTTGTCTCAGAAAACAGCTAAAGCATTTTCAAAATTAGAACATGTCCCATTTGTTAAGGGCTCTAAGAACAGGTAAGGAAAGATAGTATTGAGGGAGTTCAAAAGCAGGAGAAATCCATTCTGGCTGGGAAAGCACAAGGGAGAAGGAAGGAAAATTACCTTACTGGGTGCCACCTATATATCAGGCACTTTCTCGTATGCTATCTATTTAATTCTGTCTAATAGCTATCGTTAATTACTCCTGCCTGTTTTTTCTTTTTTTATTATTATTTTTTAAATTTAATTTTATATTGGAGTATAGTTGATTTACAATATTGTGTTAGTTTCAGGTGTACAGCAAAGTGATCCAGTTATACAAATACATATATCTATTGTTTTTCAGATTCTTTTCCCATATAGGTTACTGCAGAATACTGAGTAGAATTCCCTGTGCTATACAGTAGGTCCTTGTTCTTTATCTATTTTATATATAGTGGTGTGAAAATGTCAGTCCCAAACTCCTAATTTATCCCTCCCTCCTTGCTCCCCTTTGGTGACCATGAGTTTGTTTTCTGTGTCTGTGAGTCTGTTTCTGTTTTGTAAATAAGTTCATTTGCGTCATTTTTTTAGACTCCACATATCAGTGATATCATATGATACTTTTCTCTGTCTGACTGACTTCACTAGGATGACAATCTCTAGGTCCAACCACGTTGCTGCAAATCTGCCTATTCTTTTAATACACAAGAAAACAGACTCAGAGAGAATACATAACCCACCCAAAGTCATGCAGTCAAACAATGGTAATCAGGACCCGAATTGAGGTCTGGCTCTGATATCCAACTCAAGTACATAGAGTGCCACTCCCATTGGGGCGAACAAACAGCGATCATGTGTCTGCTATGCATGAGACTCCAACAAGGAAACTACAGGGATTTAATCCCTTTTAGGAAGGGGATCTTTCTTTCTTATTTTCTACCCGCTATGCCCAACTCTTTGGCTGGCTTTGTGATTCTCATGAAATCAGATTGTCTGGTTTTAGTGTTTCCCAAATATCTGGGGAGACTACTACTAATGGTATGAGATTTTGAGAAAGTTACTCTTTTTAAAATTCTCTTTCTATCTTTCTGGAGAGAGCCTCAGTTTGGTATTGTTCCTAAAACCTTTCCAACATTTGCTCCATTCTTTCTACAGGAAGAAAGAAGAGGGTTCAGGAACAGGGCGAACCGTGTTATCTACCTCGAATTGAATAACATTGCTATAGTCACATAGTATTTTCTATTTAGGGTAACTGACACTGATTTTCCATTTATGGAAATGGTATAGTTTCTTTGTACAGTAAATTAAAACAAAAGTGACTCAATTAAATATATGAAGTCAATGCTAGTATGTGCAGGCCACAGACCCGTCAAAATTGTAAAGGTGTTTCAGAAATGTCTGAAGGTTGGGAAACACTGATCCAGGCCTGTATTGTCCTTTTAGGGCAGAGATCAGGATGCCAGTGAGAAGTCTCTTGTTCGCTCACTGCTCAGACTCACACTGGAGCAAGATCTGCTCTGGGCTTTGGGGACGTGGGTGATAACTTCTGTCCCATCATGGCCACATGACTTTGGGCAAGTCACTCATCTTCTCAGAGCTTCTATTTCTGCTGAATGATGTTGATCTCTGGAGTCCTTCAGTAGTTCCATCCAACTTTGATATCCCCCCTTCCCTTGCACTTTGATCTCAAGACTTCTAATGAAAGGCTTCGTGCTCCAAGCTTGCAGGCTGGTCGTGGGAAGGAGGGTGATTGGGCAGTGGGACACTTACCACTGATTCAACCTCATCGGCATTTTTTCTTGCCTTAGTGACTGGTTCAATCGCCACACAGAATGGGTTGGGGGGCAGCTCTTTTGAATTAATATGCCACTGACTCCTTCAGGTCTTGGTGTGAGACTTAACGCTTCGAAGAGTTACTTTACTTACGATGGCTCTCCACTTAATGTCTGGTTTTAGTTTACTGATAGCTTCAGCTCTATTAGTTGTTTCCCAAATACAGGAACTATGGCGGCCCTATTTGTCCTGAAAATGGATGTTAATTGTGAATATTATTTGGTAACTTTCAAATTCTTTTTAGTATTTTAGCAAGGCTCTCTAGAAAATTTAATTATATATTTCTAGTCTCAGACCTGCAGTTGCAATAATACCTTATATTACCATGGCCTTACAGAGCAAGAGCTTACAAACTTTTTCTCTAAAGGGCACGATGGTCAATATTTTAGGCTTTGCAGACCATATGGTCTCTGTTGCACTAGTTGATTCAAGTATGGTAGCATGGAAGCAGCCATAGACAATATGTAAATCAATGATCATGGCAGTGTTCTAATAAAACTTTACAAAATCAGGTGGCATGCTGGATTTGGCCCATGGGCCATAGTTTGCCAGCCCCTGCTCTAGAATGTATTTACTTTTCTACCCTTTCCTCTATGACACATGTATACACACACATGCACTCACACCCTCAGTGACTCTGTTTAGGAAGCAAGATAGCCTAGTGGTGAAGGAGGACTTGGACTGGGACAAGACCATTCTGGGTACTCGACCCAATGTTCTGTGAATCATAAAATGAATTAAAAATATGCATACCTTTCAGGACTCTTAGAAGAATTAAATGAGATACAGGTGAAACATACCTGATAAAAGGCAAGTACTCAGCAAACATTAAATACCCAACTGCAGTGCCCACTGTACTCTCCCAGCGTAATATGAAGCCAGAATGGTGGTCTCTTCTTCCCTTTGTTGCATTCACCAGGTCCTTGCAGAACTGCCCCTTCCGCTCCCACAAGAGCCTGGGTCGTACAGATGCCATCACCTCGGGGGCAGCGTGTGGTTCTTGGCTTTCTGGCCAACTGGGCTCCTCCGAGTCTTGGGCGTGGAGAAAATCAAGGAGCCTCTTCCAGGAATTCAGTGCAAAAGAATTTCTAGGCAGACTGCCTAAAAGCTACACTGTGTTCTTAGAAAGCAGCTGTTGTATCTGTTAAGAGCTGACTACGTGAGACCATTGGCAGGAGCCTTTCTCTGAGGACTGACCCCGAGACTTAAGGCTGCAGAGACTGTGGATGACCATACCACCACCATCTCCATGAACAAAGACCCACACCACCACCAAAACAGTCCTGGGATGGTGGCGTGCTCCAGAGCTCTGACGATTGTCCTGACAGCTTCTACCTGCTCCCTAAGGACCGGAGACCTATCAGCTCTGCCCAATCTGAGAATGAAGTCCAGTCCCAGACAGGATTTCAGCAGGTGGCATAGTCTTCCTTCCTCGGTTCTATCACAAAAGGCCCCTGGGTAAGCCAAGCTGAGTTCCATTCCCACCTTGCTCTGTTTGTACCAGACCTTCACCAAGCTCACTATCTTGGCATCATTGGAAGTTAGAGCTGACAAGACTTTGAAAATACCTTAGTCTAACTCCTTTGTTTCCTGCACAGGAGGCTGAGATCAAGGGAGGTTTTGACACTTGCCTAAAACTGTGCTGCTCTAATGCTAACACCAGGGCTGCCAAACTGGGAAGTTTGGGGCCATTGTCACAGTGAGATATTTGAATTCTTACTTGAGAGCCTTATAAGGACCTAAGTATTGAAAAACTTAGAAGGAGTGTTTCTCCTCTCTTATTTCATAATCCAAATGATCTGCCAGCCCCTACATCTGTATATATTTATGTACATATATATATACACAGAGAGAGAGAATTTATATTATTCATTAGTTTACTAGTTATCCATTTCATAATGTTGAGGGCCTTCTATGTTTCCAGTGCTGTAATTAGGATCCTTGTATTGTGTGTGAGGGGGCATGTGTGTGCACGTGTGTGTGCATGTGTGTGTGCGTGCATGCTCTATGCATGTGTGTTGGGGAGAGTGTGACACAACACCAAGCAGTTCAGTTTTCAGGAATTTAGAGTCTCATCGTTTCTGTAGGTTAGAAATTTGGGAAAGACTCCGCTGGACAGACTTATTTTGTAGCCTCCCACTGGATTGTAGTCAGATGCTGGCTGGAGCTTCATTCTTCTGAAGTCTTGACTGGAGGATCTCCGTCCACGTTGGCACTCTCACAAGGCTGGCAAGTTGGTGCTGGTTGTTGGCCAGGCACCTTAGTGCCTCTCTGCAAGGATGCTTGAGTGTCCTCATAGCATGGTGGCTGGCTTTTCCCAGAGGGAGCAATTCAAGAACCTAAGGCGGAAGACCCAAAGCCTTTTATGGGCTAACCTTGGGAGTCACATATTTTCACTTCTGCCATATTTTATTGGACCAACCATGATTCAATGCGGGAGGTGCTACAGGAGGACATGAACACCAGTAGGTGAGGGTCACTGGAGGCCATATTGTAGAATGGCCTCCATTTATTTTAAGTGGGAAACATA
Organism: Phocoena sinus; assembly: GCF_008692025.1. Classification (NCBI taxonomy): domain Eukaryota; kingdom Metazoa; phylum Chordata; class Mammalia; order Artiodactyla; family Phocoenidae; genus Phocoena; species Phocoena sinus. Next base: position 66,751,923 of record NC_045779.1, on the reverse strand, counting down.
TGGATAACTATTATAACTCTCTGTGTTAAATACCATAAAAAAGGAAGTATAGAGTTTAAGAGAACAAATAATAAGTATAAATAACTTTCTTATAGGGGTCGGAGGGCAGTGACCGTAGTGGTTCTGTTAAGACTTTCTGGAAAAAATAATATTTAAGCTGAGGCATGATGGCTGAGTAGTAATTGGACAGGCTTGGGAGTGAGCATGTGGGGATATATTCCAGGTAGAGAGAAGAACATTCTTTAGGTTGCAGCTTGAACGACACTTCCCCCAACACTCTAGTCCCAGGAGATGTAGGATCAAAAAAGAGTCCTGTACTTAAATAAGCTGGGAAAATACAGTATATTTCAGCTTTTGTGAAAGATCTACAGTTCTTACTGATACACTTAAGGTATGAGAAATTTTGCACTATAGAAACCTTTTAACAGTTTTACCCTAAACTTGTAGGAATATGGGAAAATTTAATATTCTGGGGAGCATATTTTGGGAAAATGTTTTTTTAGACAAACAGATCAGTGCTTTCAGTTGTCACAATATCCTTCTGGTCACTGGGCATTGGACTTTTTAAATCTCTCAGGCCATTGCAGTGTGCAGCCAGGATGGAGAACCACTGCTCTAAACAGACATTGAGCTGCTTAAGAGCTGTTTGAAGGTGGGTTTTACTCACCAATGCCTCCTTAGCACCTAGAACAGTGCCTGGCATATAGTAAGTGCTCAAGAATTGTTTGTTAAATGAATGAATGAATGAATGAGAGGCTTATGCAAGCAAGAATTGGTGACAAACCTTGGCTTTCCCTTTCCTCTTACACCCCACGCATCCTGATAATCAAGGGGCAAGTTTTTTTTGAAGGGAATAACATACCTCCAAAGTGCAGTGTGTAGGTATCTTGTGAATTCTCACAGTACTGTGGTGAGGAAGCTTTTTCCCTTTTCCCCACTTAACTAACAGGGCACTCAATCAGAGAGCACACAAATGATTTGCCTCAGGGCCTCAGAGAGAATAGTGATAGGTTTGTGGGGTCTCTGATGCAATTATTAGTAAGCTGATGGAAAGAGATTAAGGTTGCAATTTGGAAACGTAAAAGGTTAATATAGGCTAGATGTTTTGGACCTGAATTTGACTTCTGGGACAGTTGACCAGTGCTAACTCCAGTTCAGAATTGTTATTTATGTTGATGCTGTCTGAGGCCCCTGTCAGGACCAGTCTGCTGCCCCTACCCCAACCATTTCTCAGGAGCAGCCAGTGAGATGCAAGTTATTCCAGTGTTTTCCAGATTGATAGAGGGCACTGTATCAACAGTCCTGATCTCATGAACTGTTGGGTTCCGAATTAGGATTTTGTTGCATTATTCCCGAGAGGATGGCTGTGTGCCCCAGGACCAGTAGGCACAGCAAAATGTGCTGGTCCCCAAACTGAGAGGAGGGATGCTTCTCTTAGCCCTTCTCTGCTGGACCACTTAGGTCCTTGGTGATTAACTCTCCCTTCCCAAGGCACATTTTCTCATGGACTCCGGAGCTAAACTTTCTGGTTTTTGCCCAGCCCCATTCCTAGCTATCTGACCTTTGGCAGCTCATTGTACCTCTCTCAGTCTCAGTTTTCTCATCTGTCAAATGGGGATAAAATAGTACCTATTTTATAGGACCGTTATGAAGATTAAATAAATACTTCTACACACAAAAAAAATGAATATCTATTTTAAGATACATATGTTGAATGTTTTATTCTAAGATATATGTACATCTTAGAATAAGATGGGCACATTGTAAGTGTCAGGAAATCTTAGCTGTGTTATTGTTGATTTTTGTACATGACTACCCAACATATAGGCCAGATAACATTCATGGAGCTCAATTCTGTTCTCCCCTCCATGCCTTATCCTAAAAAAGTCCCCTTGGCTAACTTAGCACACATCTGCTACCCCTGTCTTTTTGGCCACAAAGCCATGAATGGAGGTCTCTGGAGCTGTACGCACTGATGTGGCCGTTCATGGTGGCTCTGCTCCCGATCACCCTTTGTAAGCTGAAGTCTCACGCTGTTCCCCAGAGAAAATCTTTCTTAGCTCTGATGACTGGATTGCAACTTGACTGCACTTGCCATGCTCTTGAGGGCTGGGGTCTCTACCCAGACTCTCCCTCCAGCTGCTACCTCTGTGTCCATCAGTCCCATCCCAGTGAATTGTCTCCTCTTTGTGTCCACTCTCCCTTCACTCCCAGCGCTTTACCAACAGCAGTGTTTTGAAGAATTACTTGTAAGTGCCTGTCTTCACAGCCAGCCATAAGTTCCGTGAGGGTAGAGACTATCCCCGTCTTTTCAGTTCATACTTCCCTTGCCAAGCTCAGTGCATGGCACACGACAAATCTAAGTTTACATTTATTAACCTTCTGATGGGGGCTGTGCTTAATCCTGACTCTGCACTGAGTATCACAGTCAGAAAGAGGGAAGGGCAAGAAGAGTAGTTAAAATTAGAGAAATTTGAAGTCATATGCAATCATGCTCCTAATCTTTCATGCAGTCATTCAAATTGAGTCTCGTGGATCTTTCCTGAGCTAGGGATCTACAGAAAGCAGTAATGACTCTGAGAACTTGTTCTTAGTCACCTGAGGGCCCTCAGTGTCCAAAGGTTTAATAACTCAGAGAGGTTCCAAAGCTTTCCCAAGTCTTGAGGACTTTCCTCTCCCTTCCAGATTCACGGTGTCTCTTGTCATCTAGCGATCCCTGGCTGTAACGTGTTCCTAGCTCCGGGTTATCACCGGTATGGAGTGTATGTTCATTCCTCCAACTTGATCTGATTTCCATCATCAGCTCATGTGTGCTGCACCGCTGACCCTCATTCATACCTGCTAATACCTTCTTGTCTAAGACTCTAAAGTTGGCTTCCATTCCTGGCCATACTACTCCTAGCTACATGCTCAAATCCATTCCTCCATGGCAGCTTGGCACCTGCTTTAAAGAGGATACTGCAAGAGGATGGCTACTTAACTCAAAGGAATGTACCTGGTATTCGGGAATACTTAAGATCCAACTCTGAGGTTCTGTATCAGAAGAGTGAAAAATAGACTACACTTGTCACCTCAATACACTACTCGCAGCAAGCCCTTGGTAAGTCATTTAAAAATCGTGTAATAAAAAAAATGGTGTAATAGTGTACAGTTTTCAAACACGTACACATTTTTTTCCATTTGGTCCACATGTGTAGTAGACATTTACAGTCTCATATCATGGATGAAGACGGAATCCCAGAGACACTGACTGATTTACTTAAAGTCAACAGAAGTAGAAAGTGACGAAACCTCAGCACGTGAGCACAGAGCTTCTGTTTCCAAAGTTCATTCTCTAACGTTGTTTACACGGCAACATTTGAAGAGAAGGGAGGAAAAAGATAATTTGGGAGGGGAGAGAGTGATCCCCTTTATGACTTTGCTAAAATGTAAGAAAATCCTTAAGATATTGTATAGTTTCCCAAGAATTGACACCACATAAGTTCCACATTTAAATGTGGGGAAAAGTCTTCATAACCTGAGGCCAAGAAGGCTTGCTTACAGAAAAAATTTCTTCTTTAATTATGCTGTTACAAAAAAAAAAGCATATATTATTACACTTTTACCTATACTGGCAATTAAGATTGTAATCTGGATGACTACTAGAGCTTGTAATGAGATTATATCCCCTATTCAAAGTGATCCAGTAGTGTAATAATGAATGTTTCATTTCTACTTAGTATGCTCTTGGCCTTGGGGGGGAGGTGCTAAAAGGCATTGAAAGGCATCATATATATACGTATCTCTTTCCAATTCAGTTGTTCCAGATTTAGAAACTTTTACTGTCTCTTTTTTCTTTTTTTGTTAGTGTATTCCTGAAAGGAAGTACTATAATTTTTAAAAATAATCACCGGAACCAGTAGAGAAATGTGTTCCCCTTTGATGCCTGGGGAGGTGCTTGCTAAATTCTCTCAGTACCATTATGATGAAAGGTTTCTTTGTTACTATTATTGTCCAGGTTTATTTTAATCTTTTTAGCATGTCAAATATTATTTTTTTAACCTAAAGATGTCCAATTGTTATAAAAATAGACTGGTCTCAAAGCTTCATTGACATTGCTCTTTTGTCTGGAAACCATCTCTCATTTTATGCTTGAATTTCCTATATAGTGTCCATGTTAAGGATTCTTTGGTCGGCAAATGACAATAAACCTATCTCAAACTGGCTGGCTAAAGATCAAAAAAGGTTTTTTCTTTTTAGATACAGAGGTGAACTCTTGGGGTACAACCAGTCTGAGGGATAGCTATACACGGGGTTCTCTTGGAAAAGGTCTTTAGATTTTTCTCTCTCCCTCTTCTTCTCTCTCTCCCCTCCCTCTCTTTCTTTCTCTCCCTCTCTCTTAACCTCTCTCTCTCTCTCTGATTCTCTAATCTCTCTTTCCCTTTGTCTCAATCTCTCCTTCTCTTTCTCTCTGTCTCTCTCTCCTCCCCTCCACTTGGCTTTCCTGTGTGTTGCATTCATTTCCAGGCCACTTTTCCTAGGTTGTAGCTGGCTGGCCCCCGGGGTATCTCCACACTTATTTTCTGTCTACCACAATAGCGGTTCCACAGGAAGAGTGCAAATCTTCCTTATGATTCCTCCACAGATTCTGATGAGGACCCTTATATGCCTGGTTTGGAGTATGTGCTCACTTGATGGTCACTTTTCTTTCTTTTTTTTTTAACATCTTAGTTGGAGTATAACTGCCTTACCGTGCTGTGTTAGTTTCTGCTGCACCACAAAGTGAATCAGCCATACGCACACACACATATCCCCATATCCCCTCCCTCCTGTGTCTCCCTCCCGCCTCCCCATCCCACCCCTCCAGGTGGTCACAGAGCACTGAGCTGATCTCCCTGTGCTATGCGGCTGCTTCCCACTGATGAGGTTCACGGCCATTTCTGAGACTCTCCACGGCGCAGACTTGGACCGCGGACCACCCTTGGAGCAGGAGTGTGGAGCATCTCACCTGAATCCCATGGACAAGAGGCAGAAGGGGTGTTTCTCCAAAGACAAGCAGGACGCTACCAGGAGAAGTGGGATGAGGGGGGCAGTCAACCTCTATAGATGTCCTCTAGGCTAGCCACCCAGTGTCACCCTGGTTGCTGTCTTGATGAGCTCACCACCTTGTGCAGAACACTCATGGTAGTTTTTGGATAGCAATGCATCTCAGAAAATTCTTCCTGCCATGCAAGAAAATTTTTCTTAACTTCCAACCCTGGTCCTAGAGTTAACCTTTGGTACCACACGAAACATACCCAGCACGTTTTTCATGAGATAAAGTCCTTTATACATGGAAACAACAGGCTTACCTCCCCGAAGTCTTCTTCCTGAAGCCAAACTTCCCATGTTATCTCATCCATTTCTCACGTTTTAAGCTAGGGTTGTCCTGGATGTCTTTCTCTCCCCTTCCTCTGTCATATTTATCCAATCACCGACTTCTCATGATTCTACCTTCCAACTGGTTCTTAACACATCCTTCCCCTCCATTTCCGTTACCACTGCTTTAGTTCACGATCTCACCACTTCTGCCATCAGGGTCATCCTTCTAAAACATAACTCTACGGAGGCCCAGAACAGCACTCCTAACTCAGGAGTCACCCCTTTATACATTTTTGTTTGTTTTGTTTTGTTTTGTTTTTTGTACGCGGGCCTCTCACTGTTGTGGCCTCTCCCGTTGTGGAGCACAGGCTCCGGATGCACAGACTCAGCGGCCATGGCTCACGGGCCCAGCCGCTCCGCGGCATGTGGGATCCTCCCGGACCAGGGCTCGAACCCGCGTCCCTTGCATCAGCAGGCGGACTCTCAACCACTGCGCCATCAGGGAAGCCCACCCCTTTATACTTTTTATTTTGTGATTCCCTAAACCTCATACAACACAGACCTGCTATTCAAAATAACCCTTTATGTTTTGTGATACTGTTAACACATTTGCTCCCTTCACCAGAATGTCAATTTCTAAAAAGAAGGGTCAATGTCCCATTTAGCTCTGTGTCCACATGCATGGGCCATAGCAGGTGTCCAGTTACGCTTCTTGGACTATTGGAGAATGGAGTGGACCCCATCCTGACTGCTCTCCTTTGCCCCCGTTACTCTTGAAATGAGATTACCAGAACTGAATCCAGTATTCCCTGGTGTGCTCTGATGAGTATAGCACAAAATACAATGACCACCTCCCTCTTTCTGGATTCTTTGCTTTTACTAAAGTAACTGGAGATCAAATTAGTGTTTATGTCAGAATCATCATGTAGTTTCCTTATACTGAGATATTTCTATGCTCATGACTAAGGTTTTTTTCCCTCCTCCTTGTGTACTCCAACTTTCACACTTTTTTTGCATGGCTGATCCCTAGTTGTTTCAGACTAGTTTCTAGAACCCACTCTCTTATTTTTAGGGGAAAAAATGAGACTGAGGGAGAAAAGAAATTTTAACTTTGGAAGTAGATTGTTTTCCATAACTATTAACTTTGTCTCTGTCAAGGGGTCTTCACTGATTTTATGGTATTCTTTTATTTAAATCCACTTCCTTCTTGTTCTGTAACAGTTGTTTCCAACTGTGTTCATGTGTGGTGGGGATAGGGGAGAATTTTATCTCCCAGGGGACATTTGGAAATGTTTGAGGACAGTTCTGATTGTCACAATATGTGTGTGGGTATGTGTATGTGCGTGTGTGTGTGGGGGGGTGCTATTGGCATCTTGTGGCCATCATGTAGTTCTGTGACAGCAGTATGCACCAATTCTTAGGATAACTCAGCAAAAGGTACCTAACACAGCCAGGAATGTTAGGAAGGATGCTTGCAGAAAGTGGTATTTGAACTGAATCTTGGCAAGGGGAAGAAGGAGCAAGACAAGATTTTGGAAAGAGAAAATTGTACCATCCGAGATGAGGGGAAATGGGTTGCAGAAGGCAGCTAGCACTTCCTGGTCCCTTAAAGGCTTGAGCAGAAGCTTGGTTCAAAGACAGGCCATTCCCTGGCTCATCCGTGCCCCTGGGGAATCTGGATCCCTTTGCATATGTGGCTTCTAGGGGAGCACACTCCCATTACTCTTTAGAGCGTTCAAGATTCTCAGGAACTTTCTCTTTTTGTCCATCAGATTCAGTCAGCGGTTACCGAACACCTTCTATGAGCCAGACATTTTGCTAGCTATGTTACATCCATTACTTCACTGGCCTTCCATAGCAACCCTTTGAGCTATATCTTGGATTAGAGATAACCAGGTATCCTCCAATTTCCATTCTCCATTTTCATACGGTGGTAAAGCCTCCCATCCTGTCCAGAATAACACTAAATTTTCCAGCCTCCCTTGCAGATGTATGTGGCCACATGACTAAGTTCTGGCCAATGGGATGTGAGCTGGAGTACTGTCTAGAAGCTTCCTTAATAGAGATCTGGTGTAGATGCTTTGCTTCTTTTTCTTTATGCACTTATTTCCATTGGATTGAATGTGGGTTTGAAGGCTGGTGTTGGAGCAGCCTTTTTAGACTATGAGGCCGTCTTAGAATTAGAGGCTCATTGTATGGAAACAAAAAATAGATAGAATAAACCTAGGCTTGGAAATTTCTGTGGAGCTGAGCTGCCATCAGTCTTCAACTGTCTACCTCTGGATCTTTTACAAATTAGAGAAACAAACTTCTGTCTTGTATAGACCACTCTTATTTTTGTGTCTCTGTCACTTTCAGCTGAACTGATCATCTTCATTTTACAGAGGAGAAAAGTGAAGCTCAGGGAAATCAAAGTATCTGTCAACAATGTCCATAATAATAAATGTTTCAGACATAGGTATTCTGATTTTAAGACCAAGGCTCTTGTCACTATTGCAGACTGTTTCACTTGCCGTGATTTTTTTTTCCTATTTTGCTTTAATTAAATTATGATTGACCCAGAAGCCCTTTAATGTTGATCTGATTTAACTCTAATTTTCAGAAAATGGCTCTTGGGTTTCTTTACTTCAGAAATCAAGGCACTGAAAGATTACTAGGACAATAGGATAAAGAACATTCATTAGGCACCATGACAGTAAATTTCACTATCTTCATTTTGTAGTACAATCTATTGTTTATCCAATCATCTCTTAATTAATTAGCAATTAAGGTTACTAAGAATGTGAAGATGCCCATTAATAAGGCTTGGCAAATTACTCTCACGGTCTGAGGAAAGTTGAATTTCAGTCCTCTCTTTTTTTTTCAGTCAAAATCAATTACTTTTCCTATTATAATTCGCTGTTCATTTTTGCCAGTAACACTCAATATGGCAAATAACCTTGACAAAGAGCTTCACCCATGTCTATGTCCTAGCTTATGTCATGAGCTTCCTTCATGACCTTGAGTCATACACTAATCTGAATTGCTAGCTCAGATGACACCCAAAATAACTGGGTAGTCAAATGAGATAAATTATTTTATCCTATCTTAGGAGAAAATCAGATTTGCATAGACTAATAAGGACCTAAGAGTTTGTTCTCCCCAATGTCCTCATTTTGGAGAAATACAAAACAACAAACAAAAGACACAAAGAAAGAAAATCAGAGTGTGTCAAATATTTTAAATGGCTGGCCACCCAAATTGGCCTCTATTTTAGTTAAATTGCATAAACATATCTCTGCTTTCCATTTTATTTAAATAAGCTCTAAAATGCAGTCTCCACAGGCTAATGGAAGCAATACACCACGGGAAATGAGATTAAAGTTTGTTCCATGACATCTCAGCAGGGGTCCTTATGCAAAGTGTATTGACCAAAGCACAGGTCTTTCCTCTCAACTCTCTTTGATCAGCCATGTGGACTCTGACCCAGTTAGACTGTGTTAGTCATGATCCAATTTCAGACTAGACAAGCTAGAGTCTTCTTTGACATTCTTGTTCCTCATCTTCTTGTCCCAAGAGCAAGCCTTTCTCAGTGTCTTGGCTTATGTGACTTTCTCCAAATGGAAACACTTCCACCCTTGCCCAATCCGAATCTGACTCTTACTCTGAGGGTCTCTCAGATGAAATAAATGGAAAGTAGGTGGCTGTGTAATTCTAAACTTTTGCCACTTTTTTTTGGCTCTGGGCATGGTCAGACAGAATGTGCCTGCTGATACTGGACAAGGATTCTGTGGCTAGAGTGGAATTACAATGCCATCGACACAGACTGGCTAGAAGGTGAGATGAATATCAGTTGGTTATTTACTCTGTAAAATTTAGAGGTCAGGGGTTTATTAATATTTGAGGGTATTTCTGCCCTCTATCTCTTACCTTAATGCCAGTCTGTTTGAGATTCTCAGGTTGATCTCCTTGCATTTGTGATTCCTAAAAAGAGAATGTACACACCCATTAGAATGACAAAAAATCCCAAACACTGACAACAACGAATGCTGGTGAGGATGTAGAGCAACAGGAATTCTCATTCATCACTGTTGGGAGTGTCAATTGGTATAGCCACATTGGAAGACAATTGTGCAGTTTCTTATAAATCTAAACATACTCTTACTATGCAATCCAGCAATTTTGCTCCTTGGTATTTACACAAAAGAGTTGAAAATATATGTCCATACAAAACCTGAAGAAGGATGTTTACAGCAGCTTTATTCATTACTGCCAAGACTTGGAAGCAAATAAGAAGTCCCTCAACATGTGGATGGATAGACTGTGGTACCTCCAGACAATGGAACATTATTCAGTACTATCGAGAGATGAGCTACCAAGGTACAGAAATACATGGGTGTGGATGGGGGGACTTTAAATGCATATGGCTAAGTGAAAGAAGCAAATCTGAAAAGGCTACATACTGAATGATTCTAACTATATGACATTCTGGAAAAAACAAAATTATGAAGACAGTAAAAAGATCAATGATTACTAAGAGTTGGGGGGAGGGAAGGGTGAATACGTGGAATACAGAGGAAATTTAGGGCAGTGAAACTATTCTGTGTGATACTATAATGATGGAATACATGTCATTATACATTTTCCAAAACAATGAAAGTGTAATACTAAGAGTGAACCTTAGTGTAAACTATGGACTTTGGGTGAGAAAGATGTGTCAGTGTAAGTTCATAGATTGTAATAATGTACCCCTCTGGTGTGGGAAGTTGATAAGGAGGAGGACGTGGGTGTGTTGGGCTGGAGTATATGGGAGCCTTCTCTACTTTTCACTTAATTTTGCTGTGAACCTAAAACGCCTCAAAACAAAATTTTTTTTTTTAAAAAAGAGAGGAAATTAACATTTTTGTACCTACAATGTTTCAGGTATTGTGGTGGGCACTTTGCACACACTACCTCATTGATCCTTTCAAAAGCCTTGAGTAGCAGATTAAGGATTTTAGGCTCAGAAAATTTAAGTGATTTTTTTCAAGGTCATAGAAAAAATAAGAAACAGAAAAGAGACATGAATGCATGACTGTCAGGCTCCATCCAATCATCATAGCTCCTCAAACCATGAAGCTTGTAAAAAACATCCCTCATCTTCCACTCTGCTCCCCACCAGTAAGAGTCTGCTTCACTACATGACAAGGTGGATCCATGGTCCATTGTGACTCACGAACAGCAGCCGGAAACTGGTACCTGAGAAATCTTATAAAAATCAGTCTGGCTTTTTCCCTTCCTCATTATTGCACCCAGGATAATTATAACAGCACTTTGTCTGTGGAAATTGACATCAAAGGTCCTGACAAAGAGTATCTCTGGTGGGAACTATGATTATCCTCATTTTATGACTGCAGAAACTGAGGAATGGATTTGCTAAGTGGATTGCCCAAGGTCAGCTGGTGAGTCAGGGAACTGAGTCGACATCTGTTGGATTCCCAGGCTACATACAAGCCATAATCCTGCTCTTGGCTCCAAACATCTGCCATGCTCATTAGACTAATATTATCATTCCCTGGGTAAAAATTAAGGGATTAAATGTAGCCAAATGACAGCATCTGTATTGCTGTGAGGTCCATAGGAAAGAAAACTCTGTCTCTCTGCAAAACAGGTCACCAGACCTACTGTTTTGCTTAAGATTCTGGAGTAGGGATTGTGGGAATGAAATCACACCAACTCAAGAAATCCTCAACCACAATCATCAGTGGCCATTTTTATCCTCCAGAGGGGGTCAGCTTTCTGGACATGTAGGAACCCAAGACCACCTTGCTTTTGACCAACACTTTGCTTTTGAAGCACACCAAGTTACACACCACTGTGTAGAGAGGAAGAGGCAGAAACTTCAATGTGTTGGAAGATTGAGCTGGCTTTGTAATCTTCATTCACAGTCTGGAGTTGTGTTTGAGAGAGGGCAGTATGACTTGCCCTGAGTGGAATTTGCATATCTGAACATTAATGAAGCATGTATATGTTGAGTGGTTTAATGTGTTAGTTAATGCGGAATTCTAGAGTTTTGGTCACAAGACAGGTTATACGACAGAAGCTTGTCTTTAAGACTCAAAGCTATATAAAATACATTTGCTAGGATTCTGTTCCCAGCTGGGGAGGGAGACTGCCAGGCAAATAAATCTCACTGTGCAGAGAAACTAGCCTCCTGTAGTCCTGGGCCAAGGAGTGAGAACAAGGCTGTCATAGTCAACCCATGAAGTCTGGAGACTTAAATGTCTCCTTGAAAGGGAGCTGGAAAAGGCTAGTCTGAATAGACCTAGATATGAGATCCCAGGTGGCAATCAACTCTTTTTGCTACTTACTAGTTAGATGCTATTTCACTCTGCCTGCAAAATTCTCCTCATCCCTCAAATGTCATCTTCTCTGAAGTCTTTGCTTTAAGGTGGAATTAAATTCTCCCTCTCCCATGCCCCTTTCAGCACTTTGTTATTTCCACACTTGTGGTACCTGTCACAGTCCTGCATCGCCTGTTTATGACACCTCTGTCTCCATCATAAGCCTGTGAGCTCCTTACATAACACACCCCATTTAGACTAGAGCATATGGAATCAATAAATCTGTGTGGTATTGACTTGGCTAAACAAAAACCACGTGGGAGATCCCTGGTGCTGTCTTAGGTTCTCACCCAGCTCTGGTTCTACTCTGATCTCTGCCCATCTTCTATTTGGATTTTCCTGTCACTTGTATCTTTAAGGGTCTGTACAAGTACCCAGTGGCATATGCTAATTCTGTAATTGGGGAGAGTTCCAGAAAGGGACTATTTATATAAATGTGTGAAGACACAGTATACCTGTGCAGTATCCTGAGCTAGCACAGTGGGGCCGTGTTATCTCATGGCCTGAACAAGTGAGGTGTGCTTTTAGGACATGGAGAGAAAGCATCTCCAGACAGGAGCTGCTGGATGCAGCCAGCACTTAACCCAATGCGTTCACTTCACTGTCTCCTCCTTCTGGTCTCTTGCTGCCTGGTAGCCAGATGGCAAGAGATCCATTGATGCAGTCCACACAGGAAAGCCTAATGCGCTGAGAACAGGTAGAGAAGAGGTTGAGTGGAGGTGAAAGGTCACACAGGAGATACCAGCACATCATCTAACCACAGGTAGTCTCACCTATGACCTCTCTCCTGAGCCTACACTCTGGGGAATAATGGCAAGAATTCATAGTGGAGTGAGTTAGATAGACATAGTCAAGGCATGCATCCTTAGATGCTTCACTCGAGACTAACTGTCTCAGAGCCTCAGTTTCCTCCTCTGTAAAATGGGGATAGATATAAGTGTCTCATAGGGTAAGTGTGAAGACTGTATGAGAAAATATATGTAAAATGCCCAGGACAGTGGCTGGCACACAATGGGTATTCACAATTCATCGATTATTCCACATATGACTTATTCCGCCCCTTCCTTCTTTTCTTCATTATAAGTCATTCTGCAATGAATATTTCTGTGCAGATTTCCCCCTATATTTTGGATTTTATTGTATTGCATAGTGGATTTTATTCTAAAGAAAGAGTTGTACAAAAGGACTTGCTAGGAATATAGACAAGCAATCTACAGCACTGCATCCTCCCTCCATTTCCCCCTCCTATTTCCTAAGACAAGGATATGACCTCACTGGAATTAGACACAGTGCTCAGTGTAAGTGCGAATCTGATCTTGCTTTGGAAGGCAGTAGGTTGCAACAATCTTTGTCATTTCGCCTTAGATATCATCTGCTGTTTTTCTTCCAAAGGGGAAAGGAACCACCCTAAAATTTTATTTTGAGACCCCAGAATTTAAGTGTACATGATTGTGCATTTAAGTTGGTCTAAGCCAAAGATGTCACAAAAAAAGAAAACCACAGGCCAATATCACTGATGAACATAGATGCAAAAATACTCAACAAAATACTAGCAAACAGAATCCAACAGCACATTAAAAGGATCATACACCATGATCAAGTGGGGTTTATCCCAGGAATGCAAGGATTCTTCAATATACGTTAATCAATCAATGTGATAAACCATATTAACAAACTGAAGGAGAAAAACCATATCTCAATAGATGTAGAAAAAGCTTTCAACAGAATTCAATACCATTTATGATAAAAACCCTCCAAAAAGTAGGCATAGAGGGAACTTACCTCAACATAATAAAGGCCACATATGACACACCCAGTCAACATCGTTCTCAATGGTGAAAAACTGAAAACGTTTCTGCTAAGATCAGGAACATGACAAGGATGCCCACTCTCACCACTATTGTTCAATATAGTTTTGGAAGTCCTAGCCACGGCAATCAGAGAAGAAAAAGAAATAAAAGGAATCCAAATCGGAAAAGAAGAAGTAAAAGTGTCACTGTTTGCAGATGACGTGATACTAAACATAGAGAATCCTAAAGATGCTACTGGAAAACTACTAGAGCTAATCAATGAATTTGGTAAAGTAGCAGGATACAAAATTAATGCACAGAAATTTCTTGCATTCCTATACACTAATGATGAAAAATCTGAAAGAGAAATTAAAGAAACACTCCCATTTACCACTGCAACAAAAAGAATAAAATACTTAGGAATAAACCTACTTAAGGAGACAAAAGACCTTTAGGTAGAAAAGTATGACACTGATGAAAGGAATTAAAGATGATACAAACAGATGGAGAGATATACCATGTTCTTGGATTGGAAGAATCAACATTGCGAAAATGACTACACTACCAAATGTAAAATAGATGGCTAGTGGGAAGCAGCCGCATGGCACAGGGAGATCAGCTTGGTGCTTTGTGACCACCTAGAGGAGTGGGATAGGGAGGGTGGGAGGGCGACGCAAGAGGGAGGGGATATGGGGATGTATGTATACATATAGCTGATTCACTTTGTTATACAGCAGAAACTAACACACCATTGTAAAGCAATTATACTACAGTAAAGATGTTCAATATATAAATAAATAAAAAATAAATAACTTGGTCTAAGCTTTTTTGCTATCTGTTTGCTTTTTTATATAATAAACCATTTGACACACACAAAAGCCCATAGATCAGTGGGGCAGGCATTGTGTATGACGATATAGAGGGGCAGTTCCCTTCAATCGTTTGCCCAAAGTAACACAGTTGCTGACTTACAGTGTTTAGCCTAGCACTCACTTCTATTTCCCCTTCTCTGTGCTATGGCCGGCATGTAAAACTGTTAGAAAATATTAACCTATGTCTAATAAATATAGAATTAAATGAGTTTACCCAGTATTGAAAAATCTGGCATATACCTAACTTCAGGGAGCACATAAATCATCTATAAATTGGTGATTCTTCCCTCTGAGGACTTGTTGTATATGGAAAGTACATTTCATTAGGTTCTCTAAAGGCCCATTTATCTCACAGCTTTCTACCAATCTAATATCTCCTGGCTAATGACCCTGGTGCTGTGGTAATAGACATTGTGGAAATGTAGAGCGATAGAAAGAGGTAGATGAGTACACCGGTTTATACGGGGTAAGTTATACATTAGAATTGTCCTTTCTCTGTTTACTTGGAAGTTCATTTCTTTACTTGATTCACCTCTTAAATGCTGTTCCCATTTTAAGGCCATCTTTCACACGGCAGAATGTTTGGATGGTTTGGGGCAGAATGAATATTGGTAACAGGCTTATTCCTCTAAAACAGCGCTTTCCCTTTAGAACAGTGTGCTTTGAGGGTGTCATTACCAACATGTGAATTGAAATCCCCAGAACCTAGGGCAAAAGTGATTAGAGCTTATGTAGAATTCAGTAAAGAAGACATTAGGTACTTTAATCTAAAATAATGAATGTCAATGTGCTTATCTATTTTATTCTCTCTCGCTCTCCATTGCTTCCTCGCCAGCCACTCTTCCCCTGCATCCCTCCATCCTCTGCTCCATTTTTTTGGTATGTTTAGTTTTTATTCTGCTCCATTTTTATTTGACCAAATTTTTTGAAAATTTTATTCTTTATTTTTATTTTTTACAGTAGATCCTTTTTGGTTATCTATTTTAAATAATATTTGATCAAATTGCAAGCAAATGCAACAGCCTCTATTTTTCTTTACTTATTTAGTTATTTAATTAATTAACACACATTTTTGAAATAATAAAGAACATTTGTGTATCGACCCTCCAGCTTAAGGAACACACCATGATTTCTTTAGAGGGCAGCTGCCACCCCTCTCCTATTGCACGCCTCTCCTTGCCCTGTGTTCACCGTTCCATTGTGTTTCTTGATGACGTGGCTGCCTACATGTAATTCCCTAATGATTTAATGCTTAGCTTTTTCTGTTTGAGGGTTTTAGTGACCAGAGTCATACTTTATACATTCTTCTGCAACTTGTTTCTCTTTCTTGTCATTGTGTTTTTTGAGATCCATCCATAATCATGCACATAGTTGTAGTCTGTTTCTTGTTACTACGGTGTAGATTTCAGAGTGTGGCTAGATGACCATATATTGTGCTGGTGGTGGGCAGTTGGATGAGTTTCCATTTTTTGTTATGATGAGCAATACTGTGAAGAACATGCTTGAATGTGTGTCCTGGTGCGAAGTGCAATTCCTATCCAGTGGGGATTCCTAATCCTTCTCACCTCACGAAAATGATAATACTGGTAGCGGAGCACAGGAGGTAAATTAGAAATTAGGGATTAATGCTATATCCATGAATTTTATGTAGGGTATATAAATATGATAGGAAAAGTAAGTCAAAGGAAGTATTTTCAAAATTTTAATGAGGAACGTGAGCCTGTTTCCATAAATACAATTTCTTTTTATCAGGCTTTATGCCTGAAATAGTTATATATAATTTCCCATGAAATCTTTTAACGGCAGTCTCTTCAAATTCTTGATGGTCACTATATACAAGAAACTGCACAGGTAGGTGATATAAAATGAACAATATATTTTCAACTCTAAAATTTTACAACAGTGACAGGACCTAGTAACTATCTTACTGATCCCATTGCTTGTCACAATGCAAATAAGTTTCAAATCCTAATAACAGTTTCTTATCAAGTACTTCAAAATAATGGTGAACTCTAGTTTTAATGTATGTGGAGGTTCAGGATGAATGCACCAGTTAGGGTGCACGTGCAGCTGATCTGAGCTGGCTTGGGTACTACTGAGAAGGCACAGCAGATGCAAACAGACATGAGTATGTGATGTCTGTAAGGAATGGTTGGAGATGTGGAACCACCATTGGAAGCTGTTCCCAGTGGGACTTCATTCCCAGCCTTCCTTATTCCAGTCTCTGACAGCCAGTGGCCACATGTTGGCCACATGTTGCTGGACAGTGGCCCTGAGGCACAGACCCTGTGTCCATGGTAGCATCTTTGTCCTTGCTAAGCATGTCTTTGTGGTGATCACCAGCTGTCACTTATCTGCTCTTGTGCAATATCTATAGGGATCTCTCAGAAGGAATATGGAGCACGCTACTGGAGGGGGGTGGGCTGGGGGAGGGGAATTTATGGCTACCCCAGACCTCACCTGGTCACCACAAGGTCTCAGGGTATCAGAATCTTGTAGTACATCCACTGGGAAGCTCTTTTCAACAACGTACAACCGATCATAGAGTTACTAAGGAGAAGAGAATGCACATGCTCAACTTTACTGTTTAGTGCCAAAAAAAATTCCCAAATGGCCATAACAATGTGCCCTCCCAGCGGCAATGGGATAGAGGTTCCATTGCTCTGTAATTTCACCAACACTTGGTGTGGTACACCTTTTAAATTTTTGCCACTTTGTTACATGTGAAATGGTAACTTGTGGGTTTTATTTGCATTTCCTTGATGAAAATTTCCCTCAACCAAAGAGACTGAGTGTCTTAGGTTTTTGGATCATTTCTTGGTCCTCTTCTGTGCAATGCTTATTTTGAATTTTTTCTCATTTTCTATTTGGTCATTCATCTTTTAAAAAATTTTGATTGAAGGAAACATTTATATTCACTAGATACAAAGCCTTTATTGGTTTGTTTCAAAAATCTTCAGCCAGATTAAAGCTTTTTCCTTTTTTTTTATTGAGTCTTTCGATGAACAAAATTCTTGATTTCAAGATAGTGATATTTATCAATATTTCTTTTAAGGTCTGTGATATTTGTGTTTTGTTAAAAAATACTTCTTTAACCCCAAACTACAAATATATTCTCTCATATTGCTTCTAAAAGCTTTATAGTTTGATTCTTTACATTTAAATCTTTATTCCACCAGAACTGATTTTTGGCTAGGGATCAAATATCATTTTAGTACTTATGAATAACCATCATCACAATATAATTTATTAAATAGTTTATCATTTCCCTTCTCATCTGCAATGACTATTCTTTGATAATGAAGTTTCTGCTTTTGTGAGTATGCCTATTCATAGGCCCTCTATTTTCTTCCTTTTTGTTAGTTTTCTTGTTTTTTGTTCATTTCTGCACCAGTACCATGCTTGCTTAATTAGTGTACCTTTATAATAATTCTTTTTTTTTTTTTTTTTGCTCTACGTGGGCCTCTCACTGTTGTGGCCTCCCCCGCCGTGGAGCACAGGCTCCAGATGCGCAGGCCCAGCGGCCATGGCTCACAGGCCCAGTTGCTCCACGGCATGTGGGATCTTCCTGGACCGGGGCACGAACCCGTGTTCCCTGCATCGGCAGGCGGACTCTTAACCACTGAGCCACCAGGGAAGCCCTATAATAATTATTGATGTCCAACAGGCAAAGTCCATAACTTTGTGCTACACCCTCAGGAGCGTCTTGGCTATTCTTGGACTTCTGCTTTTTCATACAAAATTTAGAATCAGTCAATCAAGTATATGAAGAAATGCTGTTAGGATTTTTGGTGAAATAACATTAAAGCAATAGATCAGTTTGGGGAGAATTAACATCTGTAAGATACTGAGTGTCACTCAGAATATTTTATAGCTCACATTTATTTGGACTTTAATGACTTTCCATTAAGTTTTATAATATCCATAAATGGCATACACATTTTGGTTAATTATTGTATACATTACATTTTATAATGCTATTGTAAATATCTCTTTAGAATTATATTTTCTATCTCATTTTTACTGGTAAAAATTGATTTGCTCTTTTTCTGTGCCTTTCAGACTCTTTTTTGTTTATAATTCTGACCAAAATATTAACCTTTCCATAGTAAGGAATGATTTAATTTTAGTATATCACATGTAAATAACAAATTTACATCGTATTTTTTGGAGGATAGATGATAGGATGCTTTTTCTTTGATAAGCAACTGAGTATGTCCCTCCCAAATTAATATGTTGAAGCTCTATTGGAGATAGGGCTTTTAAGAAGATTATTAAGATCAAATGAGGTCAGAAGGGTGACCAATTCCAATAGGATTGGTGGCCACAGAAGAAGAGGAAGATCAATCTCTCTTTCTCTCTCCAAATGCATGTATCAAGGAAAGGCCGTATGAGCACACAGCAAGAAGGTGGTCATCTACAAGCCAGGAAGAGGGTCGTCACCAGAACCTGACCATGCTAGCACCCAGATCTCAGACTTCCAGCCTGCAGAATTGTAAGAAATAAATTTCTACTGTTTAGAAAGCCACTTAGTCTATGGTATTTTATTATGGCACCCAGAGCCAACTAAGACACTGATATCTTTAGATTTATGTTTATAATTTGGGTGTCCGCTTGCAAATTGTCCTGTCTTTTATGTTTCATTTTTTTCTATCTTGAGGTTACTGTGATTGATTCAATTACTTTTCTTTTTCTCTTTCCATTTTTTCCTCTACTCATTTTGCAGTTATATGCTCTATGACGGTAATTTTAGTAGTCACCTAGCTCTTTTAAAATAAATGTGATGTTAACAAAGTCGCAATTTAGTATCTTTACTATACCCTAGAACAACATAAAAATATGTAACACTTTAATTCTGATAAATTCCCATCCAACTCCTTTGTCATAGCTGCACTGTGTCTTAATTCTATCTCGTCCGTCTCTACTCGGCTCTCCTCCTTCTCCTCCTTTTCTTTTGCTAGTATATAAATAATAGTGTGATGAACATTCCTACAGAGACATCTTTGTCTATGGCTCTAATGTTTCTCTATTGTAGATTTCTAGGAGTAGAATTATTGGGCCAGAAAGTAGAGATACTTTCAGGGTTTTTAATTGTACTGATAAATGGCCTTTCAGAAAGCTTAACACATGTACATTCTGACCAACTGTGAATGGATTGCCTCATTTTGCCATACCCAAGCCATCATAGAATGTTATCAGTTTAAAAATCATTTCAATTTGATGGTGAATAGTGCTTTTAGTCAGCATTTATGTTCATAGAACTGTGGGTTCGTTGAACATTGTTTTGTTCATATACTTTTGGGGATTTCAAATTCCTCTTCTCTGAGTTGTTCTTTCAATCCTTCGGCAATTTTACTATTGCAGTCTTACCACTATATACATACTTCTTCTACGTGAAAACTTGTTTTATGCAGGCTTGTATTCTTAACAGCTACCTGTGTCGTGTATTAACTTTCTTAACAAATTTATTTACCTAATCATTCAACAAAATGTCCTGAGCACCTATTAGATGCCAATTAGAGAATCTGGGGAAAATCTTGAATACTAATAGGATAACTATCTCCTCAAACACTTCTTCCAGTACACTAAGATTTTCAGGTTGCAGGGTTTTCATTTTTATTTTTTTAAGTATATCATACTTGATCAAGTTGGGAACCTGGGAACTCATCTTGTGCATCAAACTTTCAGGTGGAGGCGTAATTTCAATAATAAGTATACTATGCTGGGCACATGCTAAATACCGTGCTGTGCACTTAAAATATGTTACTTAACTTTATAACGTTGTATAAACATAAGAATCATTCTCCTCATTTTATAGATGAGGAAAGTGAGGCTTAAGAAAGTTTGGTAAGTGGGCTAAGGTCACACAGGAAGTGGGGCTTGAGATCTAGCTTTGGATCCCCGTCTGTCTACCCGTAAGATCCACACTTTCCTATTTGAGGACGCAGCCTCTGAGTGGCAATGAGTCCTCCTTGGACTTCTGTGCATGGCAGACTGCAGCCTAGTTCTGTTCCCTCCTCCATGACACTTGGAGGTTTCAGGAACAAAAGTAGAAAACTGCCCTCCTTGGTCAAGTGGTCCCATTAGCAGAGGGGTTATTCAGGAAAAGAGTTTGGCATTGTCTCAGAAGACAACCTTCCCTCAGCAATTCTTTCTATATTAATCGTTTCCTAATCCCCTTTTGCTTAAGGTGAAGTAGATACCACGGAGGTTTTGGGAAGTGAGAAAACAATACAAACCCTGACCCACTGTGTAAGCCCACATCGGAAAATTATCTTTCTCTTTCCATCCTCTCCTGAATAACTTGATTATCTCTTCTTCTGCTTGACATATATTGGCTGCACATATCGTGTTTGGAGAGGATCCAGGCTTGGGGAATGTGAGACATGGCACTGATGTAGGCATGTTTTCTTCTCATAGGCGGGTGTCCCAAGGTCAGAGGTCACATTAGGAGGATTATTCCACGGTCTTTCATGTGCTATTATTCTTGTCTCTGGTCCAGTTGCTTTTCTGCATTGGCTGCAAGGACCATGACTATGAGTGGTGATCTTGGGTTGCCTGGGACAAAGAGGCCACTGGAAGCTCTTCCATGGGCCATTGTCACACTGCAGTACCTCATTCTTACACAAAAGGAACAGCTGGAAACTCACCTAATAGCCTGATCAATTGAGGCGTTCAAGCCCCAACTCTGACCAAGTTCTTTCCGGATATCAAATCCTTCAATGGCTCTCCACTTGCTATGGATCAAGTCCAAGTTCCGTATCACAGCATATAAGAACCTGTTACATTCAACTGCATTTTTCTGCCTCATTTCTGTTTGCATCCACAGTCAGCTCCTAGGTGCCGCTCATGTGAAACCACGCCGGGCCTTTGCACGTAGGTTTTTTTTTTTGAGAGTTGTGTTCTATTCGGTGGAAATTTTTAGGACTTCAAGCCCAGCATGCAGCATCTCAAGTAAACCTGAGAGAACTGCTTCCAGGAGACAAGGCGGGGAGCCAGGATATATAAGAGTTTTGCAACAAAGGGCAGGTAGTCTGAACATCAAAAGATTATTGTTAATTAAAGAAAACCAGCTATGTCAAGTTAAGGAACTTAGCGCTTTTCTATGTATGGGAAGATGCAAGAGTGCGCTCACTGAAATCATTCCTTTGATAGGCGCCTCAACTGTGTGGGGCCAGTATCCTGTGTTTCCTCATGGCTCACCTAGGGAATGGCTGCAGTCTGATGGCTGCTAAATGGCAGGTATTCTTTCTCTTCCTGAGTTCCCTCAGGGTTCACCAGCTCTCCCTCTGCCGGAAATTAGCGCCTGAAATGGCATATCAACAAGAATTTTCGCTTGACCTGGGATGAGCCTCCCAGAGCTGTGGGACAAAAATCAGTCATGAAATGTCTCCCAAATAGCGTTCAAATTTCGGACCAAGAGGAGGAACTGATAAATGGAGTATTGCCTCCCATATCAGTAAACAAAGGATGTCACAATCATCAGCGATTGCACATTTTTTTTTATCTCCTTCACTGTGGTGAATTTTTTCTCCTTGTTAGAAACCCCTCCTTGTGACCCTTTCTGGATAGCCCACTTCCTCCTAAGCAGAGTTGTTTCTCCGTACTTTGTATTATATGTGAACTCGTGACAGTGCTCTGACACTCTTGTTTGCATGTCACCTTTCCTTCTAGACTGTGGATCTTAACCTCACTTGTTTCTGAATCCCCGTTCACACAATACACTTTTTGGTTGAGCAAATGAATGAATAATCTCTGATATTTGCAAGGGATTTTATTCATTTCACAATTTTTTTTTTCTCTATTCTCTAACATCATTCTTCTCAACAAGCCTAGGGGGGTGAGATTATTTCCTGCATTTTGGACATAAGAACACTAAAGGCCAGAGAAGTGATGTTCTAAAATGGCAGACTGGTGACCAGCGTTCAGTTCCTAAGTCTTAATGAATTGAGGGCAGAACAGAACTCTGCTGATTAAACATGTGGTGACTCTATTGTAATACCACACTGGTTGAAGTGCTTGAACTCTTTGGGTGACTTTGAATGATGCTTATGTAGAGCAGAGTTTTATACTTTAGGCTATTTGGATAGGTCTCCATTGCCTGTAGAGAAAAGTTCAAACTCCTCTACAAGGTTTCAAGATTCTGGCTTCAGTCAAGAATCTCACTTTTATCTTGAGCTACTCAAGTGACCAGAGCACAATGCTCCTTTACTGTAAACCAGAAGTTGACAAAGCTTTTCTGTAAAAGGCTACATAATTAATATTTTAGGCTTTATTTTAGGGCCAGATGGTCTTTGTTGCCACAATTCTGCTACTGTAGGGTGAAAGCATCCATAGACTTGACTTAAATGAGTAGGCATGGCTATGTTCTAATAAAACTTTATTTATAAAACAGGCAGTGGTCTGGATTTTGCTTGTGGGCTATAGTTTGCTGATCCCTGTTATAAACCTTTCCTGAAAATGCCCTATATTATTTCTTTTTCACCTTCTCTTCAGAGTCCTTCCCCGATTTGTGTTCCTCACTCCTACCTCCTTTCCTTCCCTCATGAAGATAACTACAACCATTTCGGCTAACACTGAGTTTTGTCTTATTTCTAAGAAGTTAGTAAACAAAGGCCCAGAGACTAGTACATTTATCTCTTGACTATATTCTGTTGTGTGGGCTATTTCATTGAGTTAGATTCAGATAGACTTGGGTTTAAGGCCTTGCTCTGTCATTGTGTGGCTGTGTGGTCTCAGATAAGTTATTTAATTTCTCTAAGATTGTATTTCCTCATTGGTAAAATTAGGCTAATAATTTTTCTATTACCTAACATAAAGCCTCCTTTCAGTTCTCATTCACTATCTGATGTGATTACTGTTTGTCTGTCTTTCTTTTAACATCAGTAGGCAATAGTTGATAAGAGATCAGTGAGTTTGCCTAGTGTGTTCACTGCTATACACCGGGTGCCTAGAAGATCTCATTGAGTATTTGGTGAATGAAAGATAGTAAATTGCTTACAGGTGGGTTGTGGGTTGAATGACTACCCAGTACTTGGCCACCAGTGAGTTTCCAATAAAGGTGAATTTCCATAGCACAAACTTTGCCACGGATTTCTACCACTACCATTGCTATTGCTAGAAATAAGGCAGACATAACACTCTCCACTCAAAGGCAATTATGCTTGTTGGGAAAAGAAAACCCATCCACAGAGGAACGAACCTTGGAGCTGAGAGAATGCACCATGTGGATCTTTGAGTGAATACAAATGTTAATAAACTAAAGCGAGCACCAACAAACGGTGTGATTAAACAGCATCCAGAAGCACCAGGAGAGTCAGAGAGGCCATGATTTCATTCAGTTGGTTCCTTGCCTTCTTGTTTCTCTGTTCTTCATCATTCTGGAACCAAATGACCATTTGGATCTAAACCTGAATGTACCGCTCAGCTCAATGACTGAGAGACCCTCCTCTTGTCCTATCAGTTGATACCATCTTCTTTTCCTCTTGATTTATCACTTTGTAGCAATGGATTAGTGCAGCTAAAAGTACATGTTGGAAATTACTTTCATGTCCTTATCAAGTCACCACTGACACATTAACCAACTAATCCCCCCAACTTTTCATCATTTAAATTTGACTTTAGTTATATGAGATAGACAACATACTCCCACTGTCTAGATGGGTCCTGAATACTTCAAGCTTCAGATCTAGGCTTCTTTCACTTCCTCACAGTTTCCTTCCAGCCAGAGTTTTGTCTGGGATTTACCATCTTCCACAAACATTTATTGAGAGTCTACAACACAGCAGGCAGTATGGTAAGTGTGAGGAGAAAGCAGAGAAGAATTAGACATCATGCCTTCCCATTTGACTTTCCAGACCAGTGAGGGAGACAGACAAGAACACATATTATTTCAACGGAATGTGACGTGTGCTATAGCAATGAGACATATAAAGCGCTGTGGTTGCAAAGTGAAGGGAGTGGCTTCCTGATGGCTGAAAGGACAAGTTGAAGAAATTATCATAGATGAACTGTGATTGAACGTTGAGTATGGAAGATGGATAGGAGTTTGTCAGGTGGAGGAAGTGGGAGGGGCATACCAAAGAGTGGAAACTGGGATCATGTGCAAGCCCAGGTACACGGTGAGTGATGTGTTGAGAGGCTCCTATTGGTGGAACATGGAGAAGGAGGAAGTATAAAGAAAGATTTCTGAGGTGGACAGGTACGAGGACAAAGATAGCCTATATGTCATGATGAGGGTGTGGACTTTATCCCTTAGGATCAAGGCAAACTGGACTTCATTCTGTTTCCCATTTCCATTGGTAGCTTCACCCAAAGAGGAATCTTGCCCAACTGGTCCTTGTGACTGTTGTAGTTCATCCCATGGAAATGCTTGGCCAAATAGGCCATAACAGGTCTTTATTCCACCATGACGTGGTGTTTCTCTGCTCCACTGACCTCCTGGGATAGCCTGCTGCAGGCGTGGGCTGTGTACATACATATATGTCACACACTCAGATATCTTCTGTTTTTCAGGAGCTTAATGCCTTAGCTGCCTATGAGTCAAGATGACAAATAGAAGGGGCCCTGGGAGTCGGGGAACATGACCCCAGGTAGGAGCCAAAATACCTCCGAGCCATCCACAAAGGGCCGCTCTATTCTTGGTCACCTATTCTATGTCTAATTCATTTACTGAACCTGATGGAACTGACAGCCCTCACAGTTTCACTTCCTTTACTTGTCGGGATGGTGGTGTTTTAACTTCAAAGCTGCTTTCCACCTGAGAACTGGATGGAGCAATCCTTGGGGAGAGCTTTCAGCCTGTGGCTTCCTTTCTCTTGCCCCTGGCTGGGTTATCCTTGAGCCAATAGAAATTTTACTGTCTTTGTGTGGAAAGGTTTCTCCCGACTGCTGTTTGCTTTGGAGTGCAACATGAGTTCTCTGTGACTACCTCAGTGTAAGTCTTTCAAAGGACACTCTTTTTTTATTTTTAATGGCAATGTGGTAGAGTTGAAAGCGCCCAGGATTAGAAATCAGGAAAAGAATAAAAAGTAAAAGAAAAAGGAAAAAGATTAATCTAATCCTTGTTTCAGGCGTACTGTTCCCCTCACAAGCTGTGTATCGCAGAGCAAGTCCCAACCGCTTACTGGTTCCCATTGAAAGTGAGTTAGTCCTGATGACACCGAATTCACAGGATTTTGATGAATATGAAAGGATATTACATAGTGAGAATGACTTCTCAGTTGTAAAGCATTTTTCAAATTTTATCAACTTTCACTCTTACTTTAATTCTTATGGAAATCACACAAATCATAGTGACTTTTTTTTCTTCTCCAGAAAATGGATCTCAACCACCCCAGTCCTCATGGTATATTCTTTCTCTGGGCTGGTGAAAAGATAAACCGCTACCCTTTTTCAACTTAGAAATAATGCTTCTTTTGTTATTTCTGTATTTGTGTATTTCATGCTTAAGATGAGGTCCTGGCAGGTATCTGGTATGTCTTTATTTTCCTTTCTGCTTAGCACAGCACTGAGCATAAAGTAGGCATTCATATTATTGAGTTACACTGAATTTCCATTTATGCCCTTATTTGAACTAATAAAGAGTATATAGCTCTGAGAAAATTCATTAATTGGGGTCATGTTTATTCTACTATTATCAACTAACATAATACATTTGTTTAAACTGAGGGCTCAGTAGTTTATGTTGGTCATTAATGTGTCTCAGTGAGATATGGTTGTTTACAGCACTTTGCAAGAATATGTGGGTTTTCCATTCTAAGGAAACCACAGGATGATAATCAAGCAACAGGAAGTTTTTCCAGAGCCATGGATCAATGGCATGGACTGGTAGTTCCCACCCTTAGCTGCGGACTTCTCCATATCTTCCAGCTTCCCTTGCATGGGAGGGCAGCCATGTAACAAGTTCTGGCCAAAAGGTGTATGGCCCCAGAAATGTTTTACACCATGTCTAGGCCTGGCTATAAAACCTCTTGGGTGATCTTTCTCACTTTCTCTTATTAACCATTGGTTGATTGAAGGGAATTCAGTAGAAGATGCCAAAGAGAACTTTTTTCTGTAAAAAGACAGTGAGTAAACATTTTAGGCTTTGCTGGCCATATGGTATCTGTAGCCATTACTCAACACTACCATTGTATGTGAAATCGGCCATGGATGCTATGTAAACAAATGAATGTGACTATGTTCCAATAAAACTTTATTTATAAAACAGGCAGTGGCTGGATTGGGTCCACAGGCTGTAGTTTGCTGACCTCTGACCCAGAGGATGATGGCATCACAGGATGCAAGGGCTTGGGATCCCCAAGTTACTACATCTAAGTCTTCCGGCCAAACACCTGATTGGATGACGATGTGAGTGAGAAATAACCTTGACTTTGTTAAGCTGCTGAGATATCTGGAATGTTTATTAAAGCTGCTGTTGTAACTATTGTGACTAATGCTGGATCGTTTTAGGATTCTCTGTTCTTTTTTCTTTTTTGTCCTAGTTTAATCAATCACCAATCCTGAAAATTTTGTCTTCAAACTATTTTCCACATCTTCATCTATATCCCTACCCTCAGTGGTCAAGTGCACAGCCATGTCACTTATCATCAACATGACTGCAGTAGCCTCTGGACTGCTGTGTCCCCTCTCCAGCTCATCTTCGATAGCACAGAGAGAGAAAGGGCTAGAGAGATGTTCCCACAGACGTTAAGACCAGTCCTCTCTGAGTCTCAGCTCAATCATCCTATCCTTTGAAGCATCCTCTGCTTGAGGCATGATGACAGACAGGTTAAAACACAGCTTTGGGTGAGAAAAGCTTGACTTATATAGTGATGCTGCCACATCCAGCTGTAACTTGGCTTTGCTCCTGTTTCTTTATCTGTTCATTGAGGATAATGGTTTTTTCCTGACCCAGCTGCTGTGGGGATGGGGGTTGCGGGTGTGTGTGTGTGTGGGTGCTGTTCTCTTGGGTTGTTCTTTGCTATTGTGACATCTTGCACTTCTTTCTCAGGTGGTGGGAGCGGGGGCCTATTTTGCCCCCCAGGGTACATTTGGCAACATCTGGGGACATTTTTGATTGTCGCAGTTATGGGGGTGTTTATGGCATTTGGTGCATAAAGGCCAGGCATGTTGCTAAACATCCTACAAGGAACAGCCTCTTGTAACAAAGAATTATTTGGCCCCAAATGAGAGCAGGGCCCAGGCTGAGAAACTCTGTTGTAAGGAGATCTGTGTGAGGTTATGAAAATTCACCACCCAAATGGTGTTTACTTGCCAGTCATGAATTTTAAAATATTTCTGACATTGAGGACCTTTAAAAAGGGTGTTCACTCTCTGGTTTTTCATAGGTCCTCCCAACTCCTTAGTTACAATTTATATTATTGCAACTGGAGCCCCTGAAGGCATTTGAATTTGTTACTCCTTGTGGACTTTCATTCCCCCAGTAGAGGGTACTTTACTCAAGGGCGGAGACATTTTTTTTTTTGCAAAATTATTGTTGGTTTAACTGAAGCCACTGTGACTCCATAAGAGGTCATTTCCTACCCATGAATGTCAATGTGTTGGCTCAGAGTCCACTGCCTTCCCAGTGTTCTCAGTGGAACTCAACCTTCTCTGACTTTCTTTGGGTTTAACTTCTGAATATCTCTACCCTGTCCAGTTACACACAGGAAAACTCAGACTTGCAAACACTTGGATTAAGAGCGTCCTCATCTACGGATGGTGTTGAGCTGTATTGGGAGTCCTAGATGGGTAATGCAGCTTTTAAGGTATCTGGTTTCATTCTTGATGCATCTTAGGACTTTGCTGAACCTAAGGGTCCATGGCTGTCATTCTTTTGGGTTCCTAGGATCTCTGTGTTTCTTTATCAACTGCCTGATGCTTGGTGAGCCTATGTGAGGATGATTAGGAGGACAGAATGTTCCCCTAAAGACCTTCTGGTCTTTCCAACACTGAAATCTAAAATTTCCCTAAAGATCTGGAATTAGCTCACTCTTCTAAGTCTTCACCCCTTGAGCTGCATCCAATAGCAATCCTAACCCCATCATGGGCCTCCTAGCACCTAATCATGGGTTCCGTAAGCCAGCACCTTGACTAAGAATCCCAAGAGAGGCAGGGAATACAGGTAAAAACCCTGTTAGGTTGGCATTATTATTTTAGTTTTTCAAATTAGGAAAGTGAAGCTTAAAGAAGTAGTGTCATTGCCCAAGGTCTTAAATCTAGCAAGTGAAGTTGCTATAACTATAGCTTCCATCTGTCTGACTCCAATCCCAGCTTTCAGCCCACTGCCGTCCATGTCCTGAAAGGGACAATCTGAAAGTTCAAGTCCATGGAACCAAGTCAGGGATGAGCCTGGGAATGCTTCAGATATTAGATACAGGCTGGCTACCAATTTGGGGTGGACAGCTTTTGGGTAGGTGGGTTTGTCTTTTAATGGCTCTGGGTCATATCTTTCCAGAAGAGTTAAAGAACTCCGAATCAAGGTAGAACAAGAGGATGAAGAACAGGAAATGCATCAGAAGGAAGGGGAAAAATATCAAAGAAAAAACTCTTTCAGATAAGGGTAGAAGACAAGTCAATGTATTCATTTTGGGTATATGGGCTAATGTAGGCTAGTTTCAAACAAGTGTTCTGCACATGGAATTTTATCTCCCAGCCTGCCGTACTGAAAATTACTATGGACAATCTTATTTCTAACCAATGCTTAGCGCTTTTACAACCTGACCATTCCCAGCATAATTGCAAAACTGAAAAAGATCCCGGGAAACAAAATCGATTGTCACTTCTCATGAACTTGGGAAAGTTACTTCCCACCTCTGTTCTTCTCTCTTAGCTTCTCAGCTTTTATTTATGCATTGGGTGATTATATTTTATTGTGCAAGGCTAGACACTTTTTTAAAAAATTTATTTTATTTTTGGCTGCGTTGGGTCTTCGTTGCTGCACGCGGGCTTTCTCTAGTTGCAAGTGGGGGCTACTCTTCCTTGCGGTGCGCAGGCTTCTCATTGCAGTGGCTTCTCTTGTTGCAGAGCACGGGCTCTGGGTACGTGGGCTTCAGTGTTTGTGGCACCTGAGCTCATGTGGGCTCTAGAGCACAGGCTCAGTAGTATGGCACATGGGCTTAGTCGCTCCGTGGCATGTGGGATCTTCCCAGACCAGGGCTCGAACCTGCCTTGGCAGGCAGATTCTTAACCGGTGAGCCACCAAGAAAGCCCCCTAGACACTTTTGACAGTCAGATAGGGAGCTCTTAATGATTATTCCAGGACATTTCCTCTGCCTTTGATAAACAATCCTCGGAAACACCCTTATCTAGTGTCTAAGCACTATCGATTAGAAGCGAAGCAGCGCAGTTGGAGTTAAGGAGCCAGTTTTGAGGGGCAGGTGCATGGAGCCTTGGGAGAAGTGACAGTGGACAGACTAGCAGTGTGAAAAATGACAGAAATGCGAAAACAGCAGATGTAAGCACACGGCCAGTGCGGGCCTTTGAGAGAGGATAACCTTGCACCATATTTAAATATAGTGAAAAATTAATGTTCTTAATGATGCATCACTAAGATAAAGTAAAATCATGACCACATCTTCTCCTTAAGACGGCAAGGATGGGACTTCCCTGGCGGTCCTGTGGTTAAGACTTGGCCTTCCAATGCAGGGGGTGTGGGTTCCATCCCTGGTTGGGGAGCTGAGATCCCACATGACTCAGGGCCAAAAAACCAAAACGTAAAACAAGCAGTATTGTAACAAATTCAATAGAGACTTTAAAAATGGTTCACATTAAAAAAAAAATCTTAAAAAAAAAGACGGCAAGGAAGTGTTTTGTACAACTGAGAAGGATTTTTAAATGTTTAAGAATACAATTAACTTTACCCCTTAAAGATTTGGTAAAAGAACAAAATCCAAGGCAGGGAAGTTACTCCAAGTGTATAACCAGCTTTCAGCAAAATGTTGGGAACTGAATTAATGGCTGTTCACTAATGAATCGATTAATATAACCAGGACTATAATTTATGATTTAGTCTTTTCAGTAGCCAAGATTAGCAAGGTTTGTTTTATCATCCACCCCGACAAGTTTAGTCTTTTAGCATTGTAAACTAGCTTCTGCTGACAAAAACAGACACTTTAGGAAACTAAGCTAGATCTGAGATAGATGGGGCTTAGAGCAAGAGGACGCATGCAGTGTTTGCCTAAGCAGAATTGTCCTTTTAGAACCCGATTCTTCTCTTTGTAATTTTGGCGTCCTCACCAACGTTCTGGGACATGCTGTAAGGCTTTGATGAAAAGGTTGCGGCTGTCACTTTTTCTGCCATGCTCACTCAGACCTTACATGACTGAAGGGATCAGACCCCATTCTGTGAATCACAGCCCTTTGTTCCTATCTCCAGGATAACACTCATCACTTCTCATTTTTTGTCTCTGTTGGTTTTCCCTGTTTGAACCCGAGCTCCTCAAGGAATCCTTCCTACTGTTGACCAGGTTCGAATCCTTGTCTCCAATATCTGAAACACCCAATCCCTATGAATTCTACTTCTGCATTGCCCTGTTGATCCATCAGCTTATTTCTGTTCACAATGGCCCTCCCCTGGCCCAGCCTCGTTACCGCGCAGCTATGGGAGTCATTAGTCTCTATATTGGTCTCCGTGTGCTCAGATTGCTCCTTGTAGTATATCCTGCTATTTCCAGTGGCAGAACTAAGAGCTTTTTATATTCTGCAATGCCGTCGACGTGGTTAGAATATAACTACAGTGATGATAACACTGACCATCACCTCTCTAAAACTTCTTATGTACCAGGTACTGTTCAAAGCATTTATCGCGTCGGCATCAAACCCTATAAAGTAGGCATTTCTATTTCTTCGATTTCCTCTATTTTAGAAGCGATGATCGAGGCACAGAGAATTTAAGAGACTTGTCCAGAATCGTAGACTCAGTGGTGAGACTGGGATTCAGAATCACTTCTTTAAGAAGTTTTTCTTCACTATTTGATGATCTGGGATGAAGAGGACATTACACTTAGTAATAGATTAAAGAACAGTAGCTGTGGGATGTTGACTTTCATGTAAGCTTGAGTCTTGTCCTTTCATTCATTCACTTAGGAATACATTAAAGAAATACTGATTGACATTGCCAAGCAATGTAGCAGGTTCTGGGGATAGAGCTTTAAATGAAGGTGTCAAGGTTTTTGATCTCTTATGAGTTTTGTTTTCTTATGGAGGGAGACAGGCAATATAAAATGATACATTTAAAAGCTAGTAATAAATATCGTACAGAGAATGGAACTGGGTGATGTGTTAGAGAGTGATGGGATGGTCAGGGAAAGCCTATTTGTGGCAGAAAGCAGAAAGCTTAGTACGAGCCAGATAAGAGAAGATCGAGGGATGGGAGGCAGGGTGGGGAGCCTTTTGGGCACTGGAGTCATCAGTGCAAAGTCCCTGAGGTAGAAAGGAACTGGGTATGTTTGCAAACAATGTGGCTGAAGTACAGCAAATGAGGTGAGTGGCTCAAGAGGACGTCAGGGAGGCAGGGCAAGTCATGTAGTCCTCGGAAGAGAGTTTCAATTTTGTTCCCAGGAAGCCATTGAGATATTTTAACATAGAAGAGTGACGTGATTATCTCCTGCCTGTTTCTGCAAGTGCACTCTGACTGCTGGTGGATGATGGACTATAGGGACAAGGGCGGGGACCGAAGTGCAGGAGAAAGGTGGGGAATGCTGGCACCTTAGACCCGAATACTAAGAATGGATATGGAGAAAAGCAGGACCATACGTTTGAGGTGTGAGGGCCAGCACTTACTGAAAAGAAGTCAGAGAAGATTCATAGCTTGTCCTCAGGGCAAAGTGGCAAAAGGGGTAGTCCAGAGAAATCGTGCTCCTTTTCTGTACACTGTCATTTCTGTGGATGCTAACCCAGTCCTAAGAATGGCTGTTTTCAGTTGCAGAGGTTCAGACTGTAAAGTGCTGGCACAAAGTCATGTTAATAAACCAGAGCAAGGCATGTGGAAGAGATGGGAGTAGGAGGCTCCAGACCATTATTTCAAAGGCGAGCATCACTCTGTGCACTGATGGAGCCTACAGCATTCCATCACTTTTATGAAATAATCACCCTGAGTATATCTGCATGTCTCTATCTTCTCAATCATCCACGCTCAGCCCCATCTTCCTATCCTCTTTGGCCCCATGGAAGATGTATTGGGGATTTCAGATATGCGTTTATTTATATAATATGGTAATAAATTGAAGAGGCTGGAGATGGAGACACAAAGTGACTGCACAAGGAGCTTCTAGGTCTGTGCTTTCCTTTAGATTCTGGTTACACGTGACACATAATCACGGCTGTGGGGTTTTGTGGGCATGCAACTGCAGCTCTTGTCACATTCCTGACAGTGCCCTCCCTCCCGGCATGGATCTCTGGAATGATCTGCACTGAAGAGGCAAATGGAGCTTTCAGCAAGTGTGTTGTGCCTATTGGGGAGCGAGGGATTGGAGAAGGCAAGCACATGTTCATAACATGGCTGGAAAGTAGGTCCTAGGACTAAGCATCGATGCTAAAGGCAGGAAGTAGGGCAGCTCACGGCTAAGATCCCTCTCTCTGCTACTTCTGTGCTTTACGTCTGTTTTGAACTTTGATTCTTGAGTGGTTTGGGGAAGACTCTGAAACATTCAGCTGAAGACTCACAACCTGGCAGGGGAGACAGGTATGGAAAGCAATCATACATTGGGTTCTTCCAGGATCTTATGGATGTTCCAAGAATTATGGGGCCAGGAACAGAGAATGACTGGGTTTACCTCGGTAACACCACACAATGAGCGCTGTGAAGCTATCACAGAAGAGGCAACATTTGAGTTGGGAGATGGGGAGGATTTTGTTGGGAAGAAAAGATTCTGTGACACCAAAGAGGAGTTTTGGAAGGAATACTGGGGTATTTATTGTACTCCTGCTGGGTTCACTCCTCCTATTATCCTACGGGTCTAATACATATGCTTGCAGGTCTGTGCTGGAAGCAGCAGACCTGACGTTGACATCATTTCTTATTTCATTCTTTAGGAGAGACCACTCTACAGGTAGGGACCTGGGGCTGGGGAAGGGGAAATACACAGTGGGGGCAGAGCTGGCTGCAAATTTCTGGTTTTTTACTCCTGCCCTCAAATGTAGCTGCCTCTTGTTGCCTGTATTCTCTTGCCAGATGCAGTCTTGGAGTTTCCTGCAGGCGCAGAGAGGATTTCCTTTTGGGTGATGCTCCAATGGGTCGGGCATGTTGCTTCCTTATCTACTGCTGTTGCTGAAAAGAAGCCAGCTGGACCCTTGGGTTTCCAAGACACATCTGAACAG
Organism: Phocoena sinus; assembly: GCF_008692025.1. Classification (NCBI taxonomy): domain Eukaryota; kingdom Metazoa; phylum Chordata; class Mammalia; order Artiodactyla; family Phocoenidae; genus Phocoena; species Phocoena sinus. The sequence continues at coordinate 66,718,257 of NC_045779.1, read as the reverse complement.
CAAGAGAAGACCTAGGAGACCTAGTCTCCCCTAATAATAATCTCTCTGTCTCTCTCTCTGGTTTACATTAAGATTAGACAATCCTAGACTGAGACCAGAGCCTTAGTATATGGTCAAAGAGATAGGAAATGAGGAGGTTCAGGATGGCTATAACAGGGAATTGTGCCTTTTGGTCAGCTGTTTATCAGGGTCATGTTTGTCCTGTCCCCAAATACACACCTTACGTCACTCACTCACGTGCATAGGCACAAACGTATGCTGCATCTGGGTTTGGTCCAGGGCTGTTCTTGGGAAGTTAATATGCAAATTAAAATGCAAATTGAACTGTACAAACAGATATGAAAATAAGACAGTAAGAAATAATTTAGCCTAGAACGCCCCGCCCCACCTCCCTTTCTTTGCAGAGGTGTCATATTACACAAAGCAGCGTGAGCAAAGTCCTTTGATTCTTATCAGACTCCAGACGAGAATCTTACTTTTGAGTCTTTCCTTATAACATCGCTGCCCTGTCCCCTCCTCTAGGAACAGGGCAATGAGAGAAAGCCTTCATTAACTGAGCACTTACTAATTGTCAGTTCCTATTCTAGGTGTTTGACAATTCTTGTCTAATTGAGCGCTCACCACAACACTATGAGGAGTATATAACTACCTCTGTCGTACAGACAAGGAAACAAAAGCTCAGAGAAATTAATGGCCATTTCCGAGTTCATTCATCCGTTAAAAGGCAGATAGGGAATTTGTATTTGACTCGATTTTAGGCTAAACTGATATGATCAATATCCCATTTCTCTTTCCATTTTTTGGTTTTGCTTCCATGGCACGTGGGCTCTTCTCCTCTCCTCCACTCGCTGTTTCCAAGACCTCTGTTAGCTCTGGAGGTTCCAGCTGTCCATCCTCACATCCGGTAGGAAGCAGAAAACTTTGCCAGGGAAGATGAAGGTCACTTCTGTTCCCCAGAAGCTCTGACAAATGTCTCATTCATTCTAATTGGCTCATGCACTTATTAGCTAAAGCCTGTAATTAAAAATTAGAAAGAGTGATGGTCCCACTTGGAAATCAGGATCCTGTTACAATGGGGAAGGGAGCAATGCCTATTGTGTAGGCAACCACAGGTGTCTGATACAGAGTTTTTGAAAGATACCAACAGTGGGGATACATTTGGGGAAATAAATTAAAAAGCAGAGGCTGATAGAGTATTTAGCTTTCTGTAATGACACCATATTTAAACTAATGTGAACAAATTAACCTCTTTTTACTAATGTATCAATATTAGGTTTTTCAGGTTACAAAATATTTTTATAACGCTTACTTTGGGTCTCACAGTATCACTTTGATGCAGGTTTTGTTTTCTCCACTTCATATGATAAAGTCAGAAAGCAAGGCAGTAGAAACTCAAATTGAGATTTTTTTTTTTTTTTTTTTTTGCGGTACGCGGGCCTCTCACTGCTGTGGCCTCTCCCGTTGCGGAGCACAGGCTCCGGACGCGCAGGCTCCGCGGCCATGGCTCACGGGTCCAGCCGCTCCGCGGCACGTAAGATCTTCCCGGACCGGGGCACGAACCCGTGTCCCCTGCATCGGCAGGCGGACTCCCAACCACTGCACCACCAGGGAAGCCCCTCAAGTTGAGATTTTGACTCCTTCTTACCTGGTCTCTACCCTAACACACTTGACTCCCAAGTTTAAATACTACAACTGTTTCCAGTCAGTCCAGAACCATGATGACTGGCTGGTCAGAAAACAATCTAGTTTAAAAGCAGTCTGCACCTCCTCTTCCTGAGAATGTTCAGGATATATTGGGAGTCATGTGCCGGGCAAAGCAGAGACTCTGGATTCAAAGCACCCTGGGTGCTGACTCCAACACATGTTGTCTGTGTGACTTGGGACACGTGATTTTGATCACTCCGAACTGGGTTTCCTCGTCCTGTGAAGTGGAAATAATCATACCTACCCCACAGATTTTTTGGAGTGAATAGGAAGAATATGGGAACTCAGCAAAGTGTCTGACACAATATAGACATTCAGTGAAATGTGGAAATTAGGGTGACTGTCTCAGTTTGCTTGGGGCTGAAAAGCTTCCTGGGAATTTTCAGGGTTAAAAGATGGAAAGTCTTAGACAAACTGGAACTAGTCGGTCCCTTGAGTGATAACAGTAACTGTAACTCTGAGAATGAGATGCTGGGGAAAAGAAATACTCCAGTGCTCTGGTTAAGTGATTTGGTTTACAGTAAAAAAATCATAAGCCTGGACACTCTGAGGTTAGCCATCTAGATGTTGACTGCTGGGCTTGAGGAGATTGGCCCCCCAGACTTGAATTTGACATCTTAGATGAGCGTAGTTCCATTGGAGGGGGTTTGCATAATTGGAAGTTTCTTTGCACACTTTTGTGTGAAAGATTCCTGACCTGGGAGCAGACCTCTAGATGGTAGTCAGGCTGCTGACTTGAGTCCTTTCCCCTCCTCTGGGTCCCTCTTCCTTTTCAGAAAGAAGGGGGTGAAACTGGGTACCAATAACAAGATCCATCTCTGTAGTTCTTTACAGTTCACAACTACCTTTTTTGCATCTCACACGATCTTCAATACAATTCAGTGAGGAAAGTAGCATATTACCCTTAATGTTTGCTGTCCCCAATTTACAGATGTGGAAAACGAGGCTCAAAGGAGACGAAGCATCTTGCCCAAAGCCACACAGCCAGGCAGTGATCATGATAGAACTCAAGCCTAGAACTGCTGACTCCAGAGCCCATCTCTTTTTCATGACACCTCTCTGCCTAGATAAGCACAACATTCTCTTCTTGCTTCACAATCTGATGACATTGAAACTCAGATGCTGTGGTTTTAGTCAGAGGCATGAAGAACCACAAAGTCAATGTCTTGAGCTTAGGTTCCTTGGCTAAACGTCTTTTATTTGAGCACTCTCTTTCTACTGTCTGTTCTTTACAGGCACAAGAGAAAATTGACAAACTTTCCTTCCGCCATCAGAATAAAAAAAAAAAAACTTCTCTGTGGAATAAGAAAGCAAGATGGTTTTATGGTCAGCGGTTGCTTTGAGCATAAGTTAGCAGAATGGAAACAGATTGTCTAAGTGAAGATTGTAACTTCAGCAAATTTTAATTTAGCAGAAATCCAATTTCTCATGTATGCATGATACACTTTCTCTTGCTTCTCCAGCATGTGTATTTGTGTGTATGTGTGTGTGTGTGTGTGTGTGTGTGTGTGTGTGTGTATACACACACAGAACAGAAACAAAGGAAGCTAACTATGATACAAAGAATCCTCTGGAAAGGATAGTTAATTCATTCTAAAAATACCTCCATCAACAAAAGCAGTGACACACTTGTCCAAGGCTCTGGGAAGTCAGCAGGAAGCCTTGCCCATGAATTCTCAGTTGCAAAGTAAACCTTTCTTTCAGTACAACATGCTTTATAGTGCCATAAAAGAGAGTCAATAGCTCTATCTAGTATCAGTGGACCCGAGAAAATACTGATTCTATATTGTTTGAAGGGCAAGAGAATATATTCATATGTCCATACTTACCCTTGATAAGGTACTTGAAAATCTTAGTGCTTTAGCTCAAGAAAATTGAGGTGGCTATACTGAAGCATATAATGACTGATTACTTCCTCCAGTAACGCCTGATTACTACCCTGGGAACCAAGACAAAATTTTTTGTTGAAGAGTTTTGACAGTGACTTGTTTCTCCAATTCTCCTCAACTACCAAATCTTTGAGCTTCATTAATTAAACAAGTATTTATTTGCGCAAGAATGTTTTCCATACTCTAGTGATTCGGTGTGAACAGGGAAAGGAGACCAAGCTCAGATAGTATTTCTGTCAACAGGACTCCAAGCTCCACATGTGGCAACCACCTAGATATATTTCCAATACATCAGATATATTGCCACTATCATGGCCCCAACTAAAACATCACCATTGCTTCCTGAGTCAGCTTCCTGCCTTCTGATCTGTCTTCCATTCTCCCTATACAGGCAGAGTGATCTTTCCAAAATGAACATGCAATCATGACTCTCCTTGTGGATTGAGACTTTTTCTGGTTCCTCAATGCCCTTAGAATAAAGCACAGAATCCCATCCAAGCCTGTGCAGCTTAGCCAGTCCCCATCTTTCCTGCTTCCTGCCATTCCCCTCACTTCTCTTCTCTCTCCATTGCAACCCTGTTGATCTCCTTTTAGTTCCCCAAACACATTGTTCCCTCCAGGTCTTTGCTTCCGGATCTTTGCAGGTGTATCTTCTAAGAAATGTTCCAAGTGTATCTATGCAGGTTATGCGTAGATGGAGGGTCAGTCAGAAAGACTTTGCAATTGTGGTCGTGGACGTGTGGTGAGGAACAATGACACTCTTTGCTTATCAAACTATTTTAAGCCAACCTTCTTCTCCTTCGGAAAAGTATTTATTGGTTCCTGTAACTAGGGAGGCAGCTGACTTCATGTATAGTTAAATCCAGGGCCCTCATTAGGTTGACCATGTCATTTACTACTTTTGAGAATGAAAGAAAATCCCATCAATTATCACATCAGAATAACAGGTAAAGACTGAGATAGACCCAATGAATGGGAAAGTATGTCATCAGAATGCTCTCTTGGTCAACACCCCCAACTCTGCGCTCTCTCTCTCTCTCCTCTCTCTCTCTCTCGCTGTCTCGCTCTCTCTCTCGCTGTCTCTCTCTCTCTCTCTCTCTCGCCCCTCCATTGTGTTGCTCTTTGACTACATTCTCAGTTAGGCTGCTCCCACAAGGTAAAAACAGTTCTCTGACAGCTTCTTGATTACTGAAGCCATAGTGAGGGGTGCTCTGATTAGCCAGGCCTGGGTCACCCCACCGGGATGACAAGGTGGTTCCTCATACTGGAAGTCAGCTGCTTGTACCCCATTAGAAGAAGGTGCTGGGCAGTCATAACAATCTACTGTGTACACAGCTTTGGTAGTTATAGTCATGGATTGGTGGTAAGAACACAAAAAGGCATGATAGCAGTACAAAATAAACATTGCACATTTTGTTGACTTCTATAAATTGAGAGAGTCTTCTGTTTCAAATAAAATGTTGCAATATTACATCAGAAAGCCAGAAAATGGCAACGATAGGGGGAACGTGGTGTGGAGTATGTGGGAACTCTTTACTATCTTCATGAAATTTCTGTAAATCTGAGACTGTTATAAAATAAAAATTTATCTTCAAAATCTAGCAACCAATAGGAAAGTGTGTCTTATTACAGCAACTCAAAGGCATATCACACAGCTGTCAGAGAAACAAGGTAAAGTTATATGCTTCGTAGGGGAGAGGAAGAGAGAGAGACTCCATCCTTGTTGATGGTAAGAAATGTATAGCAAATGTTCTTATAGAGGGTAGTGGATATTGAAAGAACTTTTAAAATTTGGTTCAGATGGCTGGAGTTTAAGAAAGGCTCTCTTCTTATTCTGTACTTCTGTACTTGTCAGAGAAGGCAAGGTAGATATTTGGGACTTAATTCTGTACTTGGTTGTGTTTGTGCATACATTTGTTTATGTCAGCTGTGCTATTTATTGTTATTATATCAGTTAGTTATTACAAAAACTGATGAAATACGAGTGTAAAAAGAGAGTTGATGTGTCTGTGAAACTTAAGCTAAATGTTCTGGAAAGTCTTGATAAAGATTTGCTGATAAAATTGCCATTGAATTAGGTGTAATTGAGACAACAGTAAATAATTAATTAAACAATCCATACAAATCTATAAAGAAACTTATAAGAAGTCTGTACTCAAATTTATTCCCAAGTATTTTAACTTATCCTCCAATCCAGGGAAAGATTAAGACTAGTAGACAAAGCAAAATGGGTATATTTTACATAAGAAACATAATTCAATCTCCAATCGCTAGACCCATAAAGGGAAAACTTGGCCCTTAAATTAAAAGATTGGTGACTACTTGAACATTTGTGTATTTTCAACTAAAATAAAACATATACAAGATGTTTACCCATTTTAACAAATTTTTCAATTAACCGACCAACTTTTGGAGGCATTCATATTGAATAAAAGGGTTCTATTGTGTGGTTGAATTGCAATAAATAAGGAAAACTTAGTTGCTGAATTTTTCTAGTTTGCAAAACCTCGTCTAGATGTGGTGCATTTTCTCTGACTGCAATTAACCTAAGGATCCGTGTGTTGCTCTTAATGGCATGAAGCAGAAATTTAGAGAGATATAGAAATTGTTGGTTTGTAAGCAATAAATGTCCACCGATGTTTATTCTTCTTCTATCCTTATTATCTGCAAAGTGTATTGTTTCTCCCCAATGAGTTCACTGAAATGAGAAATATAGATTATCTGAGCTGATGTGTATGACATAGGGGTATGGAAATTCACAAAAATCCCTCTGCTTTTATATTTTTCAGAACTTCCTGCCATTGGCTTTGTTCTAGACTGGAGCCACCTTGTCCAAAATTTGTTTTGTGACTCATTCACTCTGCAGATCCCCCATATGGACGCCTCTTATGCTACCTCCTCACCTTCCTGATTAATAATTATGCTGACTCTCTCACCCTCTCTCTCTTGCCACCAATAAGAGGTCCTTAGATAACATACACTTCTTTGAAGATAGGTCTGTATTTGCTGCTGTTGAAATAGTAGCACATTACCAAGACTATTTCTACGTATATATACTGTTTGGTTTACAAGTGCTTGCACACACATTATCTCATTTGAGCCACATAACATTACTCCCTTTTTATAGGCAAGAAAACTTTAATTCAAAGACTGGAAGTAATTTGCTTGAAATTCCTTAATTAGTCATCAGTAGACCTGGTGTTTGGATTAGGAACTTCTGATTTCAAAGGCAAAGCTCCCCCTGAAACACCAACACAAACAAAAAATATTTCAGGTTTATTTGTTCCTTTTGGATCACTCACATCACACAAGTCTTTCATTAACTTTTATTAGTTCATTTAACAGAGTTTATTGAGCATTAATTGTGTCCTAGGCAATTGGTTAAAAATAGACGTACATTATTAAAAAGGAGAAGCTGCCTTCTGGGAATATTTGGGGACTGGAACGTGACCACAAAAAGTGCTCACACACATACTTGAGGTTCACCCTTGAAACTCCCCATATGTGCTTTTCACATGCATCCCACATAGCTTGCGAAGCTCGGAGAAGAATAAATACCCATTTTAGCATGCTGCCATTGGTTAATCACACAATTGTCAGTAAGCAGTATGATGATGTGAACATGTGTTCTTGATAATTGCCACCGTTTCCCACGGAGTGAGCAGATATTTATTTGCCACATTATTATTGCAGAAAATGTGTGTGGTTTTGCTGGTAACTATGTAATTAACTTGTACATCACTGTGTTACTTTAGCTTGAACTGCATCTGGGAACTTCTAAAGAGCTATTAGGAACGATGCAGAGCACGCCTTGTGATCCTGTCAGGGAGAATGCTTGTATATTGGACGTACTTGTAGTTGATTATTTTTGAGCCAACTGTTGGTGTCAATTTCAATTTATTGTGGGTTTGTGCCAGAGAATAAGTGCTTGTTTCTCTGCTGATTCTGTTCAAGTGCTTTCCACTGACCATATTACTCTCCTCATTCAGATACCTGCTGATTTGGTCAACATAAAGCAACCTGCCATACCTGTCTTTTATATACTTCAAAAAGGGTGAGGTTTACAATGGAGTTTCATAAATGTGTAACACAGCCACCCTGGAAGGGAGCTCTGTGCAGGTCCCATTTTAAAAGAGCATCTACTTTACATGTGACTGAATCATTTTTGTTATTCTTTTAACTTATATGTTTAATGTCATATTGCTCTCCTATAGCACCTTGGAAAATAGAGGAGGAAAGCTTCTCTTTCATTCCCTTTCACTAACTCGTTATCCATTGACATTTGGTATATTTCCTTTCAGTCTTTTTTCTTGAACATGTAATTAAAGAAAATAGTAACCACAGTAGGCAGAAAATCTGGAATCTTTTTTCTTCTCTTGATGTTACGTCTTTGTTTTCTTGTGTTCCAACATGGTCTTATACAAAAAAAAAAACTTTTGAAATGAAATGTATAGATACTTTTCCCTGATTCTCTGGGTAAGTACAGATAAAAACTCTGGACATTATATATAAGACAAACGTAAGAGGACTCTAAAAGGTGGAGAAAAGAAGAGACTGGCAGGGACCTCAAGACTCAGTGAAAGGACTCACTGGCAGTGAGTTCTCTGAATTTTCTTTTTGCTTCATATATCCTAGGGAGCTGGAGAAGCTAACATTCGGGAAACCCCAGTGGTTCCCTCCAAAACACAGCCCCAATTAAAGAGTGTGCTGTCTAGCCAGAGGACCAGGAAAGGGCAGCCTAGCAAGAAAGAAAACTTTTAGACATTGATCATCTCATACCACAAAGAAAAAAAAAAAGCCCCATGACACCTTTTTAACTAAGGCTATGTGGAGAGCTGAACTTCCACTCTCACCAATCCCGTAGCTGGAGTGGGGTTAGGGAAGGCAAAGTAGGGACGCAGAATTTTCATCCTTGCTGGGCTGGGTGGTAATTAGGCCTTTCCCCACTGCCAGCCAGAGTGGTATCAGCAGAGGCCTGGAGGGAGCCTGAATTGAACTCTCACCCCCAGCTGGCAGTAACAAGGGGGCCTCCCCCTTCCTGAGTGTCAGCAGAGGCCAAGTGGGGCACATAGATTTCCACCTCCATCTGTCAGTAATGAGGTGGTGTCTGTCTTCTCTCTGGCCTGGTATCAGAGGAGGCCTGCTAAAACAGAAGATTTAAATAAGACCCAGAATTTCAGAACCCTAAATGTCTGGGATTCAATAAGAAAAACATCACTCATCATTCAAAGGACCAGGAAAATCTTGAATGGGAAAGACAATCACGAGACATCAGCACCCCTAGAGCACAAAGACATTAGCTTATCCAGCAAAGAGTGTAATATAGTCATTATAAACGTGTTTCCATGAACAATCATGAATATGTTTGGAAAAAGTTAAAAAATAGAAGGTCTCAGCAAAGAAATCAAAGATGTAGAGAATGGTTAGAACAGAAAAATATATCTAAAAGAAAACCCTCAACAGTAGAATAGAGGGATAGACAAAAAATTAGTGAAACTTTAAGATAAAATGATAGAAATGGCCCAATCTGAACAACAGAAAGAAAATAGAATGAAAAAAAAAATGAGCAGAACCTCAGGGATCTGTGAGACTAACATAAAAGGCCTAATATTTACGTCAAAAGAGTCCCAGAAGGAGAGGAGAAAGAGAGTGAAGCTGGGGAGCATTTGAGGAAATAATGGCTAAATTTCCCAAATTTGACAAAAGGCAAACCTACAGATTTAAGAGACTGAGCATATCTTGAACAGGATAACCCCAAAGAAACCCATACCAAAATACATCATAATACAACTTCTGAAAACTAAACAAAGAAAAAATCTTGAAATCAGTGAGAGAGATACGACACTTTCCTATAGGGGAAAAAAATTATATGAATGACAACACGTATCTCATCAGAAACCGTCTCCATGGCCAGAAGGAAGTAATAGAATATTTTTTAAGTGCTGAAAGACAAGAACTCTTAATCCAGAATTCTATATCCAGAAAGAATATCTCCGTAGAATGAAGTTGAAATAAGATGTTCTAAGGTGAAAGACCACTAAGGAAATTTGTTACCAGCAGAAGAAATTCTCTAAAGGCATTCCTTTAAACAGAAAGTAAAAGACAAAAATAAATAAAGGAATCTTGGAAAATTAAAAAGGAAGAAAAAATAACGGAAAAAGTAAAAATATGTCTAAATATGATAAGACTTTCCTTTTTCTCCTGAGATTACTAGATTATGTTTGGTTGTTGAAACAGAAATTGTAACACTGCCTGATGTGGTTATCGAGGATGTCACAGCAGGAAATAGTTAAAAGTATTGTTTTATCGATAAGAGAGGGCAAAGGAAGTAAAGGTGGCGGTGTGTTACCATGAAGGGGAAACAGAAGGGAGGTCATGGTGGTGATGGAATAGTTCTGTATCTTGATTGCAGCGGTCTTACAGGGATCTACACATGTGATAACACGGCACACACATTGTCGGAACGCTGTACACATGCATTGCACTGCTGCTACTTTCCCGGTTTTGATGTAGTTTGATATAATTGTGTAAGGTGTAGCTATGGGGGAAATCTGGCGGAAGGGTACAGGAGACCTTTTCAGACCTTAATGTATTGATAGATAATTAATAATTATAGATTGTGAATCTGCAATTATTTCAAAAGTTAAAAAAATGAAATGGATGGTGAATGAATACACGCATTTCAGTGCATTCATATAATGAATTGCTACTTGGCAACAACTTGGATGAATGTCAAATACATGATGCTAAGTGAAAGAAAGCATACACCAAAGTTTATGCACCCTCTGGTTCTGCTTACATAATGATCTGGAAAAAGCAAAATTATAGGGAAAGAATCACATCAGTGGATCACGGGGGTTGGTATTGGCTACTCGAGGGACATTTTAAGGTGATGGAAATGTCCTATATCTGGAGAGTGGTGGTGATTGCACAACTGTCTACATTTTTCGAAACTTATAAAACAGCATGTAAATTCTACCTCCGTAAACTCTGTTTAATAAAAACAAAAAAAGAAGCACCATACACTACTTAACTATACCCATAATAATTAAATGTTTATGTTGTTTTTCATTTTTTACTATGCAAAACAGTGTGGTTACAAATACCTGTGAGCAAATAACTTTCATTTCTCCGGGGACCTATATTATTTCTGTAGACCGTATTCCCAGAAGTTATATTGCGAGAGTAGATAGAGAGGAGTCAAGGGATAAATGTTATGAACGTTTTTACAGCTTTTGAGAAATAATTGCAAAATTACTTCCCAGAAGTGTGCTTTCTTTTAACTGGTTTATAATGCCACTAAGAGGGTATGAAAATACCCTTGCCCTCGTGGGTAACAGGAGTTTGGCTGCTCTGGTTGCTTGTTTCCATTTGGTTCAGATACCTCTTCCTGATAATCGAAGGGCTTATATTTGCTTGAGGCTTTATAATTATGTCATATAGGATTAGCTGGGTAGAACTGAAGCCGCACCATTTACAGCTCACTAAACACCTCTGAAACATTCACACTCATGTATGACAAGCTATAAATGCTATTTGCTTATAACTAGAGTGTGTGGTTATGGTAATTACCACCAATTTTCTTCACCAGAACTTTGGTGACATTCGTAGACAGGAGAATTAGGGAGGTTATCTCTGCTGGTTCTGGGGTGGCCCCCTCTTAATAATCTTTATTCTCTGTCCTCTACCTCTGTTATTCTCTGTTGAATGTCCCATTCAATTGCATATACCTTTCTATTCCACATTTTAATAATGCCTTGATTTTGCTTTGGGTTTGAGGTACTGGATTAATTGTCCCTCTGTCACAAATGGGATGCAATCTTTCATAAACTGCTGAAAATACACATTTTAGGATCTAACATCTTCATCTAGTCTTATTCTACAGTTGCAGCGATAACTTTCTATTTGCTGTTGTTGGGTACGTGCAACACTTTACCCCAAGGAGAGGTGGCTTTTCCTAATACGTTTATTGCAAAATATATCTGCTGCAGTAGTTGTATTTTAAAGTGCCGGGCTCCGCACTGCAGCGATGGGCCGTGTTTTATAGCCTCTCCTGGCTCTTGCCTGAATATTGAACAATTTACCGTTGGGCATTACCCTAAAAGATGATCCCCTACTTAATGAGAAATCTTCTGCTCTTTTTTCATTCCTCCTCTGCTCTAATATATGGGTACATTTTCATTTACTTTACCCCATTTAATTTTCAGATCACTCTTGAAAAGAGACGTTACCACTCCCATTTTGCATGTACATGATATGATGACAAAGCCCTTCTACACCGGCAGTACAGCCGGAAATTGTCCCCTAAACAAGGTGCGATCCAGCTCTACGGAGAGTCAGCCAGGTGGTCTCCACCTGAGCTCAGGGGAGATCTCTGCTGCTGTTCTGCTCTGGCCTTGCCTCTTTCCCATGCTGGATTTGAACTTATTCCTTCCTTTTTCCACTGGAACATCTATGAAGTGCTAGCTCCATTCCAGGCTTTCAGGTCCTTTAGTGAACAAAATAGATTTCTGTTCTCATGGTTTTACATTCTAGTGCAGAGAGACAAAGATAGACCCTAACTCATAAACATTAAAAATTAGTAAATGAGGGAATTCCCAGGCAGTCCAGTGGTTAGGACTCTGTGCTTTCACTGCCGTTGCCTGGGTTCAATCCCTGGTCCTAGAACTAAGATCCCACATGCCCTGTGGTGTAGCCAAAAAAAAAAAAAATTAGTAAATGATATTGTATGTGAGAGGTGGGAGGCTGTAGGAAAAATGAAAGTAGAGGCGCATAGAGGCCATTAGGGGTGTTGGAGCTTTTGGTGCCTGCAATTTAAATGCGCTGGTAAAGATAAGCCTCGTGGAGAGAGTGATGGGCGAGCAAAGTCTTGATGTCTGTGCAGAGAGCATTCCGGGCACAGGGGTCAGCTGGTGGTGAGAACCTCAGGTGGAATATGGGTTGTTTGTGGCTGAGTGATTGAGCTGCAAAGAGGTAACAGAGGCCAAATCACAAGGGGCTCTGGAGGCCACTGGGGAATGTAAATCCAGTGCCATTTCTCCAAGCCGGAACCAGCAAGTCAATTTTCACCAGCAGCTTCATTCAATATACTTTATAAGAATACCATCACTTAACCAGTCAGTGTGGATTCCACTGGCCAAATCTTGCCGTACAAGTGTGCTAGAAACATTCAATCTTGTTTCTAACAAGACTTGGCATAATTTTGAAACTGTTCAATCAACCCAGTAAATGTGAATTAAACATTTATAGTTGTATTAAATATTCGAAAGATAGGAACCAAAACAGTCTATCAAGTAATTGTACATATTTGTGCATTTACAAAATGCATATTCATGAGAGCTATGTAAATATATATTTAGTCATTTCCTCTTCCATGTGAAGAGCCACGGCTGAACTACAGATGGTAACTTTCTTGCATACCATTACGAGAATTGCACCGTAAACCATTTTGAAATTGATCTTAGGAAAAGATCATTGTCTCTTTGGCCATTCCATGAGTTCAGTGTTCTTAGAACTGGGGAGAAGAAAGTTCTAGAACATGCCTGTCCTTGTGGCAGGCATCTGAGAAGGAACTGGCAGTTATCCTGCAGCTAAGTACCCTCCTGCACCATCTTGTTCCCCACGGAAGTTGCTCGCACACTATTTTCCACCGAGAGTCACAAGAGGGAGCACGTTTGTGTGCGGGACACACCTGGGGTTAAGTGCAGCTCTGCTAGCCCAGCCGTAGCCCCACCATCTTTCTCCCACTCAAAAATGCATGCTGGAATGCTAGGGAGTGAGAATAATGATATTTGGGGGGTTAATATTTAATTCATTCTAATTTATTAAAAAATGTGTCCAACTTCAGAATGGCAACTATTCATAGTAACACGACTGGCACCCCTCACAACTGCTTGTGACAGCACTTGTGGGTCCTTCTGCCACATCTGAGGACTCTCTGGATAAGGAGATTGCCGAGAGTATACATGTTCTAATTTTGTCTTTGTGTGAAGATCTGATGTGAAAATCTTTCTGAATATCAGAACTTTCCAAAGGCAGCTCCATTTCCTAAGGTCCTGATGTGCTCGCTAGCACCTGCCAACTCATTCCCTCAGCAAAGATTCTGTGAGACCCAATGTTTGCCAGGCATGGGCACTTTCTTTCAGAAACGAAGTATTTTCCCATATGCTCCATTGTTCCTCAAGTATTCTGAGGAGTTGGAGGAGAGGAAAGATAGAGGTAAAATGAGAGAGAGAGTCAGAAAGAGAGAGATTGATTAAGAGCTATAGCTGGGTCTCCATATCCCCATATGGAGTTCCATGTCCCCAAACTCTGACTAGATGATCCCATTGCTCTGCATTCTGGAAAGGAACAGGCAGAAATGACACACTCATATACAGACCCTGGCTATCACCAGATGGGGCTTTAGTGGCACTGATGTTTGGGTAAGGCTTGAGAGCTCAGGATGACTCTGGATGCAGAATGGACGTGAGCCATTGTCTCTTGGAGCCTCACTTTTGAAGACAAAGAGGTTTTGATTCTGGAATAAGTTATCAGTAAGAAACGACCACTGGATCGGGTGGGCCATGGAGTAACGCAGCTTGAGTTAGCCTCTCTGGATTTTCCCATCTCACTCAGGGTAAAAGCCGAAGTCCTCACTATGACTTACAAGGCCTTTTGTGATCTGTCCCCCAGACCTCTCGCTTTGTCTCTCAGTAGTCCTCTTCTACTCATTTGTCCCCTACTCCATGAGCCTCCTTGCTGCTCTCTGAACCACCTCAGGCCATTTGCATCTGCTGTTTCCTCTGCCCAGTGTGTTCTGCCTGTCATTTGTGGGGCTACTTCCCTTCTGTCCTTCAAGTCTTTATTAAAACATGACCTTGTCAGTGGGTTTCTCCTGTGACCAATCTATTTAAGACTTCAACTGCCTTCCCAGGCTTTCATTTCCCATCTCGATCTTCTAAGCACTTACTGCTTTCTAACACACTTCCACAAGGGCAGGGATTTTTGTCTATTGTTTTCATTGTTATATCCCCAGCATCCTGAACAGTGCCGGCCACATGGTAGGATTCAATATTTACTGAATGAATCGATGACATCATGCTTCAAAGCAAGAAGACTTCACAGGGAAGCAATGCACAGACAAGAGACCATGTATTGAGACAGAGAGAGAGAGGAGATGCTGATGATTTTCTGAAAGCTTTCCAGTTCCCGCTTCCCATCTCTAATGAACTTCCTGTCCATGGCATATCCTTGTAAAATCCCCCTTTCCTTAAGTGATCTTAAGTGCATATGTCTTTAAGGCTACCAAAAAAATCTCTAAGCAAAAAACATAGAGTCAAACGAGGAAGCTCTGTTTTCTCAGCATGCAGGGTGCCTTGGAGGATGGGGTTCCCGTGCAGTGAACAGTTTTGTGAATTCCCTTCCCTGCTTCCTCTCCCAGATAACTAGGTCACAGACAACTGGTGTTTCCCCATGTGGCCAAAGGGAGCGGGCACAGAAGTCCCCGCCTCCTCTCCCTTTGCTTTTCAAGCACTGCTGAACGCCTTCTAATGATTTCATCCGCTTGGAGGTCCGCTGGCTTCTCCCCGCTCCTAGAAGGTGACGGTGCTGGGGGCTGAAACACGCTCTCACTACCGACTTGAAACATGCTTTGATGAATTAGTTCAACCCGGCCAGCCATTTACTTTAAATTTTACCCTTGATTCTTTCGCTAGCAAACAATTAAGGAGCGGCAGTGGCTTCCCGCAGCGGAGACCAATGCCTTCTGTCCTCTGCAGAAACAGCTTGGCATCTTTCTAAATGATGAATGGCATGGACCAGGAGTGCCAGTTTTCCTCAGCTTTCAAGCATCCGAATAAGTAAATATATAACTGCATCCGATACAGTAATATGAATTCAAATCACAAATGGTGAAACCAGTTGAGGTTACGGGCAAGTCCTGCGACTCAACTTGGGGGCTGGGAGATGCATCCTTGAACTTGGCAATACAGCAAGCCAAAGGGCAATGAGAAGCCACAAGAATAACTGGGCCCACTGACAAGGCACCACTGCCTCTTCCTCCCTGGGTGAGTCGCCCAGTCCAACCTCAAAAGCTCCTGAGTAAGAGGAAAATGTCTCTTTAACAGTATTAAGGGACAATTTATTATGTGTATCCTTCCAGGGAAGCACAATGTCAGTGCAGGCCCATTGCATTTGCATTATTTCCAGACAACAGCAGCAGCAGAAAGGGACACTGATTTGTTTCAGAGCGAGCACAGGTGAATTTAATGTCTGTTGGGACCGAGCCAGGAAGACTTAACCCACTCTGGGCTCCTGAGTGCTTGAGGGACATCTGCAGGCTTTGGGAGTGGTCCTACCTGCTTCTTTGGTTGAATTCAGCCTCCCTGAGCCTATGCTTCTCAGTCTCTTGGTCAAAAACTGCTCTTGCAGGGTGGAGGGGACAGAAACATTTATGTTTAGAAATAGAAAATCTGGTTTTATGCTCTGGTCCAGCTAATTTCTTTCTTAGCGACCTAGGCAAATAATTGAGTACTTTTAAGGCTCAATTATTTCTCTTGTAAATGGGTTTAAGGATACTATCATGCAGGGTGGAAGTGAGGGTCCAGTAAGCCGATGCATTAGACAGTGCTTTGTGGATTGTATAAATGCCATTGTTTTGGGGGTGTCATCAGTTTGGGATTCCTAGCAGAGAGCTTTACCTCAGAAGAATCTTCCAAAGGAGGTAATCACAGTTACGCTTTGAACCCTGGCACTAGAGAATTAGATGAGAAAGGTCATGGTAGAAAGTGTCTTGGCAACTGCTCTTCCAAGCTTCTTATTTGGCACACGGAGAAAGCAGGCATAGGGGAGGAAGTAGGCCGAGCATCACAGGAGATGAGATGCATCTTAATTACCTTTGCTCTTCCTTATCAGTAGGCTTCTGAATGCCCCATACACAGTAAATGCTCCATGTTGGTGGAAGTGACAGAATTCACTCACTGTCAAACACAACCAGTGTTGCTGTAGACAGTGGTATGCTGGAGTTTTTCTCTTTGATCCACACTCCAAGCATCTCTTATTTAAGTATCACACCTTGCAGGGAACGAATTTACTGGTCACCTAGGTGGTTTTGAAAAGAAACATGTGCATCTAAGCCAGAAACATCCTGGTAAAGCCTCCAGTGTTAACTTCTGACAGCAATTCCTTGAAGTCTTGAAGAGTATTTCATTCTTACCAGACCATCTTTCAATAACACTTTTAACATATACAGTTGGACAATTTTACAAAACGTCATCTAACGCATCTTATTTAATTCTCCAAACAACCTGGTGAAATAGGTGCTATTATTTCCCTTTCTCAGAATAAAGCATTGAGGCTCTTAGAGTGTGAGTGAGCTGCTCTGTGAGGTACAGGCACTGCCAAAACTTGAACCCAGAACTCTTGAGTGCATTCCATTAATACTACCTCGTAAAATATCAAATAGATACCCTCTGTTTCTGTTCCTCCTTCCCTCCTTTGCTTCTCTCCCTCCCTCCCTTGTTTCCCACAAACTCTTATCAGCATGGTGTTAGGTGCCATGCTGGGCACTGATGCAGGTGAAAACTTAACAGAGCAGTCTGTTTTTTAAGAGTTGGCATCTACCGAAGAAGAAGATTTACAGGTGAAAAGTGCAGGTGATCTTTGTTAAGCACTAATACTGACTGAGTACAGCTCAAAAGGGTTAACTGACAAGCACCTAACCTCCTGGAAGATAGGAGAGAGAAAGAAATCCCTGTGCAGGGCATTGCTGCTGCCTGGACAAAACATGGTCCTGGAAAAAACATTCACTGGAATCCCAGATCCCCCCCTTCACAATTTCTAGTCTTTCAAAGTCTATGCCTTCACTTTTCCCTGCTCCCTTTGGTGTGATGAATGAAAGATGGGTGTGACGCATCCAAATGGAATCTGCAAATCACTGATCCTTTAAAACCTACTTTTGTAAATACCAATAAAACAAGTCTCGACACTCTGTCCTCAGTTCAGGGAATTCATTCAACCAGGAGACCCGGAGGAGGGAAGCTACTCCCTAAGAACTAACCTCTTTTCAGAGCTCTCACCTGAAACTGAAACTGGCCTCCCCACTCTTCCCCTTTTCCTGCCTTCCTTTGATTCTGAGTCAATTAGTCTGTAATCCCTTCTGTTTTCCCTCTTTAGTCTGCCTTCATTTTGTCTAAATGCAGAATTGGTATGTTTGCCAAATGAATGATTCCACCCCAAAGTGTCGAAGTCTGGAAGAAATACCTCATAGGCACTCAATAAATACTTGTTCAGTGAATGAATGAATGAACGAACATGGCCAGGCTCAAATACTGGCTCTGTTATTTACTGCTTGCTTGACTTTGAGAAAGGTATTTAACCTGTTTGTGCCTCAGTTGCTTGTCATTCCAAATTGTGCGTGGGAGATTACAGAAATGCGTATATTTACGTACTATGTAAGTATCTGTGATTCATTCTCATACTCAGAACTTGTAGCCACGATGATTATCTTTATCACCGTCAAAGAGACCTGGATGTGACCCGGGAGGAATGTTCCTGAAGGGTGAGGAGGGTCAGGGGGATAGTTTCTGTTAGCTGTGAGGAGTATAGGATTTAAAGGAGCAGAGGAAAGGGTTCAGGGGAAGACATTTCAGCCAGTAATACTAGAGTAAGAGAGTAGGGTCTGGAATCATCTGAAGGTAAGAAAAATTAGGTGAAAGTTGGGAACTCAGGCAAAGCTGTAGAAAGAGGTGAGGGAATGTAAGAAAAGTAGATGATCAAATGGGTGCCTAAAATTAAGTAGTTAATGATTATGTATTGGATGGTTATTATCTGTTGCTGATACAGAAATATGGCACAGACTGTCGCCAAGAAGGGAGGCTGGCCCCGAATGCCATGTGGGGTGATAAGGTGACAGCAGAGGGGTATTTGACGTGGAAGCACAGGGGAACGATTGTGGCACTACTCCTAGAGATCCAGGAGCGGCTCTTAGTGAAGGTATTGGCTCTTCAAGGATTCCTTCCTTCTCTCTTGCTCCCTCACTCATTTAGCATATATTCCTGGACACCTGTTTACTTGTTAGATACAGAGTTGGTCCCTGGGGACACAGCCAGAACAAGACAGCCATAGTCATGGAGCTTTGTGTTCAGTAGATCTCCCGGTATTGATGGAGAGGATGCCATTCCGGGCAGAGAGAATGGCATGGATAAAAGCATGGTGAACTTAAACTAGGCATGGGCTTGCCACCAGCAGCCCCCTGGGAATTGTGCACAGCCCAAGTGTCACTGGCAGTTGAAGCTGTACAGCATGCCAAGCAAAGGATACAGATGGAAGAAGGTAGGCAGGGGAGACTCACAATTTAGAATGAGGCCTCCGGTGGCAGATGGGTTGAAGAGATGTGAGATAGCTCTCTTAGAGAAATAATGATGGGGGAGAGTGCAGGGCTTCTGTGGGGAGGAGAGGAGCACGGCAGAGTCAGATGGCAAGATGAAGGATGTTTCTGGATGCAGAGCTCTCTTCACAGCCAGGGGTTAAGGAGAAAGCACCAGGAATTACTGGAGGCTGCAGAAGGGCCTGAGTGTGAGAAGGAGGCAAATTTTTGCTTCCCAATATTTGGGGTCAACACTGAGTAGCAGGACTGATGGTCCACTTCTTCGAGGTGCCGACCCTAATGCTTCCCCTCCACGGGCACTCACCCTGGCCATCTGAGAATGAGGTGTGGGTTTCTCGGTGTCAGTTCCATTCTTTTGCAGTGAGGTAACTTTAGAATATCTGAGGAAGAGTCAATTGGTCTACCCAGGGCTGAATTTGAGATGGAAAATGACTTTGGGTGGAAAAAGGTAGGGATAAAGAGCTCATCCTTCAAAATTCCATGCACAAAAATAGACGCTTCTTGACCACTTTTGTGAAATCTCTTCTATCCAGTTCTTGTCTTCCCGTGCCAGGGAAGAAGCATGAGGGAAAGTCAATGCGAAGAATTCTGCAAAGTTTCTGCCCTTCACTTGAATTTCTTTCCCACTCAGATTCTCTTTTGGGGCCCCCAGGCGCCATTCTGAAGAACACAGACAGAAATTCCCCAAAGATTTCTTTCTCTCAAACTCTCCCTCTCTCCCATAGCTCCTCTTACATATCTCCCCAATTGTAATGCCATCATCATTGTTTTATTTTACTTGGAGGAGGCACTGCAACTCTGTTTAAAAGTAGCTCCATCATCTAAAACAGGGTCTGGCAAGCATCTGAATAAATGAATGTTTACTGAATAAGCTGAATTATCAGTAGCAGTTTATATGTGTCTGTCATCCTGTGGTACCTGCCTTTGTGAAGGATACTAATGGAGGCCAGGGGAAGAGAGAGTTTTAGGCAAGGCCAGTCTCTCCTGCGCACTGCTCATGCCATTGCCCACCCCGTGTGCTTGAAATGAAGAATTTGTTTCAGAAATCCTCCATTTGTTGTCCTGTGGTGGCTCGTAAAGTCCAGTTGGCAGAAGCAGCTGGGATAGCTGCCTAAGAATCTCTAGAGTTTCTGATTCAGTAGTTTCGGGGGGCGCCTCTAGAATAAAAAAATATTTCTCTCTCTATTTCTATCTATTAATCTATTGATCTATTGATTGATCAGACATTGAGAAAGGAGCCCTAGAACCGGAGTATGGAGACTTGGGTTGGAATCATAGAGACTCTGCCACTGATTAGTAACTGGGATAGTAACTTTCTTTAAGCCTCAGGGGAGCCGTCTGTAAAATGACTACAATAATCTACCTCCTGGGGCTACCCGGGGATACAATTAAATAATATTTGTAAACATGAGAGACATATAGTCGGTTCTCAACAAATGTTAGTTAAATATGAATATATATGATGGTAGAAAATGCAGGGAGCCTGAGGTTTTGGGGCCAGTTTATAACCAGGAAGAAAAAAAAAAAAAAGATTTGGATGTAGATAGAATGTGATGATTCATTCGCTGTGTTTTCAATTGCTCTGGCTATGGCAACGTAGAAAGAGGCCCTAGCCAGTGGATCTGTTTCCCAGGGGCATGAGGAAATCCTTTTTCGGCAGCTCTTGGTCCAACCCAGGATGTAATAGGATTAACAACCAGAGAAGTCAAGAGCAGATAAATCTATCAATCACAGTGTGGAAAAAAGTTCTTTGCTTGAGCAGGAGGGAGATGGCTCCTGTACGTGCTGCCAAAGGGCGTGTCCACGATGTGCAGTGGCAGGAGGGGCAGATGGCAGACTGGGCTGCCTTGCAGAGGAACAGTTAGTCAGACACCTGGGTCCAGAGAACAGACCTCCCGTGCCTGTGTCTTTACATTGAGCTGCAAGGCTAGCTGTAATCGTGTCCTTTGCAAGAAACAAATATTCTACAAGCTTATGGCAAAATTGACGTGAACCTATCAGTGAAAAACATTTGTTGTGTCCTTATAGTGTGCAAATATGAAAGGAACCCAGAACTTATTAACGTGGGCTGGGTATCCGCTCTTTTCCTTCCCTTGGTCCCCTGTGGTGATTTTGGTCATGGCTCTTACCTCAATGGATATAAATCATTTGAGTTTGCCTTCTCCACGATACCATGCTTTGTTTTTGTTTCTCCAGTGCTTAGCACATAATAGGTACTGAGGACATTCAATCAAAGCAGCCTCGAAGGAAATGAACTGTGACTATGGATCAGGCATTTTAAATTGGGCTTATATCCTGTGATATAGTTTGGTGTGCTAGGAGTTATTCATCTCAAAGTCTCAACAGGTCTGAGAAATTGGTGAAGAAAAGACAAGGGACTTAATTGTTGAATTATAGGGAGATATATAGCAATCTTAAAATGGACCTCAATATGTTATAGAGTAGGATGACAAATTTGCATGAATTTTGAGGTAAAACGCATGACATCAAAGTCCTCCTCTTTCTCCTGTGACTGCCCTGAATTGTTGGACGTGTCGTGTTCTAGGCTTATGTTGGCAATCATGGGCACCCAGCTATGTGAAGGCAAGGACTATATTTTTGCTTCTTGATGAATCACTAGCATCAAACCCAGTGCCTGGCACATAGGAAACACTCAGGACAAAGTTGCTGAATAAACGAAAGAGTGTTTTCTGAATTATTTTTCATGTGCTTCTCTTCTCTCTTTAAGTAGAGTGTAAGCTTCTGTAGTGGTCCCCAGTGCCTGGCACGTAATACGTTCTAGCTACACGTTCATCCCATGCTTCATTGTATATCCCCTGTGTCTAGAACAGTGCTCTGTAAATATCAGATACTGTGTGGATTTTCATAAATTATGCCCGCTTTGAGGTCATGGAAAACTGTGATGAAATCATGCCTCTGCAACTTACCACTTTGAGCAACTTCTTACTTAATCTTCCTTCAACCTCAGTTTCCCTGTCTGCAGAATGAAAACAACAATTCTTATTTCACAGGATGGATGCCAAGTATCAATGCTACTTTATATGTAAGATACTTGACACATAGCAAGTCTGCAACAAACGTTAGTCCTGCTGCTTCTGTCTCATTACTAAATAATTGTTTATGTGCATTAGGATGGGATTTGAAAAGGCTAAGCTTTGGTGTTAGTTTTAAGATTTGCCTCTTGTTTTGCAGAATGAGGTTCTTACTTTGCCTAGTTCTGAGAAAATCCCTTACTGCCTTTGAGGTTTAGTTTTTCTAAAATTCAGCAAAATGGGTACGATGCTTGCAAACATTCTCTGCTGGTGTTCTGGGAAGATGAGATAATGTCTGGAAGGAGCCTTGAGCGTCAGAGATGAAAGGTGCTGTATAGATTCGAAGCACAGAAGCTCAATGTTGTTACTCTTCTGTGGCTTGTTGGATTCTTTTAGAGCAGGAGGTCGCCTGGCCCACAGACAGAGTCGTTAGCTCTCTCCTTCCTAAAAGCCCTTTGAAATGATTTGAAGGCACCTTTGAGTGTGGTGTTGCTTTGCTTTCTCGTGCTTCCTGCCCCTCCTCTACTTCAGTTGCTTGCTCTAAGGTTGAAAGTAATTGCTTTTGGGGTGGGAGGAAGAGTGAAGCAACCCCAGGGATAATTGCCTGATGGTGAGAAGATCTGGGTTCAAATCTCGACTCCGATTCTCATTAACATTGGGCACAGCAATGACTGTCTCTGGGTCTGATCTGAAAACAAAGAGGTTGGACTAGATAATCCCCAAATTCCTAAGCAGCCTTAAGAATGTGAACCAGATGCCTGCCAAGAGCATATTAGGTGTGGAAGAAGAACTAATACTAGTGGAAGATCAGAAACAGGAGAGAATCTCTTCACTAGGAAGGTCATTGGTGAAGACTGGAGAAATTAGAGGGTGGGAAAGGCCATGAGCAATCAGCATTCAGGGTCTTGAAATCTAGGGAGAGAAATTGAGAACTGGTGCCACATATAGGTTTTTGTTCTTCTGAAAGGCAACGTGGTGACTCAAAAAAAGCAGCACCATGGCTTTGGAGACAGGCTGACCTGAGTTTAAATCATGGCTTTACCGCTAATTAGTTATGTCTTTGGGCATGTTATTTCACCTTCAGAATCTCAATTTTTATTTTTTGTAAAATGGCAATAAAGATACCTGCCTTATGGAGTTGTTATGAGAATTAGGTGATGAAACACAGACCAGTACAGTGGATCTTCATTATTCATGGATTCCGTTTTTTGTGAACTTGCCTACTTACTAAAATTGACTTGTCACTCCCCGGTCAATACCGGCTGTGCTTTCACGGTCATTTGTGGACAGGCAGAGTGTTGAAAACTTTGAGTCACCTGACTGAGGTTAAACAAGAAGACCCTCTGCCTTCTTGTTTTAACTCTTACATTATGAACAAGTGTCCCTTTGGCAGTCTATTTAGTGCCATGATTTTTGCATTTTTGTGCTTGCTGGTGATTTTGCTGTATAAAAACGCACAGGGCTGAAATGCTGTCTAGTGTTCCTAAGTGCAAGAAGGCTGTAAGGTGCCTTATGGAGAAAACACACGTTAGATAAACTTCATTCAGGCATGAGTTACCCTGCAGTTATCTGTGAATTCACTGTTAATGACTCAACAACATATATTAAATAAGGTGTCTTTAAACAGATACAAACATAAAACAAGCTTATATATTACTTTGTTGATGAAAATGTCTTGACCGGAAGCTCGAAGGAACCTAACCTTGTATTTACCCTAAGAGCAATGGTCTAGTATTTGCTAATTCAGTGTTCATAGCAACTTTATAGAACACAACTACGGTGAATGACGAGGATTGACTGTATCTGAAATATAATTCCTTTATCAGGCAGGCTTCGACAGGTTATGCTACAGTAACAAACAACTCCTAAATTTCAGTGGTTTAACATCTAAAAGTTTTATTTCTTATTCATGCTATATGTCAACTGCAGGTCAGCTGTAGCTTTGCCTCAGGTGCCTTCTCACTATGGGGTCAAGTCTGATGTTCTATCCAGAACATGCCGGTTCCCTGTCAGAGATAGATCTAAACTAGGCAGTTATTTTATGGCTTCTGCTCAGACATGCACACAAAATTATGCTCACTCACATTCTATTGGTCGAAGCAAGACATGTGACCAATCCATTATTCTCCCAGGGAGGCAACACAAGCACACAGTCAGTGGGTGGGGGTGGATAATCCTCTTATGTATACAAAGGAAAGAGAGACTAAATACTCGGGGCAGGGGTGGGGGGGGTGGGTGGGGAATACAAATGCAATTTACCACAGTTCCCTTTTCTTGGCTCTCTTAGCTCTCCCCTATTGCCTTATGATTAGGCAAAGGAGATGATGAACATTTGTCTACAGAGAGAATGTTTGTACCAGTTTTTCAGAGGGAGAAAATTTTTTATACATCGAGCTAATGGATAAGACCATTAGGTAAGGCTAGTGTGTATGCACATGTGTGTTTCTTTGGGTGTGTGCTTGGAGAGTATATCAACACAATTAGTAAAAAGCATTTTATCAGACAAATAAACTTTAAATAAACTATCTGAAGGGACCCTTCAAGACTTTTGTTCCAATACCCTTGTTTTACAGATGAGGAAATTAAAGCCTAGGAAACTGGAGTATACAAAGTACGTATGTATTTGGTTGTGTTTGGTGCCAGGGCCAAGACAAGAAACTGGATCTCAGTTGACAAGCCCATACTGATCTTTCATTGTAGTCAAAGGATTGTAGTCACTGCTGAGGTGATAGAGAGATGATTGTCTAGATTCTTTGACTGAAACTGTGATGCTTTCATTTAGTGGGTAAGGAGAGGATTTGGTAGATGAAGTTGGGAGGAAGAGAGATGAATCATGATACAGCAAAAGAATAATTGGCTGTGAATTTAGACAAACTCTACTAAGATATTGCTGTGGGATCTTAGGCAGATCATGTATCCTCCTAGAGCCCCAGTTTCCTCACCTATAAAATGGTGCTGCTATGCATTATCGGGTTACCATTGGAGATTAGAGAAAATGCAAGGAAAGTATCAGGTGCATATGAGGCATAAGATAAGTGGTTGCCATTGCTTTGTGTATAATTGTGATTTTAGACCCTATTGCTTGGGTGATTGGATTGTTGCTGTGAAACTAACTGCTCAGATCCACAGCCTCTGTGATTATCCTAGTTCTGCATGGACTATGGCCAGAGTTCTACTCCCATTCTCTCTTCTAGCAAAAGGTGAGAAGGTGAGCAGAAGATGAGCTGGAGATTGATATGTCAGCCCTCCCCCAAAGTAGCAAAGACAAATGAAAGTGGTGCATCTTCCATGGGTTGGCTCTCCTCCTTTCCTGTGGTAGGGCAGATTCTCAGCAAGCTGGGGGTTATAAGCCACTTGAACTAAACTTCAAGGTAGTTCAAAGACAGTCTGGATTTAAAATCTTTATGGAGGTTTTCTTTTTCCACTCACTCTTTCATTATCTTTCCCTCCCTTCTTACTTAATTTGGTATGAAAGGTTGCATAGGTGGTTTACAATTCCTATTTCTTGTGCTTGCAAAATAGAGACATAAACACGTAGGTTGTATTTAGGGAAGATTCCTGGCTGGATGGAGCTGTGGGCTACTTTATAGAGCTGAGAACAAGGTTTCTTCTTTTGCTGTTGATGAAGTTATTAAATCTCTGCAGTGGTTCTTTTTCCCCCCCATGCAATGCACAATAGGATGTTTTGCTGTGTTCGCAGTCAAGGTGATTCTCACCTCAAAATAAAATGATTGGGTGAGCCTGTGAATGAGATCTCAGTAAATGCAAGAATATCCCTTTTGGATCACATATTGACCATGAATATTTTTCTGTTCACTATTATCAGACAGTGAAAATAGATAACAGAATCATTTTAGTGGAGTTAGGGGAAAAAACCGAACTTACTAAACTATATTCGATAGTCTTCTGGCCCTCTGAGAGGCTAAAGTCACACTTGGAGGCTCCATGGACAACGGTCACTTCCAAACCATTATCATGGGAATGTACCAGCCGAGACCACATCACTGCCATTGAGTGCAGAGACTACAGCTCACATCCCGGGCTCAGAATGCCAGAAACCTCACTTCTGCTGCTCTTGAAAGTCAGCCATTTCTTGCCAAAAATGGTTTCCACCCAGCATCTGCTTTCTCATCTCTTGGTTCTCAGTGAAGCCCTTGGGGGCATGCAATTGGTGGAGCTGAGGTTGAACATTGCAAGGGAGGATGGGACAGATGTGGGACATTCTCAATCATGGGAAACCCCAAATGTTTACTATAGATTTTAAATGCTGGATAACACTGGGGAAAAAAACCTAGGAAAGTAGAAATGCTGCTTGGATCTGCTATTAGACCTAGACTGTAGACCAGGGCTTCTTAACCTCAGCACTCTTGAAATTTGAGACCAGATAATTCTTTGTTGTTAAGAGCTGTTCTTTGTGCTATAGACTGTTTAGCCTCTTCCCTTACCTCTACCTAACAGCACCATTCCCCTGTTGTGATCCCCAAAATATCTCTGGGCTCTACCAAATGTCCCCTGGAGGGCAAAATCAATCAGCTGGTTAAGAACCACAGATGTAGGCCATAAGATGTTTTGTGCACTGTGTGTATATAAGCATGTATGTGTGTATAATTTTTATGCTAAAAGTATTGGGGGGAAGTTGATTAAACCAGGTATGAGGGGCTGTAAGGAATGGCACCGGGGGAGGGGGAGCTCTATTAAGTCTTCCTCTTGAATATAAACATCACATGTGTAAGGATTTTTCTCTCTTGTTCACAGCTCTGTTCCCAGCACCTAGTGCATAGTTATGCTCAATAAATATTTGTTGAATGAACAGAAAACAAAAAGAAATCCAAGATTTTTTTTAAGACAGTCTCAATTTAGATATTCTTTCATTAAGCTAGGATTTTACTTCCAAAAGTATAGCCACTCTACCCTTAAGATTTGTACTAGCTGAGGGGAGCAGCATTCAGATGGAAGAAGCCCAGGTATCAAAACATCCTGGATGTTACACACTCAGTACCCACGAGCGTAATAATGGGCACACCCTCACTCTTCTTGCTTCTCCATAAAATATGCATAACATGTGTCTTGATGCATCCTTTAGCTGAATTTTGGCAACCTTGTTCAAGGAGGATGCTTGGCAGCCCTAGTACAGTCAAGAGCCACAAGCTGCCTTTTAAGGTTTATATTCAGGCTGAATTGAAATTTCCTGAGGACCACTGGGACCCCTTTACTAGTTGATTACATATGTATTGAGTCAAGTGCTGAGGGTTCAGCCATGAGCAAGATAGACCAAATTGTCGTCCTCATGGTTCTTACACGCAGGTAGTAGACAGAGATAGTACATTAAGTAAATGCATAAATAGGGTGATTTCAGATAACTGTGAAAAAGAGCACTGGAATAAATTTACAGGGGGTAAGGGGTGATGATGAGTGGGCATCGAGGAAGAAAGGCTAGGAGACACGGCCTCTCTGAGGAGACTCCTCAAGAGCAGTGACATCAAATTTGTAGCCCTCAACTTTGGCCTCTTCCTCCTTCTCTGAATTGTTGAGTGTAGGAAGAGGATGTGTGTGTGGAGGGTGAAGAGGACAGAGAAGAAGCAGGTGACATGCTCCCGTGGTGCCCCAGGAGTGGGTATCCTTACGGGTGCACATGTCTTTCTATTAAGAGTTTTCTGGAACTTGCCACAGTTGATATAATTTTGAGCCACAGTGGTTCTTAACATTTTTGAGTCCCATGGATCCATTAGAGAATCTGAAGTATGTTAAGGAAACTCTCCCCAGAAAAATGCATATTAAATTTAAATTTTACATGCAGTTTTAGATGTCCTTGAGCCCGCTGAAGCCCATCTACAGGGGGGCTCTTTTGTCCCAAAGTTAAGGTATTCTGGGGTAAAAATAATAGTAATATAGCCATTTATTGGAGCAGAGTATGTGCCAGGTAAGGTGCTAATTTACTTAAGTACTTTACATATACTATCCCAATCAAACCCCACAGTGACCCTATGACGTTAATACCATAGTCAGTCCCATTGTACAGATAAGAAAATGGAGGCACAGAGTAGGTGAAAAATTTTCCCAAAGTCTCACAGGGACTAAGTGTCTGTCTGACTTACCCTCTTTAGCTGGCTTTATAATCTACCAGAAAATGGTTTTCTTGAGAACTTAGTCCACCTAAAGACTTGGATAGCTCTTGATGCACTATTTCAGGAAACTTCGGTGGTGAATCTCCAGGGTGAAGATGGCATCTTCTACCATTGTATTTGCTTCAGCACCTATTCTAGTTGTTGGTGCCTTCTGAGTGCCCAGGGCATTCATGGCCCTGATTGACAGGCCATCCTGTGTACACTGCCACACACATTACACCACACGTATTTCCCATAATATGTTACCCATAATCAAGTGCAGCAGTGGAAGAGTTTGATGATGTCATTGTTCTGCTTGATAGTAAATGATTTTAGTGCTGTAGGCTGCCGATTGTATTTGTGGCCACATGGGATGATTTCAAAGTTAGAGAGGAACAATTTCACAGTGGTTGAGACACTCAAGAGCAGGGAACCACAAACTCTTTCTATAAAGGGCCAAATAGTACATATTTTAAGTTTTGAGGGCTAAGAGGCAACACTGAGAAGTTTTGGTAAATACTTACTTGGCTATTTAATATACATCCATTTAAAGATGTGAAAAATATTTTAAACTCACAAGCCACACAAAATCCAGAAGGCTGAATTTGCCTTATAGACCAATTTGTAGTTGGCTGACTCTGCTCTAGAGCCAGGTTATCTGAGCTCAATTCTAGCCCTGACGTTGGCTGGATGAATTAACTCAGTCGGGTTTCTTTGGTCTCACTGTGCCTCAGTTTCCTCTTATGCAAAATGAAGATAATCATGGCACTTACTTTACAGAATTACTGGGAGGATTAGAAGAGTTAATATATGTAAAAAGCTGAGAAGAGTTCTGAGTCCTTCGTAAAGATTCTGTCCATTTGTTATTATGATTTCTTGATTGTTTGATAAAGTGTGTATCTTTAGACACACCAGTGCTTTGGAATCCTTGCTGGAACGCTGAGTGTGAGAATTGATGTAATAATGACACTGGATGGTTTCTTTTAAAAACTGTCTCTAACTTCAGAAAATGATACACTAACACAGTTTGGTCCCAAGAGTTTTTCCTTGTTTTTTATCTGTCTATGTACAAAAGGAAAAATACATTCAAGTATAGGTGGAGGAGCTTGGTGGGTAGGTTATTCCATGAGAAAATGACCTCTTCAGTCAGTTCCCCATCTCAGTCTCCTTCCCCTCCAATGTTTTGAGAGCTTTGGGGCAGAGACAGGAGAGATGTGGAGGGCAGACACTGTAAGTAGGGGTGGAAAGGGGGATAACCTTCTCTAGCACCTATTACTTCTTGCAGTTCGGCTAAGTGCTTTAAGTATGCAATCTTATTTCTCCATTACTGTGCATGGCTGCTGGGTGAGGTGGCCTCTATACTACTGATGGAGAAGCAGAGGAAAAAAGATAAAGTAACTTGACTAGGGTCATCCAGCCAATAAGGGACAGAACTGAGATTCAAATCCAGACTTGCCTGACTCCAAAGCACCCAAGTCTATTCTTTCTCCAGGACATTCTGCTCCCTTCCTGGGCAGCAACCACAGGAGTGTGCTCTGGGAAGGCAGTTATCTCTGAGTGTCTGACCTCCCAACTCCAACCACAGCCCTTTAATCAAATTAGAGCAGAGTCAAATCCTTCTGCTGCCTTGTGCTGTACAGAGGTCGCTGAGATTTCCTCCCTGGGGAGGATGTGTTGTATTAGAGAAGCAAGTATGAGAAAAATTACAGCAGCCTGAAAATGCCTAGAGTCTTTGGGGAAGTGTTAGGCTAGGGCAAGAGGAGCAGAACAATGGCAACAAATTGGTGAAGCCAGACTGAGAGTCTGGGATGATCAGTGGGTTTCTCTGCCTTCCCCAGTCCAGGGTCTCCTTGTAGCTGGGCTAGATGCTATGAAAATACAGACTGTCTAGTAAACCCTGTTCTTAAGTAACAAATTCTCTGTAAATACGGCATATACACAAAGTTCTGTGCAGAGGCCTTTGATTATATGCAAAATAGGTTGCCATCAATACTTCTATTGCAATTTGCTGTTCTACCAATGCAATTTTTAAAATGTCTGTTATAAAACCGCCTATGGCAAAATGTCCTCCAGTGAATAAGACCAAAGCCATGATAAGAGGGATTCACTGGCTGTCTCTCTCCACATCTCCATCCTGTATACCCAGAGGACCCTCTCTCTCTGCTTCCTTTGCCTCCTTATCAAACTTCCTGCTACTAACACAACATCGTAAAGCAATTATATTCCAAAAAAGATGTTACACATCCTTCTAGCTTGTTGCGAGGGACAGCTCTATGCTCATTGGAAGGTTTTTTGTCCTAATAATATATTTTTTCTCACTATATACATAATGATACACAGTATAGGAAGTTTGAGGGGAAAAATCAGGAAAAATATAATGAACAAAATATAAATTAATTCTAGCCCCATTGCAGAGAAATAACCATGGTTAGGGTTTTCATGACTAGCCTTTCTGATGATCTGTTTCTTCTTCTATAGACCTAATATGATCCGGGGCTCCATGTGGTCCAGTCTCAATTCATGTCATACTCAAAGAATCACCATTCCATTAGCTACAGATAAATATTAGAGAAAATACAGGATTTACCTCTGGTTCTCAAATAGTGTTAAACTGATTTCAACTCAAAACCCACAGTGAGGGCTTCCCTGGTGGCGCAGTGGTTGAGAGTCCGCCTGCCGATACAGGGGACCCGGGTTCGTGCCCCGGTCTGGGAAGATCCCACATGCCGCAGAGCGGCTGGGCCCGTGAGCCATGGCTGCTGAGTCTGCGTGTCCAGAGCCTGTGCTCTGCAACGGGAGAGGCCACAACAGTGAGAGGCCCGCATACCGCAAAAAAAAAAAAAAAAAAAAAACCCACCGTGAAACTTCCTTAACCTTCATTTCTATTATTCTCCTATTTTTCCATACCCCAAATCTACATAGTAACTTATAGATTCTCCCACATCCCTGTCTATTTCTCTTTGCAGCTGGTTTTTATATAGTCTTATGCAGTTTCTCTGGCATCCTTTTTACTTTTTTCTTTGCTCATTACCTGGAACCTCAACAAGAGAAGTATCTGCAACCATATCCAGAAAGAATGAAATATATCTAACGTTTCCCTACATTTTCATCCCAGATTTTCTCTATCCTTTCTCCTGATGTTGTCTTACAAAAATGCCAGAAATCATGCCTGGGAAGAATGGGATTCCCCTCAGAGGGCAATGGAGGGAATAGTAGGACAGGAGGTAGAAAGATGGGGGAGGGTGAGAAGAGAGTAAGTAAAGACAAAATTTACTTTACAAGGTATAAGCACATAAAAACAAGCCTCAGTTTATATGCTCTACTTTGAATACATTCATTTACCAAGGTGTCAGGAGCATTTTCCTTAAATCTTTGAGAATGACTTTTATTGGATATATAATATTCTATCATGTCAGTATAACAAAATGTATTTAAACAATTCTTTTTTGTTGGCCAATTTGACCAGCTCCAATTTTATATTAATATGAATACTGCATGGTAAATAACCTTGACTGTATTTTGTGTGTTTTGTTATAGGCATGTATCTCAAAAATGGAAAAGTGAGGATTTTGCTTTGTTGACCCATTTTGATAGTCTTTGCCTTTTGCTAGATGTTTTTTCTGTTTAAGGGATGCATGTTCTCATTTATAATTTGCATTCAAGAATAAACAAAAATTCCGCAAGTTATTTTTCTCCAAGATACCCTTAAAAAACAGATGATCTTTTATTCTCTGTTTTCTGTGAGGATATGGGGATTTAGTTCACTCCATTGCCTCAAGCTACAGACTAAATGTGAGTAGGAAGGAAGAAAACGGAGCCTTTCAGAAGGTGCATAACAAGGTTTTACAACTTGGCAATTTACTCTGGGCCTAGAACTTTCTCCCTAATTTGTAAAACCACATGAATTTCGGGAAAGGCTAATCTGTTTTTGAGTCATTGGCATTTGACTAACATAAATGTGGTGTGGTAAGAGTTCAATAAGCTTTACAATCTTTTAAACACTCTTTGCTTAAAAGGGGAGATATGTTGAAACTGGTTGGTGGGTTATGGAGGAGGAAAAGAGAAAGGGGAAGCCAGAAGGAAGAGGATGTGGGTTTTTGCCACCCTAAAATTTATCTGAAATCTGCAGGAAACTCAAGTAGGGAAATTAAAGTGGTGGGGTGAGTTTTTGAAAGAAACAAACAATGTTGGGATCCTTCAAAATTTAAATGTCTTGAGCAGACAGATGGGATGAATCGTGAGAACAAATGCTGGCTGGTTGGCCAAGAGCTTTAAAATATCATGTTTTAGTGCTTCTTCATCCCCTCCATCTTTCTTTCACAACTCCTTTTCCTTCATCATTCATTCATTCATTCATTTATTGAACACATATTATTGATAGGGCATTAAGTGTCAGGCTCTGTTTTAGGAGCTGGAATTCAGCTGTGGACATATCAGAGGAGGTCCCTCTTCTCATGGAGTTTTTATTATGATGGGGAAAACAGACATACCAGTAAATAAATAAAATTTTACAGCTAGTTGACAGTGGATAAATATAATAAAATCGAGTAATGGGCTAAGTATTGGGACAGCCAGGGAAAGAATTCTGAAAAGGCGTCATCTGAGCTAAAAGTCTGAACAACGAAGCCAGGATTGGAAGATCTGGGTGAAAAGAGAATTCCTAGCTGATGGAACAGCAAAAGCAAATGCTCTGAGTTGGTGTCTTAGTTATTTATTGCCGTGTAACACATTGCTCCATAACTTCATGGTTAAAGCAATAAACATTTATTATCTCACAGTTTTTATGGGTCTGAATCTGGGCTTGGTTTATTTGGATCCTGTGGCTCAGGGCCCCTTACCAAGCTACAATTAAGGTGTTGGCCAGGGCTGTAGTCATCGTATGGTTGAACTGGGAACTGATCTGCTTCCAAGCTCACTTGCATGGCTGTTGGCACAATCCGCATTCTCCTGGGCTGTTGGACTGAGGGCCTTGGTTCCTTGTTGGCTGTTGGCTCTAGATGAAGGGTGGCCTTCATCCAGAGCCACATGGACTCTCCATGGGGCAACTCACAACGTGGCAGTTTGCTTCTTGAGAGTCACTAAGTGAGGAGAGAGAGAGAGAGAGAGGGAGAGAGAGAGAGAGAGAGAGAGAGAGAGCTAGCAAGATGGAAGTTACAGTCTTTTGTAATCCAATCCTGGTTGTGGCATCTCATCACCTTTGCCTTGTTCTGTTCTTTAGAAGAAAGTCACCAGGTCCAGACTACACACAAGGGGAGAGGATTACACAAGGGCATGAATATGACGGTAGGGGGGATCATTGGGGACATCTTAGAAGTCGAACTACAACAGGGAAGAGGAAGCCTGGCATATTAAAGACACAGATAGAAGGCCAGAGAGGCTAGAGCTTAGTGAGTGAGGGAGACAGCAGTGCAAGAACTGGTCAAAGAGGGAGGTGGGGGACGGATCATGCAGGGCTTGATAGGACCAGGTAAGGCATAATAGGAAATCATTGGTGGGAAGTAAATGTATCTGGTTCAAATTGTGAATAAATCATGCAAGCTGTCACATGCCTATGGGTAGTAGGAGGTCTAGAAGTGACAGTGAAGAAACCACTTAGAAACAACTGTAGCTGTTCAGTGAGAGATGGTGATGGCTTGTACTGAGATGACGGCTTAGCCCTGGAAAGAGCAGGACAGAAAGGGACATATTTTGGCAGTAAAGTCAGCAAAATTTGCTGGTGGCTTAGACGTGGGTGATGAGGGAAAGAAGAATCAAGATGACTCTTGAGTTTTTGGTTATTATTATAATTCCCTTCCATCGTATCCTGCATTTGCCAAGGAACTCAAAGCATGAGTTGGGAGGAACCTTAGAAATTACTTCGTGCAATTGTCTCATCTTACAGATGAGAAAGCTGCAAGCCATGTCACCTTTCTAGTCCTCAGCTTCCTCTTGTAATGTGGGGTGGCTGGGCTAGATTTTCTTGGAGCACTAAGGGATGTCCTCTGAAAAAAACCAAAGCCCGAGTCTGCACTGACTTCCAACTCTTGCCTTTGTTCACATCCCATGTCTTTGCCTTGATGGAGAAGCTGGGAGGAAAGAAGGTGGGAGTGAAGAGAGAGCAGCATGGGCAAAGATGCACTGGTGGTGAGCTTAGTGCATACCTGACGGGTCAAAGGGGCTTTGGGCGGCCAATGGGCTTTGAAGACCACTGTGCTACCAAGATTCTGTAGTTCACTTGTTGAAAATAGCCTGGCCATGTATTTTCTGAGAATGCTTAGATGTAGGGCAAAGGTCGGCAGAAATATTTAACCAGTTGGGGCAGATTCAAGACTGTTAATAATATCTAACTGCTATGGAACACATGTTCTGTGCCAGACACTGTGCCTGGAGAAAATGTACGTTCATTTCTCAATTCATCCTTACTCTCCAGAGCTGCTCTTCCCTTCTCAGTGAAAGGCAGCCCTTTCCTTCTAGTGACTCAGACCAGGAAATGGTAACGTTCCATTCTTGACTCCTTTCATACCCCACATACAATCTATCAGCAAATCCTGTTGGCTCTATTTCAAAATAAATATGGATTCTTGCCATTTTATTCCACCTCCATCATCACCACTCTGGTCCAAGCCACCATCCTCTCTTTTCGGCTACGCATAGTAGCCTCCTCACTAGCTGTCCTGTTTCTACTCCTGGCCCCTCCACTCTAGTCTGAACACAGTAGCTAGAATGATCCTGGTCAACTGAAGTCAGATTATAGCACTGCTCTGGTGAAAGTCCCCAGTGGCTCCCAATTACTTTTAGATGCAAAAAATCTAAGTCTTTATAATGACCCCATAAAACATGACATAATTTATGCCCCGCCCTCTGGATCTCCAGTTACATCTCTGATCTTCTCTCCTACTTGTTTTCTCCCTTGCTCACCCCAGTGCAGCCACGTGGACTCCCTGTTCCTGGATCATGAAGGCATTCTTCCATCCTCTTGCCTCAGGCCTTTTTGCACCTGCTGTTCCCTCTGCCTGGAGAGTTCTTCCAGTTATTTACAAGGTTTGCTCCATTGTCCTTTTGAGATCTTCACTGAATCTCATTTTCTCAGTGACGTGTTCTATGGCTATCTTGTCTTGAACTGAATCCCTTACCCCAATACTTCCTACTCTCTTTCCCTATTTCATCCTCCTTAGCACTTATTACCTTCATACACAACATATTTTATTTTATGCACTCCCCTCCACCCCTAGAACATAACCCCACTAGGGCAGGGATCTTTGTTTTATTACTGTATCCCCAGAGCTTGGAACATAGTAGACGCTGAAAAAGAACGAATGAACTTCCCTATGAGGCGGGTACTCTTTTCCTCTATTTATCAGATGTAAAAACTGAGATGAGAGAAAATATGCATCTTTCCTGAGGTCACAACATTGGAAAGTGACAGTTGGGACTTGAAACCAACTTTGCTTGACCCCAGAGCAGCCCTAGGGCTGTGGGTTCTTGGCCATCTGACATGTTACATGAAGTGTAAGCCTCAATTTTTTATTACTAAAGAGGGGATGACTATTTACCCCACAAGATTATTGTGAGAATCAAGTGGGAAGATAAGTGTGGACGTGTTTGTAGGGTATCTAACAGTTTCCTCATATGCCCAGTGTTATTATTTCTATTATGAATGCTGTATAGATTGTATGGGTACCTTGAACTTCTGTATAGATTATATGGGTACCTTGATATTCCCAATCAGAAAGCAGTCCTGCATCATAAAGAGAGAAGGACTAGATGGAAAAAAATAAGAAAATCTGGCTCTGGTCAGTTTCAGGCTTGGTGGTGATACTCAGCCTGTTTCCTCAGCTCTAAAATGAGGTTGCCAGTTTGCAAGGCAGAAATAGAGACACAGATGCAGAGAACAAATGTATGGACACCAAGGAGGGAAGGTGGGCGGGGGGTGGTGGTGGGATGAATTGGGGGATTGGGATTGACATGTGTACACCAATATGTATAAAATGGATAACTAATAAGAATCTGCTGTATAAAAAATAAGAATTTTGATTATCCTAATCATTTATACGTAAAAATGAACACTTTAATCAGAAAAATAAATAAAATAAAATGAGGTTGCCTACCCTTTCCTGGAGGACGATTGTGAGGCTCATTTGGGACAACGCATGGGAGGTGTGCAGTAGGTCTTTTGTCTCTGTCATTATGATCTACACTGCCCTGTCCCGAGGCACATTCAGAAGTGATTTCATGTTTTTCCTCAGCTTTCATTGGAGAGCTTATGTGTCTTAAGGAACAAGGCTGGTGGCCCTGGGGCAGTCTGCTATGCACTTGTGTCCTTCCTAGAGCCAAATCTGAATGACCAGGATGATATTATTTCTTGTCTCTTTCGTCTGAGGGAGTTTTCTCATTTGTAATCATGTCTCCATCAAGTCGTTCTAGGGATACATTCTATTTTGTCTAGAATATAAGCCCATCTTGGAATAGATTTGAATCTTTATTTTTCTGCAACCTCTACCTACCCTTTTAGTGAGAAAATTCCCCCAATTCCAGCTGCATAAATAAAGGTTTTTTAAAAGCCTGCATAAAATGAATACAATAAAAAATTTGCAGCAATAATAAAAATCAATGCCTGGCAAATTCTCTAGTGTAAGGCAGAGCTGTTTCTCCTGAAAATGGAAATGATATTTTCCTGAACACTAGGAGAGATGAGAAACTCATGGTAATGAGTGAAGCAGAAAGCCAGTAATGGGATTTGGGTCACTGACATTCAGGCTGGGCCCTGGGAATAAGGACATTGGTGCAAAGCAGGCTGCCTGGTCACCCGTGTGACTGCTTCTTGAGATGCATGAGGTCCCACTGAAGGTTGAGGGGATACTTGAGATTACTTCTGATTGTGCTTCCAGACCGGGCAGGCAGAAACAGACTAGAAGACAAATCCTTTCCACAGAGATCAGAGCCTAGATTACGCTCAGCTTAACCAGGAAAAGAATAGACAGCTGGCTTCTGACTGACTTGTTAGGGAGCATCTTTGCTGTCCTTTGAGATATGAGTGGGGATCAGTAGTGAGGTGTGTGGAAGATGCTGCTCTGAGCCTAAACCTGTGGGTTTACATGCTAGGATTTCTTCATTTTGCCAGTTGCTAAAGCCTCATGCAATAGTATTTATTGTGGTGAGGAATTTTCATCTTGGCCTCGTAAAACAGCTGCTGCTGCTGCTTCTTCCTCCTCTTCTTCTCCTTATCTTTTTATTCCACAAACCCTTAGGCTATAATTATAAAAGGTTAAATTGGAAAGGACACCAAAGTCTATCCTGTGCAATCTTTCATTTTGGAGAAACAGACCAAGAAGCGGGAGGTGACTTGGATGTCCTAAGTTTTGTCTGATCCTGGCTCTAACAGCGGGCCCAGCTAGGAGGGAATTTTATCCTGATGGAAAGAACTGGGAACCCCCAGAGGGTGCATACATGTTATTCCTTAGAAAGAAAGGAGAGGAGATCTATTGTCAAGGTACAGAGGATACCTGAGGTTGTAGGCAGGCCCAGGATCTTATCTGGGCTGAGTCCAAATGAACCAAGGAGTGAGAGCCAGGACAAAGGAAAACAAACGATTCATATTATCATTCCAAATCTAATGCGGTTCCATCACGTCAACAGCCACCACCCTGAACTTTGTCACCATTATTAGTTTTTTTGTTTTCCTGGGCCACCGTAGTAGCCTAACTGATCACCTTGATTCTCCTCTGAAATCCTAAAGCCTATTCTCCACACAGCAACCAAAGTAGTCCACCTAAAATTACATATAACATCATGTTACTTCCTGCTTAAAGCTCTACTGCTGACTTTCCTGTACACCTAGAATAAAATCCCGAGACCGCTGATCTAGTTTCCTAGGGCCGCAGTAACAAAGTACCACAAACTGGATGTCTTAAAACAACAAAAGTTTATTCCCAATTCTAGATATTAGAAGTCTGAAATCAGGGTATTGACAGGCTACGCTGTTTCTGAAGGCACTAGTGGAGAATCCTTCTTCACCTCCTCTTAGCTTTCGGTGGTGTTTCACAATCCTTAGCATTCTTTGGCTTATAGATGTATTACTTCAGTCTCTGCCGTGGCCTTCACATAGACTTCTTCCTGTGTGCCTACGTCTCTGTGTCCAAATTCCTTCTTCCTATGAGAATACCAGTCACTTCCAGAAAAGATGAAAACTGTATACAAATTATATATTTATTTGCATATTCTTTTACTCTGTCTCTCCTATTATATGTGAGCTTCATTATGTCCGAGATTTTTTTTTTTTCAATGATAGAACCCAGAGCCTAGTAACATGCTTGACACTTTTAAAGAACCGAATGGACATTTGTTGAAGGACTGAATGGATGGGTGAATCTCCCAGATTTAAAGGCCCTGGATTAGAATGCATATCTCGTGGAAAAGGCTTCTCAGCACACCAAATCCATACTCTACAACCTGGCAGTCTCATTGGTTCTAACTTCAATTCTGCGTCATCTACTTGATTCCTTTTCCATTACTCACCGGTTTGCAGATGGAAGAGCAAGAGGCCCAAACCAGAGGATTTGGGA
Source organism: Phocoena sinus (assembly GCF_008692025.1). NCBI lineage: Eukaryota > Metazoa > Chordata > Mammalia > Artiodactyla > Phocoenidae > Phocoena > Phocoena sinus. The sequence goes on along the minus strand of NC_045779.1, from coordinate 66,679,620 downwards.
AATAGTACCCTCGTTGAGTTAGCAAGTCAGGGCAGCAGTGGGGTAAAAAGCTAGTAGGCCTGAAATCAAGAGTCACAGATGTCACAGAGCTGAGCAAATTAGGGTTTCTAAAGTCACTGAAGACCCATTACTGGTATTTCCTTGGCAAATGGATGAGTAGATCAAGGGTAATAACCATGACTATTAAAAATAATAACGATAGCAAGCATTTTTATGTTTCCTTAAAGTCTTGCAAGCTACCAAGCCTTTTGGCATCTAATAACTCATTTGGACCACATATGATCTCACCCAATTCAGCAGTTATAATGTGCAATGCCCCTGCTAGGCACTGCAGCATAGGAAAAGACCTTGCCTTCAAACATCTCAACCAAAGGAGGGATACAGGTACAGTAAGAGATAATTATTCAAAGAGAGGTAATTGCAGTGTTAGACGCATGCCCAGTTATTATGGGATCACAGAAGGCGTGACCCTAACCCAGCTCTGGAGGAAAAAAGAGGATCAGGAGAGACTTTCTGGAGGAGGTAACAACAGAAATGAAGGAAAGGAAGCTGCTAGAATGGCACTGTCCAATATGGCAGCCATTAGTCACATGCAGCTAGTGGCTATCGGGTAACACAGATATAGAACATTTCCATCATTGCAGAATGTTCCATTGGAGAGTGCTGCTACAGAGTTTTGCTTTTCCAAGGTCATTGTCCAGTTAGGAAGCTCTCTCTTGCAATTGACAGAATATTCTAAGTCAAACTGGAGTAAATACAAATCAGCATGCATTTGTGCATATAACAGAAGAGTCCAGAGGTAACGGGTCCTTTAGGTGAGATTTGATGGAGATTCTGGCTTCCTTCCTATGATTATTTCGCCTTTGCCCTTCCATATGTGACAGCTTCACTCTCATGCTGGCTTTCCTCACAGTAATAAAATGGTTGCAGCCGTTCCAGGCTTTTCGTTTTTATTCCATACCCTCTGGAGGAATCTGTTTCTCTACACATGGATCAAAATGCACGGGTTTCACTCTGGCCATGTGCGTACTCTGGAGCTAACCACTGTGGCCAGGGGCAGACCATCTGTTGACTGGCTTAGGTCTGAGTTAAGTACCTAATCACTGAGGCTAGAGATACGGAATTACACTGATTTGCTTAATTGAGTCAGGACAGGACCTGATCCTGGAGCTGGAAGTGAGGTGCCAAGCTCAACCTTTTGGCTGTAACCCAGTGGGGGATGGATGCAAAGATGCTGGGGTGGCCTCTGTAGTCACTCAGATAAGTAGATTTTTGCCTGTCTATATCTTTCTGGGATTCAGTTTCTTCTAGGCCAAATTAAGAGGCCAGACAAGCTCTGTTTTTTGTTGATGCCTTGATGTGAGGTTTCTAGCAGAGCTAGGACTAGAGAGAGGCAAGTGAGGCTACCAGGATGCCAAATTTAAGGAAGCACTCACTCCCTGGGTCATGCAAGTACAATGTGAGCACCTACAAGTGAGAGCTTTCTTAAATCTGGTGCCCTAGGTACCACATTTGCATCACCTTAGTTCCTGCCCTGTTTCTTAGGAAATGAATTTATCAGAAAAGGTGGATTCTATCCTTCTCTTTTAATTCAGATAAGAAGAAACTCTTCTTTGAGTTTATAGCAATGATTTTCAGATTCAAAAAATCATAACAATGATTTTCAGATGCAAAAATGCATACAGCTTGTTCAAAAAAAAAGGCATTGCTGTTTGCACCAGGCCAGTCCGTCTCTCAAATGGTTGTTCTGATGAGTTGGATGATATTATGACACAATAGAAAAACATATTACCCATTACAAATGGCATTGCATTTTAAACTATAGATAATTGGTAGGCAATGATATAGAATAATAACTTTCCCCCAGAGCTATTTGTCTGAGGTCTTAACAATTTCAGTCTGTTGAGTCATAGACTGACCCTGGAGTGACAGGTATAATAATAATGTTAGGCTGAGCAGATGTGGAGAAAGAGGGATGGTGGGGACTCAGGGGCTAGGTGAGGAGGGATTAGGTTGGTCAGGTAGGCCACATTTAGCAAATAAAAGTATAAGACACACAAATATTGCATAGAACACATTTATACTAAAAAAATCATTTGTTGTTTTTCTGAAATTCAAATCTAACTGGGCACCCTGTATTTTTTGTGGTAACCCTGGTATATTAGTTTCTTGTTGCTGCTAGAAATTTAGTAGCTTAAAACTATACAAATTTATTATTTTTAAAGTTCTAGAGGTCAGATATCCAAAATCAGCTTCCCTGAGCTAAAATTAATTTGTCTGCAAGACTGTGTTCCTTCTGGAGGATCGAGGAGAGAGAATCTGTCTCCTTGCCTTTGCCAGCTTCTAGACGCCACTCGCCTCCCTTGGCTCCTGGCCAAGTAAATGGGAATGGGTGGAGTGGGCATCTAACAGTCATTCTAGACTATGTTGTGCTGTGTAACAAACGTCTCCTAGATCTTGGAAGATTTAAGTTTTATCAAAGATAGACTAACGTTTCTTTCTTTCTTGTGGTAGGTCTACAATTGGTCAGTTGACGATTTTACTTCGAGTCTCTTTACTCCAGAACCCAGGCCAATGGAGAATTTAAATCATGTGGAAAGTAGCAAGAAGAAGAGAGAGAGTGAGACAAAAATAAACATTGGGTCTCATGGCTTCTGTATGAAGGAAGAAACATCGCTTTCACTTATTTTTTTTTTTTTTTTTTTAACATCTTTATTGGGGTATAATTGCTTTACAATGGTGTGTTAGTTTCTGCTTTATAACAAAGTGAATCAGCTATACATATACATATGTTCCCATATGTCTTCCCTCTTGTGTCTCCCTCCCTCCCACTCTCCCCATCCCACCCTTCCAGGCTGTCACAAAGCACCGAGCTAATATCCCTGTGCCTTGCGGCTGCTTCCCCCCAGCTATCTACCTTACTACGTTTGTTAGTGTGTATATGTCCATGACTCTCTCTCGCCCTGTCAAAACTCACCCCTCCCCCTCCCCATACCCTCAAGTCCGTTCTCCAGTAGGTCTGCGTCTTTATTCCTATCTTACCCCTAGGTTCTTCATGACATTTTTTTCCCTTAAATTCCATATATATGTGTTAGCATACGGTATTTGTCTTTTTCTTTCTGACTTACTTCACTCTGTATGACAGACTCTAGGTCTATCCATCTCATTACAAATAGCTCAATTTCATTTCTTTTTAAGGCTGAGTAATATTCCATTGTGTATATGTGCCACATCTTCTTTATCCATTCATCCGATGATGGGCGCTTAGGTTGTTTCCATGTCCTGGCTATTGTAAATAGAGCTGCAATGAACATTTTGGTACATGACTCTTTTTGAATTTTGGTTTTCTCAGGGTATATGCCAAGTAGTGGGATTGCTGGGTCATATGGTAATTCTATTTGTAGTTTTTTAAGGAACCTCCATACTGTTCTCCACAGTGGCTGAACCAATTCACATTCCCACCAGCAGTGCAAGAGTGTCCCCTTTTCTCCACACCCTCTCCAGCATTTATTGTTTCTAGATTTTTTGATGATGGCCATTCTGACTGGTGTGAGATGATATCTCATTGTAGTTTTGATTTGCATTTCTCTAATGATTAATGATGTTGAGCATTCTTTCATGTGTTTGTTGGCATTCTGTATATCTTCTTTGGAGAAATGTCTATTTAGGTCTTCTGCCCATTTTTGGATGGGGTTGTTTGTTTTTTTGTTATTGAGCTGCATGAGCTGCTTGTAAATTTTGGAGATTCATCCTTTGTCAGTTGCTTCATTTGCAAATGTTTTCTCCCATTCTGAGGGTTGTCTTTTGGTCTTGGTTATGGTTTCCTTTGCTGTGCAAAAGCTTTGAAGTTTCATTAGGTCCCATTTGTTTATTTTTGTTTTTATTTCCATTACTCTAGGAGGTGGGTCAGAAAGGATCTTGCTGTGATTTATGTCATAGAGTGTTCTTCCTATGTTTTCTTCTAAGAGTTTGATAGTTTCTGGCCTTACATTTAGGTCTTTAATCCATTTTGAGCTTATTTTTGTGTATGGTGTTAGGGAGTGATCTAATCTCATACTTTTACATGTACCTGTCCAGTTTTCCCAGCACCATTTATTGAAGAGGCTGTCCTTTCTCCACTGTACATTCCTGCCTCCTTTATCAAAGATAAGGTGTCCATATGTGCGTGGGTTTATCTCTGGGCTTTCTATCCTGTTCCACTGATCTATCTTTCTGTTTTTGTGCCAGTACCATACTGTCTTGATTACTGTTGCTTTGTAATATAGTCTGAAGTCAGGGAGCCTTATTCCTCCAGCTCCTTTTTTCGTTCTCAAGATTGCTTTGGCTATTCGGGGTCTTTTGTGTTTCCATACAAATTGCGAAATTTTTTGTTCTAGTTCTGTGAAAAATGCCAGTGGTAGTTTGATAGGGATTGCATTGAATCTGTAGATTGCTTTGGGTAGTAGAGTCATTTTCACAATGTTGATTCTTCCCATCCAAGAACATGGTATATCTCTCCATCTATTTGTATCATCTTTAATTTCTTTCATCAGTGTCTTATAATTTTCTGCATACAGGTCTTTCGTATCCTTAGGTAGGTTTATTCCTAGATATTTTATTCTTTTTGTTGCAATGGTAAATGGGAGTGTTTTCTTGATTTCACTTTCAGATTTTTCATCATTAGTATATAGGAATGCCAGAGATTTCTGTGCATTAATTTTGTATCCTGCTACTTTACCAAATTCATTGATTAGCTCTAGTAGTTTTCTGGTAGCATCTTTAGGATTCTCTATGTATAGTATCATGTCATCTGCAAACAGTGACAGCTTTACTTCTTCTTTTCCGATTTGGATTCCTTTTATTTCCTTTTCTTCTCTGATTGCTGTGGCTAAAACTTCCAAAACTATGTTGAATAAGAGTGGTGAGAGTGGGCAACCTTGTCTTGTTCCTGATCTTAGTGGAAATGCTTTCAGTTTTTCACCATTGAGGATGATGTTTGCTGTGGGCTTGTCATATATGGCTTTTATTATGTTTAGGAAAGTTCCCTCTATGCCTACTTTCTGGAGGGTTTTTATCATAAATGGGTGTTGAATTTTGTCGAAAGCTTTCTCTGCATCTATTGAGATGATCATATGGTTTTTCTCCTTCAATTTGTTAATATGGTTTATCACATTGATAGATTTGCGTATATTGAAGAATCCTTGCATTCCTGGAATAAACCCCACTTGATCATGGTGTATGATCCTTTTAATGTGCTGTTGGATTCTGTTTGCTAGTATTTTGTTGAGGATTTTTGCATCTATGTTCATCAGTGATATTGGCCTGTAGTTTTCTTTCTTTGTGACATCCTTGTCTGGTTTTGGTATCAAGGTGATGGTGGCTTCGTAGAAGGAATTTGGGAGTGTTCCTCCCTCTGCTATATTTTGGAAGAGTTTGAGAAGGATAGGTGTTAGCTCTTCTCTAAACGTTTGATAGAATTCACCTGTGAAGCCATCTGGTCCTGGGCTTTTGTTTGTTGGAAGGTTTTTAATCACAGTTTCAATTTCAGTGCTTGTGATTGGTCTGTTCATATTTTCTATTTCTTCCTGATTCAGTCTTGGCAGGTTGTGCATTTCTAAGAATTTGTCCATTTCTTCCAGATTGTCCATTTTATTGGCATAGAGTTGCTTGTAGTAATCTCTCATGATTTTTTTTATTTCTGCAGTGTCAGTTGTTACTTCTCCTTTTTCATTTCTAATTCTATTGATTTGAGTCTTCTCCCTTTTTTTCTTGATGAGTCTGGCTAGTGGTTTATCTATTTTGTTTATCTTCTCAAAGAACCAGCTTTTAGTTTTATTGATCTTTGCTATTGTTTCCTTCATTTCTTTTTCATTTATTTCTGATCTGATTTTTATGATTTCTTTCCTTCTGCTAGCTTTGGGGTTTTTTTGTTCTTCTTTCTCTAATTGCTTGAGGTGCAAGGTTAGGTTGTTTATTCGAGATGTTTCCTGCTTCTTAAGGTGGGCTTGTATTGCTATAAACTTCCCCCTTAGAACTGCTTTTGCTGCATCCCATAGGTTTTGGGTCGTTGTGTCTCCATTGTCATTTGTTTCTAGGTATTTTTTTATTTCCTCTTTGATTTCTTCAGTGATCACTTCATTATTAAGTAGTGTATTGTTTAGCCTCCATGTGTTTGTATTTTTTAAAGATCTTTTCCTGTAATTGATATCTAGTCTCATGGCGTTGTGGTCGGAAAAGATACTTGATACAATTTCAGTTTTCTTAAATTTACCAAGGCTTGATTTGTGACCCAAGATATGATCTATCCTGGAGAATGTTCCATGAGCACTTGAGAAAAATGTGTATTCTGTTGTTTTTGGATGGAGTGTCCTATAAATATCAATTAAGTCCATCTTGTTTAATGTATCATTTAAAGCTTGTGTTTCCTTATTTATTTTCATTTTGGATGATCTGTCCATGGGTGAAAGTGGGGTGTTAAAGTCCCCTACTATGAATGTGTTACTGTTGATCTCCCCTTTTATGGTTGTTAGTATTTGCCTTATGTATTGAGGTGCTCCTATGTTGGGTGCATAAATATTTACAATTGTTATATCTTCTTCTTGGATCGATCCCTTGATCATTATGTAGTGTCCTTCTTTGTCCCTTTTAATAGTCCTTATTTTAAAGTCTATTTTGTCTGATATGAGAATTGCTACTCCAGCTTTCTTTTGGTTTCCATTTGCATGGAATATCTTTTTCCATCCCCTTACTTTCAGTCTGTATGTGTCTCTAGTTCTGAAGTGGGTCTCTTGTAGACAGCATATATAAGGGTCTTGTTTTTGTATCCATTCAGCCAATCTGTGTCTTTTGGTGGGAGCATTTAGTCCATTTACATTTAAGGTAATTATCGATATGTATGTTCCTATTTCCATTTTATATATTGTTTTGGGTTCGCTACTATAGGTCATTTCCTTCTCTTGTGTTTCGTGTCTAGAGAAGTTCCTTTAGCATTTGTTGTAAAGCTGGTTTGGTGGTGCTGAACTCTCTCAGCTTTTGCTTGTCTGTAAAGGTTTTAATTTCTCCATCAAATGTGAATGAGATCCTTGCTGGGTAGAGTAGTCTTGGTTGCAGGCTATTCTCCTTCATCACTTTCAGTATGTCCTGCCACTCCCTTCTGGCTTGTAGGGTTTCTGCTGAGAGATCAGCTGTTAACCTTATGGGGATTCCCTTGTGTGTTATTTGTTGTTTTTCCCTTGCTGCTTTTAATATGCTTTCTTTGTATTTAATTTTTGACAGTTTGATTAATATGTGTCTTGGCGTGTTTCTCCTTGTATTTATCCTGTATGGGACTCTCTGTGCTTCCTGGAATTGATTAACTATTTCCTTTCCCATATTAGGGAAGTTTTCAACTATAATCTCTTCAAATATTTTCTCAGTCCCTTTCTTTCTTTCTTCTTCTTCTGGAACCCCTATAATTCGAATGTTGGTGCGTTTCATGTTGTCCCAGAGGTCTCTGAGACTGTCCTCAGTTCTTTTCATTCTTTTTTCTTTATTCTGCTCTGCAGTAGTTATTTCCACTACTTTATCTTCCAGGTCACTTATCCGTTCTTCTGCCTCAGTTATTCTGCTATTGATCCTATCTAGAGTGATTTTAATTTCATTTATTGCATTGTTCATCGTTGCTTGTTTCATCTTTAGTTCTTGTAGGTCCTTGTTAACTGTTTCTTGCATTTTGTCCATTCTACTTCCAAGATTTCGGATCATCCTTACTATCATTATTCTGAATTCTTTTTCAGGTAGATTGCCTATTTCCTCTTCATTTGTTAGGTCTGGTGGGTTTTTATCTTGCTCCTTCATCTGCTGTGTGTTTTTCTGTCTTCTCATTTTGCTTATCTTACTGTGTTTGGGGTCTCCTTTTTGCAGGCTGCACTTTCGTAGTTCCCGTTGTTTTTGATGTCTGTCTCCAGTGGCTAAGGTTGTTTCAGTGGGTTGTGTAGGCTTCCTGGTGGAGGGGACTAGTGCCTGTGTTGTGCTGGATGAGGCTGGATCTTGTCTCTCTAGTGGGCAGGTTCACGTCTGGTGGTGTGTTTTGGGGTGTCTGTGGCCTTATTATGATTTTAGGCAGCCTCTCTGCTAATGGGTGGGGTTGTGTTCCTGTTTTGCTAGTTGTTTGGCATAGGTTGTCCAGCACTGTGGCTTGCTGGTCGTTGAGTGAAGCTGGGTGCTGGTGTTAAGATGGAGGTCTCTGGGATATTTCCACCGTTTAATATTATGTGGAGCTGGGAGGTCTCTTGCTGACCAGTGTCCTGAAGTTGGCTCTCCTACCTCAGAGGCAGAGCCCTGACTCCTGGCTGGAGCACCAAGAGCCTTTCATCCACACAGCTCAGAATAAAAGGGAGAAAAAGTAGGGAGAATTAGTAGAAGTATGAGTAAAGAAAGAAGGAAAGGAGGAAAGGAAGGAAGGAAGAAAGAAGCAAAGAAGGAAAGAAAGGAGGGAGGGAGGGAGGGAGGGAGGAAGGAAGGAAGGAGGGAAAGAAGGAAAAAAGACAGAAAGATGATACAGTAAAAATGAAATAAAGTATAATATAGTTATTGAATTAAAAAATATTTAGAAAAAAAAAAAAAGGGACGGATAGAACCTTAGGACAAATGTTGGAAGCAAAGCTATACAGAGAAAATCTTACACAGAAGCATACACATACACCTTCACAAAAAGAGGTAAAGGGGGAAAAATCATAAATCCTGCTCCCTGAGACCACCTCCTCAATTTGGGGTGATTCGTTGTCTAAAGGAGGGAAGGAAGGAAGGAAAGAAAGAAAGAACGAAGGTAAAGTATAATAAAGTTATTACAATTAAACTTAATTATTAAGAAAAAGAATTTTTAAAAAAAAGTCATGGACGGATAGAGCCCTAGGACAAATGGTGGAAGCAAGAGTATACAGACAGGATCTCACACAGAAGCATACACGTACACATTCACAAAAAGAGGAAAAGGGAAAAAAATCATAGATCTCGCTCCTAAATTCCACCTCTTCAATTTGGGATCATTCCTTGTCTATTCAGGTATTCCACAGATGCAGGGTATATCAAGTTGATTGTGGAGCTTTAATCCGCTGCTTCTGTGGCTGCTGGGAGAGATTTCCCTTTCTCTTCTTTGTTCTCACAGCTCACAGGAGCTCAGCTTTGGATTTGGCCCTGCCTCTGCGTGTAGGTCGCTGGAGGGCGTCTGTTTTTTCGCTCAGACAGGACGGGGTTAAAGGAGCCGCTGATTTGGGGCCTCCGGCTCACTCAGGCCGGGGGTTGGGGGATGGGGGTAGGAGGGGCACTACGTGCGGGGCGGGCCTGCGGCTGCAGAGGCAGCGTGACGTTGCGGCAGAGGCCGGCGTGATGTTGCACCAGCCTGAGACCCGCCGTGCGTACTCCCGGGGAAGTTGTCCCTGGATCCCGGGAACCTGGCAGTGGCGGCCTGCACAGCCTCCGCGGAAGAGGGGCGCGGAGAGTGACCTGTGCTCGCACACAGCCCCCCTGGTGGCGGCAGCAGCAGCCCCAGCGTCTCCCGCCCGTCTCTGGGCTCCGCGGTTTCAGCCGCGGCTCGCGCCCGTCTCTGGGGTTTGCGCTTTCAGCCGCGGCTCGCGCCCGTCTCGGGGGCTCGCGCTTTTAGCCGCGGCTCGCGCCCGTCTCTGGAGTTCCTTTAAGCAGCGCTCTTAAACCCCTCTCCTCGCGCACCAGGAAACACAGAGGGAAGAAAAAGTCTCTTGCCTCTTCGGCCGGTGCAGGCTTTTCCCCGAACTCCCTCCCGGCTAGTCGTGGTGCACTAACCCCTTCAGGCTATGTTCAAGCCGCCAACCCCAGTCCTCTCCCTGAGCTCCGTCCAAAACCAAAACCCGAGCCTCAGCTCGCAGCCCCGCCCGCCCCGGCGGGTGAGCAGACAAGCCACTCGGGCTGGTGTGTGCCGGTCAGCACCGATCGTCTGTGCAGGAATCTCCCCGCTTTGCCCTCCGCACCCGTCGCTGTGCACTACTCCGCGGTCCCGAAACTCCCCCCTCTGCCTCCCGCAGTCTCCGCCCGCGGAGGGGCTTCCTAGTGTGTGGAAACTTTTCCTCCTTCACAGCTCCCTCCCACTGGTGCAGGTGCCGTCCTTATTCTTTTGTCTCTGTTTTTTCTTTTGCCCTACCCAGTTACGTGGGGAGTTTCTTGCCTTTTGGGAGGTCTGAGGTCTTCTGCCAGCCTTCAGTAGGAGTTCTGTAGGAGTTGTTCCACGTGTGGATGTATTTCTGGTGTATCCGTGGGGAGGAAGGCGATCTCCGCGTCTTACTCTTCCGCCATCTTCAAGGTCCCCCCCCCCCCGCTTTCACTTATATATCATTGACCAAATCAAATTCCATGGCCATAACTGAGTTCAAGTGGATGGGGAGGTGCAATATTACCATATGCCTGAAAGAAAGGGAATGAGAAGACTGGTGAAGAGCCCTAACGACCATGTCCAAAATAGGAAAAGAAGGAGCGCATTCCGGACCAAAGATCTACATGTGGAAAAACTGGAGGCCAAGAATGCCTTGTTCTTGGAACTGCAGTGTCTCAAAAAGGCTTCACCCAAATATGTTTCCCATTTTAATTATTCTTAGCATCCTCATATATAACCCATCATCATCTCTCTCACCAATACCTAGCACAGGGTTTGGCACAAAATCACTGAAACAGACTCGAGCGTCTAAGTCAGAGTTGGTTATGTCTGAGACCAAGCATGGAGGTCCTGCCTTTGGCAGTGAGGCCCACGTTTCTTATATAGGCCTCTTTCCTATCCCCATGCTTAACTAAGTCAGGGCAAAAGACATTGACTTTTTGGCCAGACAGGATGGTGGAATATAATTATTATTTATTTAAAACTCATTACCTGCAAGCCTTTTGCATGGAACCAATTTAGAAAGCTCTTAAAGAAAAATAAAAATATTATCCTTGGTGTAGTACAGTTTTGGAGGGCCCTCCTAATGTGTTAGAAATCCCCATAGGTACTGATAATTTTTTCATCTCTCCCTTTGAAAAGCAAGGCTGCTGCCAGGGATTTGGCTCCTGGTGATACGTACTGGTTGTGGTCCCCACTCCCAAATAAAATTGTGGACACGTTGAAGGTGGGGTGAGGCAGGAAGTGGGAATTGAGAGGGAGTGTCGAGCACTTATGTCGGTTCAGGTGTCAAATTTTACATGTCTGGGTTTTGTTTCCACCAGGCCCTGCTCTCTGCCATCACAGCTCTGTTACGTATGCTTACTGGAAGGGCTGTCTCTGTTTCCAAGAAATCTCTCTGAATTGGAAACATCAGAATGTAAAAGCAACGGTGGGAGGAAGGGCCAGTTTTAGATGGAGCCAGTGAAGGTGGTATGGTTTGTGAGGGCAGCGTGAGAATCTTCCTTCCTGAGATTCAGCAGCCTGGAGCTGGAGGTCCAGAGACAAGGCTGAGCATTTGCTTGACCACCTGGCCACCGTGTTATATAGAGATCTGTCTCTGAGCTTCAGTTTCCTGGTAATGGGTTAGACTCTATGACCTGTAGGGCTGAAATGTCCCTTCTGCCTAAAACAGACTGTTCTTAGACTAAGAAAACCCTTGTAGATGTACCAAAATGTCAGCATTCCTTCACATGAGACTCATTTGTGTGGATTAAGACCTCTCTTCCATGTAGAGACGTGGATGGACCTAGAGACTGTCATAGAGAGTGAAGTAAGTCAGAAAGAGAAAAACAAATATCATATATTAATGCATACATGTGGAATCTAGAAAAATGGTACAGATGAACTTATTTACAAAGCAGAAATAGAGACACAGACGCTGAGGACAAACATATGGATACCAAGAGAGGAAGGAGAGGTAGGATGGATTGGGAGATTGGGATTGACATATATACACTACTATGTGTAAAATAGATAACTAATGAGAACAGGCTGTATAGCACAGGGAACTCTACTCAGTGCTCTCTGGTGACCTAAATGGGAAGGACATCTAAAAAAGAGGGGATATATGTATACATGTGGCTGATTCACTTTGCTGTACAGCAGAAACTAACACAACATTGTAAAGCAACTATACGCCCATAAAAAAAAAGACCTCGCTTCCATAAAGAGTCACATTTATTAGCAGCCTTTAGCAGCAGAGTGTAAACCACAGCACGCTATTCCTTATCAGAGCTCTGTGGAAACACTTTTAAGCTTTGACTGGAGAAGAAATGTTGTCAAGAAAATGTGCACACACAGGCCCATGACTGGTGAAGTGCTCCTCTGTGTTTCCAGAATTTTTTAAATGTCTGCCACAATACAGGTGCTACTCCTTTTCCCCATCTTTCTAGCTGTTTCGGGGCTTATCTTCTAACATGAGCTGGACTCTGTACAAATGGCGGGGGGTACAATGTGACTTGTTTCTACCTTTTCAGAAACCTACAGCCAGAACGAGAGATAGGTCTGTGCATTACGAGTTACTGTCACAAGGGTTTTGGTTGTATTGGGAAGCAATATTACATAGTGTTTCCGAGTTCTGGAACCTGCTTGAGTTCAGTTCCACCATCTGCTGGCTGTAAGGTCTGGGTCAAGGTGCTATGACTCAGTTTTATCATCTGTAAAATGGAGAAACTAATAGCGACTATCTCAAAAGTGTTGGTGAATATTAAATGAGAATGCATGTGCCTTGCATACCTACTAGTTAACATTTATTTATTTCTTATTAACATTAAGCCAGGGTCTGAATTAAGCATTTTATATGTTAATTCATTTGGTTCTTCCAACAATCTCTGAATTGGTACTAGGACGATCATTCCCCATTCTACAGCTAATGACACAAAAGCACAGAGAGCTAACTAACTCTGAGTTGACACAGTCACTGAGAGGAAGCTTTGGGATGAATCTAGACAGTCGGCTGCAGAACCTGTGCCCTTAACTTCTAGCTCTGACAAATGTTGGCTATTAATGTTAATATGTGTGTTATCTTATTTGAACCTCATTATAGCCTTAAAGAGTTACTATAAGCTACTTTTATTGAAGGGGGCACTGAGGCTCGGAGAGGTTAGGTGTCTAGATTCAAGTCTCTCTGTGCATGGCAAGATGGGTGAGATTGCCATTGACCCCGATTTCATGGACTGCCTATCAAACGAAGCAGAGTATGCTAACCACCCAAAGTGTTATTCTCTTGAATTGGGCCAGATATGCACCCTTGGGCTGTGAACCAGAGTGTTGCGTACCTGTTACCTTGTGGCACTTCATAGGAAGGCAGGAACCTGGAGGACCCACAGCTACCCAATGCTGACCCTGGGACTGGTCTGGGCTGGAAGCAAAAGTCCAGACCGTGGGGCCCATGCCACACCCATGGGATCAGAACCTCTGAGGTGAGGCTTAGAAATCTGTGTCTGAGAAGCTTCTAAAGTGATTCTGATGTGCAGCCAGTTTGGAAACCACAGCCCCAGCAGAGATAAACTCAGATCTCTGAGTGGCTTTCCCCACTAAGTGGTGCAGAATGGGGCTGTGGGAGAAGCCTGGTCATCGGGGCCCGAACTCTGATGTCAATTGTTGACTCTGTCCCTTCGGACTTGTTGACAATAAGCAACTCAGCCAACTTCACTGTTGGTTTCTTCATCGGTAATAGGAAGGTCATAGTGCACAGGGTCATAGCAAGGAGTATATGTGTTAACACATTAAAAGCCTAAACATGAAACCTGGCTCCTGAACGCGAGTTTTCTTTTCCTGCCAAATCTTTGGGAAAGCACTTTCTCAATTGTGAAGGACTATGCAGAAAAGAGAGATTGACTGTGAACAGTTCTAGACGCTCAGTACAGACTTTTTGGGTTGAAACTTTGCTTTCTTGTGGCCTTTCTGAAATCACCATGGTTTCTAAATGCTTCTAATGTTTCTTGATGTTGCTGATGATAAGGTATTTCCACTCATCTCTGAAACTAGGTATCTGAAACATCGTTATCTATAATAAAGATTGGTTTTTTGCCCACTCTTTTTTATTTTTAATTAATTTATTATTTTTTTAAACATCTTTATTGGAGTGTAATTGCTTTACAATGGTGTGTTCGTTTCTGCTTTATAACAATGTGAATCAACTATACACATACATATATCCCCATATCTCCTCCCTCTTGTGTCTCCCTTCTTATATAGGACAGGAATAAAGACTGTTGTTAGAATACACAGGTCCTCGGTTTCTCCTTCTTGAGTCAGAAATCAATATAGTGGTAGATTTCCTCCCTACATCTGCCTAAAAGAAAAGAGAAACCTAAATTAGCCCCTTTAGGTTATACACAGTGCAGGGAGAGCCTCATTGTTCAACATTGTTTACTGAGCATCTTTTTCAGCTTAAAGAGACTAATCTGATAAGCTCTAGGGGGTCATAAATCAACTCCAGTTAGCAGGAATCTGGATTCCGTAAAATACACGGGAAATGGCAAAGGTTACCCAGGTTGGAGAAATAAGTCCATTAGTTATAAATGGCAATATATGATTCCTCTTACAGAAACTATACTATATTGTAAGGAGTTAAGTTATTTCCTGGTTCCTGCAGAAATGACTTTTTATAACAATAAAATAAAATAATAGAATAAAATAAAATAATAGATAAGATAAAATGGTTTCCGATCATGACTTAACTGCCCTGTGATTTGGCTCCAGGGAAGGAATCATACCAACTCAGAATGGCCAACATGAACATTTTGGTCTATTTATTTTTCTCACTGGAAATGAACTGACTTTCTAGTAAGCCTCTAGGGTTCATGGGCACAATGATTATAGATTGAGTCAGGCTGAACTCTGGGTACTGATATGACTTTGTTTCCAAACATCTTCCTTTAGATGACGTCAGGCAAGGTCTTCAGTTCACAGTCTCTCAAACGATCTCAGTGTCAAGCACTGTGCTGTCTTTTTGGGGATACAAAAAGCAGAACAAGGGATCGTCCTTGTCTTGAAGGAGTTTGCAGTCTTGCTGGGAAATAAGCACTAATATGGGAATGAGCTAAATCAGTGCTAATAAGTACTAGCACACTAAATAAGCATTAATAAGACGTACGAGGTGAGCCATGATCAGATGCCGAATGGAATACATCCAAATGGGGTTGGAGAGGTAAATTGGAGACTGGAAGTAGGGTTTCTGCAGAAGTGTGGTGGTCAGAGGATGAGGTCCTTACAGTCTAGAGTTGAGATATTTCCTATTGGATAGGCCCATTGGGGTAGGGAGTCAGGGAGGAGAGAGGATGGCTGGTCATGCCAGGAAATGGTCCCTAGCAGGGGTATGAGAGTGGAGCTGAGCATGGAATGCTTGGACTCAGGGCTCCTCTTCCAAGGATAGTGAGTATGTAACAGGCCTGAAGCATAATGGGTGGCCTCAAATCTGAGTCTTGCCATGATGGCCAGTCCTTGAAAATAGCTATCCTCTGCTCCAGGCCAGTATAACCTTCCCTAAGAAGCTTGAGGGGCAGTTCTCTGAGATTACATCTAGGGATATGCCCTGTACTTCTCCACTGGTAATTAAGTAAGCAGTTGAGTAATTATTTGTTTAATGGCTGTCTCCCCGACCAGACAGTAAGGTTCATTAAATGAAATACTTAGCACGGTGCCTGACTCTTGGAAGAACTCAGTAAATGTTGTCTGTTTTTCGCTCCTTGAGTTTCCTGAGTGTGAAGCCTGTTTTTGTCTAGTCATCACTGCATTCCCAGTGCTTAGCATGGTGCCTGGAACAAGAGAGAGCCTCCACAACAAATATAGTGGATGAGTGAACTCTTGATTTCTCCCCCCAAACTACTTCTCCTGTAGTCTTTCCAATCTCAGTAGACAATAGTTCCATTCTAGGAGCTTCTCCGTTCAAAATCCTCACGGCCATCCTTGACTTCTTTCTCTCCCAGTCATGCCTGTCCCAGTGGCAACGTCTGTCAGCTCTGACTTCAACAGTTATCATTAATCAATGCCCTCTCAAGACTTCTTTCGTGACCACTTTAGTGCAGGCAACTACCGTTTCCCAGCTGCATTGTGGGTAGGGCCTTACCAACTTTTCCTCTTGCTCCTGTACTTGACCCTTTAGTCTCTTCTCCACAGAGCAGCCAGAATGAGTCCTTAAAAACATAATTCAGAGCACAACAGATCTCTGTCCACACATGTCCATCTGGCCTACAAAGTCCCTACCTCTCCGAACCTCTTTTACTGGCCCCCTTGCTCTCTCTCTCTCTTTTTTTCTTTTTTAGTGTTTATTTATTTTTACTTGTTGACAGTTTGCTGTATTTATTTATTTATTTTTGGCCATGTTGGGTCTTCGTTTCTGTGCGTGGGCTTTCTCTAGTTGCGGCGAGCAGGGTCCACTCTTCATCGCGGTGCGCGGGCCTCTTGTGCGGGCCTCTCACTATCGCGGCTTCTCTTGTTGCGGAGCACAGGCTCCGGAGTCGCAGGCTCAGCGGCCATGGCTCACAGGCCCAGTTGCTCCGCGGCATGTGGGATCTTCCCAGACCAGGGCTCGAACCTGTGTCCCCTGCATCGGCAGGTGGACTCCCAACCACTGCGCCACCGGGGAAGCCCCCCATTGCTCTCTCTTGTCCTCCTTACTGTACTTACTCTCTGGGCCAGGTGGTTCCCCTCCCCTCGGCCTTTGCACTGCTCATCCCTCTGTCTGGAAGGTGCCTCCCCCATAACCGCAGGGCTCCCTCCCTCCCTTCTTTCAAGTCTCCATGCACATGTCCCCTTCTCAGAGAGACCTCCTCTGGCCACTCTATCTAAATTAATACCTTAGCCCCTTCAGCACTTGTTACTGCCTTTCCACACTTCATTTTTCTTCACAGCTCATGTTGGCACCTGTCAACGTGTATGTTCATTTGTTTATTGTCTGTCTCCACTCTAGAACAGGAGATTGAACTTTATCAATTTTATTCAATGTTTATATATCCAGTACCTCAGTTAAGTCTGCATTTAGTGGGCAGGTTGTCCTTGTTGAATGTATATATGAATGAATGAGTGAGTGGACATATATGTCTGTACACAGACACATGCACATAGTCTACACACATTTCTATGTAAGGCATTTTAAAATATTACTTACCATGTCCCAGGAACCCTTATAGGTGTAAGCCCTTTACTTACATATTTTCAAATCCTTACAACAATCCAATAATGTGGGAGTTGTCAAGCCCATTTTGCAGAAGAGAACGAGAAGCTCATTGAATAACTTGGCCAATATCCCAGAGCTGGAAAACGGGGAGTCTAGATTCATTTGAATGACTCTAGAGCCGTCGACTTTCACTGCCCCAGAATGTTCTGTCCAAGCTGATTAGAACACTGAAAACATGGATTGCTGCCTTGAGGTTTCGGGAGGGAGGTTCCAGAGAGTGATGTTGAAACAACACGCTTGCATGTCAGTCACAGAGAGTGGGGCTGAAGCAGTATTTACTGTCAACAAGTCAAAATGGCTCACCCTGGGTGGCTAAGCTGAACACCTACCTTAGACTTTCCCTTTAGGAGGAAAAGGGAAGCAGAGGAGAGCCAGAGGAAAAAAGTGAAAAGGTCCTCTGGCAGGTGACCACACTTTCCTGTCAGGACACTTCTGACTTGCCCCTGTGATGAGTCACAGGGCACAGACTCTTGGAAGACCCCCAAGCGAGAAGCTGAGGGAGGAGGAGACAAAGTCTCCAATCGGAGGACCCAGAGTTGGCTTTGAGAATTTAGCTTTTGTATTAAAGCCATCCTGAGAGGTTGCTTGGCAAATGCCAATTTGCTGGGAATCCACAACATTGATGTACTCAGTCGGCTGTTCTTCATTTGGGGTTTGAAATTCTTTTCCTAGTTCTCAGAACTAGAAGGGGTGTGGACTGCAGTTTTGCGATGACCAGATTCTGCGGCTTGGCTGACGGCTGAACTGGAGAGCAGCTTGGGATAGAATTTAGTATCAGTGGTTGGTAGACTTCTGAGCCCTAGTAAATGGCAGAGTTCCACGGCTTAGTGAGTCACAGAGTTTCATTATAGGCCACTGAGGACCCAGGCATGGGGGGAGGGGGAGTGTGAAATCTGACAGAGCATGATGTTTGGAAGAAGTCCCAGAGCGACTGAGCCAGCCTGGGACACTCACCTCTAGACATCTTGCTAAATACATAATATCTTTCCATTAGGTTTAAATTATTGTTCTGATTTCTTTTAGCATTTTTTCTTCCTCAGAAGCTTCCTCATCTTCCACGTGAGGCTTATGTAAAACAGCTGTGAATGTGCCAGTCTCTGCTGGGAACTGGCACGGGTTAAGGGTTAGAAGATTTCCAGATCGTGGATATTGAGTGGCTGGGAGTCAACTCTCTGAAGCCCAAGATGGCAAAGCTCCACGCATTTACCTTCCCTCTCAAACTCAAGCTCAAACAATGTTAGGGAACATTGCAACTGGTCACTTGATGGGTTCAGCAAAATCTGCTAGACAGTGAGATATTTGTGGGCAGGAACTGTGCTTTAATCATCTCTGTATTCACTGGCCCTGGATCATTAATGCGTGCTCAGTAAATGTTCACTAAGAGGCACTGGGTTGGGTATTGGAAGGTTTAAGTTTCGGTCCCAGCTTTATCATTAACTTCCTCCACGACCTCAGGCAAGGCACTTGACTCTTCTGGGCTTTACTTAGCTTCTCTAAGGTAAAAAGAGAGTCTTGGGTTAGATTATCTCTGTAATTCCATGACTACAGCTAATAGGGAATGGGGATGGGACAGGTGCTCATCTACTCTAGACTTTTACTCTCCAAACCATGTAGAATAAGTGGATTAGAAGTCAAATTGAGCAAAAACCAGCCAATGCATTATAGGGTATACCATGAAGATCTAAGAGTATAACGAATCTTCTTGAGACGGTGACCCTTGCTCAAGAGGCTTACAGGTTAAAGTGAGACAAATAACACATTTGGCAAATGAGGAAACAGGCATGATCAACCAGCTTGCCCAGGGGCCACACAACTAGCAAGAAGAAGGGCCGAGATTCCACTGTTTGACCCTAGTGCCCACACACAGTACTGCAATTAATATTACATGGTATGGTTTATTCTTATTTTCTTTGGCTCAGAAGTCGCTGAAAATTTCTTCTTTTATTGTTTGTTTTGGTAAACTCGTGTGTGTGTGTGCGCGCGTGCGTGTGGTGGGCCTGCATGGTGTATGTACGCTGGGTACGCACATATGTATGTGGTGGTATTAATCTTTGTCGAAGCAGCAAGAGAAAAGAGTTTTTACAGATCTTTTAAAATATCAATAATTAAAACAAACTTGTTTTCAGTTTTTTGATAAGTTCTAGTTTTTATGACAATAAGCATGATGGAATTACCCAAATAGATAGTACAGAATGCATATGTCACCTTCCACTTTTGCCTATATAGCTTGTCCTGGTGAAGTGCATGTGCTTTGTGGGCCTGCTGTTCCAACCCTCTGCTTTTGCTCATGGTGTCTGTTGTGTGTGATTGCCCTTCCCAACCTCTTTGGCTTTTATTTATATTTCAAGTCTTATCTAGGTGTCATCTCCTCCAAAAAGCCCTTTTGAGTCTACACTCTGAGTTCATTGTCTCTCCCTTTATTCCCAGAACACCCGTGGGATCTCTCTCTCAGCATGATGGTCTGTTTGTGCATCAGTTTCTCCTTGCAGCCTAGGAGTCATTGATAGTAGGGCCCACGTTTTCTTTGAACAGACACTCGTCACATGCCTGGTGACTAGAACCAGAGAAGCCCTTTGAAAGTAATGAGCTGGGCAGTGGTGGATTTCCCACCGCTAGTGTGGAACAGCCCTCCCAGTGTCCTCCATGTCAGCTACTGGCACCCCTTTTGCTAACTGCCAAAGCTCCAAACCTAAGAGTTATCCCTGAGTCCTCAATTTCCTTTTCAGCCCATGTCATATCCATCAGCAGATCCTGAAATGTATTCTCAATCCCACAACTTTCACCACCTCCAAATCTACCTGTATAGTCCAAGTCATTGTTTCTTATCTCGTAATTGGTTTCTCTGCTTCTACTTTTGTCAATTCCCCCAAAGTTTATTCTGCATAGAAAGAATGACGTGATTCTTACAACAAAGTAAAACAAAACCCCCCAAACAGATCATAACTCTCCTCTACTCACTCTCCTCCCCCAACAGTTTTCTATTACACTTAGAACAAAGTTTAACTCTTAAAGTCCTGACTTACAGGCTCTAGAGGCAGCGGAAACACCCCGGCCACCTTTCCACCTCATGTTCAACGTTTCCATTGCAACCCCACGGCCTCAGGTTATTCCCTGAGTTTCCCCAAACCATCCTGATCTCCAGGTCATTGCCTGGAATACTGTTCTGAATACTGAATATTGATCTTCATGTCTGGAATACTGTTTACCTGGCCCGCTCCTTCTCATGATTTGCGACTGTTTCTTTTCTTTTCTTGTTTTCAAGTGAAGTACAGTTGATTTACAACATTATATTAGTTTCAGAGGTACAATGTAGTGATTCAATATTTTTATAGAATATACTCCATTTAAAGTTATTATAGCTTGCGGTGCAGAGTCTAGTTCGCCTTAGGCCCTCTCCCCACCGCGGGGGTAGGAAGGGCAGGTGACTGGCTGCCCCACCGTAAAGGGCGGTGCGTGCTGAGGCCTGGAGCGGTCCTCACCTGGCCTTGGGTGCGGGGCCAAGCGCGGGCGGAGAGCCCCGGTTTGGCGCCGCCGGGCCTACAGTCCCCTACAGTCCCCAGAGGCTCGCCGAGTGCCTCTGCGGAGCCGCGCGACGCGCAGAACTAGACACGTGAGAGGTCGGCGGGAAGATGGCGGAAGAGTAAGACGTGGAGATCGCCTTCCTCCTCACGGATACACCAGAAATACATCTACACGTGGAACAACTCCTACAGAACACCTACTGAAGGCTGGCAGAAGACCTCAGAGCTCCCAAAAGGCAAGAAACTCCCCACGTAACTGGGTAGGGCAAAAGAAAAAACAGAGACAAAAGAATAAGGACGGCACCTGCACCAGTGGGAGGGAGCTGTGAAGGAGGAAAAGTTTCCACACACTAGGAAGCCCCTCCGCGGGCGGAGACTGCGGGAGGCAGAGGGGGGAGTATCGGGACCGCGGAGTAGTGCACAGCGACGGGTGCGGAGGGCAAAGCGGGGAGATTCCTGCACAGACGATCGGTGCCGACCGGCACTCACCAACCCGAGAGGCTTGTCTGCTCACCCGCCGGGGCGGGAGGGGCTGGGAGCTGAGGCTCAGGTTTCGGTTTTGGACGGAGTGCAGGGAGAGGACTGGGGTTGGCGGCTTGAGCATAGCCTGAAGGGGTTGGGGCGCCACGACTAGCCGGGAGGGAGTTCGGGGAAAAGCCTGCACTGGCCGAAGAGGCAAGAGACTTTTTCTTCCCTCTTTGTTTCCTGGTGCGCGAGGAGAGGGGTTTAAGAGCGCTGCTTAAAGGATCTCCAGAGAAGGGCGCGAGCCGCGGCTAAAAGCGCGAACCCCAGAGACGGGCGCGAGCCGCGGCTGAAACCGCGGACCCCAGAGACGGGCGGGAGACGCTGGGGCTGCTGCTGCCGCCACCAGGGGGGCTGTGTGCGAGCACAGGTCACTCTCCGCGCCCCTCTTCCGCGGAGCCTGTGCAGGCCGCCACTGCCGGGTTCCCGGGATCCGGGGACAGCTTCCCCGGGAGTACGCACGGCGGGTCTCAGGCTGGTGCAGCGTCACGCCAGCCTCTGCCGCAGCGTCACGCCGCCTCTGCTGCCGCAGGCCCACCCCGCACGCAGTGCCCCTCCTTCCCCCATCCCCCAACCCCCGGCCTGAGTGAGCCGGAGCTCCCGAATCAGCGGCTCCTTTAACCCCGTCCTGTCTGAGCAAAAAAACAGACGCCCTCCAGCGATCTGTGCGCAGGGGCAGGGCCGGGTACAAAGCTGAGCTCCTGTGAGCTGTGAGAGCAGGGAGGAGAGGGGGAGGTCTCTCCCGGCAGCCGCGGAGGCGGCGGATTGAAGCTCCACAATCAACTTGATGTGCCCTGCATTGTGGAATACCTGAATAGACAGGGAGTGATCCCAAATTGAAGAGGGGGAATTTAGGAGCGAGATCTGTGATTTTTTTCCCTTTTCCTCTTTTTGTGAATGTGTGCATGTATGCTTCTGTGTGAGATCTTGTCTGTATACTCTTGCTTCCACCATTTGTCCTAGGGCTCTATCCGTCCATGGTTTTTTTTAAAAAAAAAAAAAAATTTTTTTCTTTTTTAATAATTAATTTTAATTGTAATAACTTTATTGAACTTTACCTTCGTTCTTTCTTTCTTTCTTTCCTTCCCTCCTTCCCTCCTTTAGACAGCGAATCACCCCAGGTTGAGGGGGTGGTCTCTGGGAGCAGGATTTATGATTTTTCCCCCTTTGCCTCTCTTTGTGAACGTGTATGTGTATGCTTCTGTGTAAGATTTTCTCTGTATAGCTTTGCTTCCAACATTTGTCCTAGGGCTCTATCCGTCCATGGTTTTTTTAAAAAAAAATTTTTTTTTCTTAATAATTAATTTTAATTGTAATAACTTTATTGTACTTTACCTTCGTTCTTTCTTTCTTTCTTTCCTTCCTTCCTTCCCTCCTTTAGACAGCGAATCACCCCAGGTTGAGGAGGTGGTCTCTAGGAGCAGGATTTATGATTTTTCCCCCTTTGCCTCTCTTTGTGAACGTGTATGTGTATGCTTCTGTGTAAGATTTTCTCTGTATAGCTTTGCTTCCAACATTTGTCCTAGGGCTCTATCCGTCCATGGTTTTTTTTAAAAAAAAAATTTTTTTTTTCTTAATAATTAATTTTAATTGTAATAACTTTATTGTACTTTACCTTCGTTCTTTCTTTCTTTCCTTCCTTCCTTCCCTCCTTTAGACAGCGAATCACCCCAGGTTGAGGAGGTGGTCTCTGGGAGCAGGATTTATGATTTTTCCCCCTTTGCCTCTCTTTGTGAACATGTATGTGTATGCTTCTGTGTAAGATTTTCTCTGTATAGCTTTGTTTCCAACATTTGTCCTAGGGTTCTATCTGTTCTTTTTTTTTTTTTTTTTCTTTCTTTCTAAATATTTTTTAGTACAATAGCTATATTATACTTTATTTTATTTTTACTGTATCTTCTTTCTTTCTGTCTTTTTTCCTTCTTTCCCTCCTTCCTTCCTCCCTTCCTCCCTCCCTCCTTTCTTTCCTTCTTTGCTTCTTTCTTCCTTCCTTCCTTTCCTCCTTTCCTCCTTTCCTTCTTTCTTTCCTCAAACTTCTACTAATTCTCTCTACATTTTCTCCTTCTTTCCCTTCTACCTTCCTTCCTTCCTCCCTCCCTCCCTCCTTTCTTTCCTTCTTTGCTTCTTTCTTCCTTCCTTCCTTTCCTCCTTTCCTTCTCTCTTTCCTCAAACTTCTACTAATTCTCTCTACATTTTCTCCTTCTTTCCCTCCTTCTTTCCTTCCTTCCTCCCTCCCTCCCTCTCTCCCTCCCTTCTTTCCTTCTTTGCTTCTTTCTTCCTTCCTTCCTTTCCTCCTTTCCCTCTTTCTTTCCTCATACTTCTACTAATTCTCTCTACATTTTCTCCTTCTTTCCCTCCTTCCTTCCTTCCTTCCTCCCTCCCTCCCTCCTTTCTTTCCTTCTTTGCTTCTTTCTTCCTTCCTTCCTTTCCTCATACTTCTAATAATTCTCTCTACTTTTCCTCCCTTTTATTCTGAGCCGTGTGGATGAAAGGCTCTTGGTGCTCCAGCCCAGGAGGCAGGGCTCTGCCTCTGAGGTAGGAGAGCCAACTTCAGGACACTGATCAACAAGAGACCTCCCAGCTCCACATAATATTAAACGGTGGAAATCTCCCAGAGACCTCCATCTTAACACCAGCACCCAGCTTCACTCAACGACCAGCAAGCCACAGTGCTGGACAACCTATGCCAAACAACTAGCAAAACAGGAACACAAACCCACCCATTAGCAGAGAGGCTGCCTAAAATCATAACAAGGCCACAGACACCCCAAAACACACCACCAGACGTGAACCTGCCCACTAGAGAGACAAGATCCAGCCTCATCCAGCACAACACAGGCACTAGTCCCCTCCACCAGGAAGCCTACACAACCCGCTGAAACAACCTTAGCCACTGGAGACAGACATCAAAAACAACGGGAACTACGAACGTGCAGCCTGCAAAAAGGAGACCCCAAACACAGTAAGATAAGCAAAATGAGAAGACAGAAAAACACACAGCAGATGAAGGAGCAAGATAAAAACCCACCAGACCTAACAAATGAAGAGGAAATAGGCAATCTACCTGAAAAAGAATTCAGAATAATGATAGTAAGGATGATCCGAAATCTTGGAAGTAGAATGGACAAAATGCAAGAAACAGTTAACAAGGACCTACAAGAACTAAAGATGAAACAAGCAACGATGAACAATGCAATAAATGAAATTAAAAGTACTCTAGATAGGATCAATAGCAGAATAACTGAGGCAGAAGAACGGATAAGTGACCTGGAAGATAAAGCAGTGGAAATAACTACTGCAGAGCAGAATAAAGAAAAAAGAATGAAAAGAACTGAGGACAGTCTCAGAGAGCTCTGGGACAACATTAAACGCACCAACATTCGAATTATAGGGGTTCCAGAAGAAGAAGAAAAAAAGAAAGGGACTGAGAAAATATTTGAAGAGATTATAGTTGAAAACTTCCCTAATATGGGAAAGGAAATAGTTAATCAAGTCCAGGAAGCACAGAGAGTCCCATACAGGATAAATACAAGGAGAAATACGCCAAGACACATATTAATCAAACTATCAAAAATTAAATACAAAGAAAGCATATTAAAAGCAGCAAGGGAAAAACAACAAATAACACACAAGGGAATCCCCATAAGGTTAACAGCTGATCTCTCAGCAGAAACCCTACAAGCCAGAAGGGAGTGGCAGGACATACTGAAAGTGATGAAGGAGAAAAACCTGCAACCAAGACTACTCTACCCAGCAAGGATCTCATTCAGATTTGATGGAGAAATTAAAACCTTTACAGACAAGCAAAAGCTGAGAGAGTTCAGCACCACCAAACCAGCTTTACAACAAATGCTAAAGGAACTTCTCTAGATAAGAAATGCAAAAGAAGGAAACGACCTATAATAACGAACCCAAAACAATATAGAAAATGGGAATAGGAACATACATATCGATAATTACCTTAAATGTAAATGGACTAAATGCTCCCACCAAAAGACACAGATTGGCTGAATGGATACAAAAACAAGACCCTTATATATGCTGTCTACAAGAGACCCACTTCAGAACTAGAGACACATACAGACTGAAAGTAAGGGGATGGAAAAAGATATTCCATGCAAATGGAAACCAAAAGAAAGCTGGAGTAGCAATTCTCATATCAGACAAAATAGACTTTAAAATAAGGACTATTAAAAGGAATAAAGAAGGACACTACATAATGATCAAGGGATCGATCCAAGAAGAAGATATAACAATTGTAAATATTTATGCACCCAACATAGGAGCACCTCAATACGTAAGGCAAATACTAACAGCCATAAAAGGGGAAATTGACAGTAACACATTCATAGTAGGGGACTTTAACACCCCACTTTCACCCATGGACAGATCATCCAAAATGAAAATAAATAAGGAAACACAAGCTTTAAATGATACATTAAACAAGATGGACTTAATTGATATTTATAGGACACTCCATCCAAAAACAACAGAATACACATTTTTCTCAAGTGCTCATGGAACATTCTCCAGGATAGATCATATCTTGGGTCACAAATCAAGCCTTGGTAAATTTAAGAAAATTGAAATTGTATCAAGTATCTTTTCTGACCACAACGCCATGAGACTAGATATCAATTACAGGAAAAGATCTGTAAAATATACAAACACATGGAGGCTAAACAATACACTACTTAATAATGAAGTGATCACTGAAGAAATCAAAGAGGAAATAAAAAAATACCTAGAAACAAATGACAATGGAGACACAACGACCCAAAACCTATGGGATGCAGCAAAAGCAGTTCTAAGGGGGAAGTTTATAGCAATACAAGCCCACCTTAAGAAGCAGGAAACATCTCGAATAAACAACCTAACCTTGCACCTCAAGCAATTAGAGAAAGAAGAACAAAAAAGCCCCAAAGCTAGCAGAAGGAAAGAAATCATAAAAATCAGATCAGAAATAAATGAAAAAGAAATGAAGGAAACGATAGCAAAGATCAATAAAACTAAAAGCTGGTTCTTTGAGAAGATAAACAAAATAGATAAACCACTAGCCAGACTCATCAAGAAAAAAAGGGAGAAGACTCAAATCAATAGAATTAGAAATGAGAAAGGAGAAATAACAACTGACACTGCAGAAATAAAAAAAATCATGAGAGATTACTACAAGCAACTCTATGCCAATAAAATGGACAATCTGGAAGAAATGGACAAATTCTTAGAAATGCACAACCTGCCAAGACTGAATCAGGAAGAAATAGAAAATATGAACAGACCAATCACAAGCACTGAAATTGAAACTGTGATTAAAAATCTTCCAACAAACAAAAGCCCAGGACCAGATGGCTTCACAGGTGAATTCTATCAAACGTTTAGAGAAGAGCTAACACCTATCCTTCTCAAACTCTTCCAAAATATAGCAGAGGGAGGAACACTCCCAAATTCCTTCTACGAGGCCACCATCACCTTGATACCAAAACCAGACAAGGATGTCACAAAGAAAGAAAACTACAGGCCAATATCACTGATGAACATAGATGCAAAAATCCTCAACAAAATACTAGCAAACAGAATCCAACAGCACATTAAAAGGATCATACACCATGATCAAGTGGGGTTTATTCCAGGAATGCAAGGATTCTTCAATACACGCAAATCTATCAATGTGATAAACCATATTAACAAATTGAAGGAGAAAAACCATATGATCATCTCAATAGATGCAGAGAAAGCTTTTGACAAAATTCAACACCCATTTATGATAAAAACCCTCCAGAAAGTAGGCATAGAGGGAACTTTCCTCAACATAATAAAGGCCATATATGACAAGCCCACAGCAAACATCATCCTCAATGGTGAAAAACTGAAAGCATTTCCACTAAGATCAGGAACAAGACAAGGTTGCCCACTCTCACCACTCTTATTCAACATAGTTTTGGAAGTTTTAGCCACAGCAATCAGAGAAGAAAAGGAAATAAAAGGAATCCACATTGGAAAAGAAGAAGTAAAGCTGTCACTGTTTGCAGATGACATGATACTATACATAGAGAATCCTAAAGATGCTACCAGAAAACTACTAGAGCTAATCAATGAATTTGGTAAAGTAGCAGGATACAAAATTAATGCACAGAAATCTCTGGCATTCCTATATACTAATGATGAAAAATCTGAAAGTGAAATCAAGAAAACACTCCCATTTACCATTGCAACAAAAAGAATAAAATATCTAGGAATAAACCTACCTAAGGATACGAAAGACCTGTATGCAGAAAATTATAAGACACTGATGAAAGAAATTAAAGATGATACAAATAGATGGAGAGATATACCATGTTCTTGGATGGGAAGAATCAACATTGTGAAAATGACTCTACTACCCAAAGCAATCTACAGATTCAATGCAATCCCTATCAAACTACCATTGGCATTTTTCACAGAACTAGAACAAAAAATTTCGCAATTTGTATGGAAACACAAAAGACCCCGAATAGCCAAAGCAATCTTGAGAACGAAAAAAGGAGCTGGAGGAATCAGGCTCCCTGACTTCAGACTATACTACAAAGCAACAGTAATCAAGACAGTATGGTACTGGCACAAAAACAGAAAGATAGATCAGTGGAACAGGATAGAAAGCCCAGAGATAAACCCACGCACATATGGACACCTTATCTTTGATAAAGGAGGCAGGAATGTACAGTGGAGGAAGGACAGCCTCTTCAATAAATGGTGCTGGGAAAACTGGACAGGTACGTGTAAAAGTATGAGATTAGATCACTCCCTAACACCATACACAAAAATAAGCTCAAAATGGATTAAAGACCTAAATGTAAGGCCAGAAACTATCAAACTCTTAGAGGAAAACATAGGAAGAACACTCTATGACATAAATCACAGCAAGATCCTTTCTGACCCACCTCCTAGAGTAATGGAAATAAAAACAAAAATAAACAAATGGGACCTAATGAAACTTCAAAGCTTTTGCACAGCAAAGGAAACCATAATCAAGACCAAAAGACAACCCTCAGAATGGGAGAAAACATTTGCAAATGAAGCAACTGACAAAGGATTAATCTCCAAAATTTACAAGCAGCTCATGCAGCTCAATAACAAAAAAACAAACAACCCCATCCAAAAATGGGCAGAAGACCTAAACAGACATTTCTCCAAAGAAGATATACAGAATGCCAACAAACACATGAAAGAATGCTCAACATCATTAATCATTAGAGAAATGCAAATCAAAACTACAATGAGATATCATCTCACACCAGTCAGAATGGCCATCATCAAAAAATCTAGAAACAATAAATGCTGGAGAGGGTGTGGAGAAAAGGGGACACTCTTGCACTGCTGGTGGGAATGTGAATTGGTTCAGCCACTATGGAGAACAGTATGGAGGTTCCTTAAAAAACTACAAATAGAATTACCATATGACCCAGCAATCCCACTACTGGGCATATACCCTGAGAAAACCAAAATTCAAAAAGAGTCATGTACCAAAATGTTCATTGCAGCTCTATTTACAATAGCCCGGAGATGGAAAGAACCTAAGCGCACATCATCGGACGAATGGATAAAGAAGATGTGGCACATATACACAATGGAATATTACTCAGCCTTAAAGCGAAATGAAATTGAGATATTTGTAATGAGATGGATAGACCTAGAGTCTGTCATACAGAGCGAAGTAAGTCAGAAAGACAAAGACAAATACCGTATGCTAACACATATATATGGAATTTAAGGGGAAAAAATGTCATGAAGAACCTAGGGATAAGACAGGAATAGAGGCGCAGACCTACTGGAGAACGGACTTGAGGGTATGGGGAGGGGGAGGGGTGAGTTTTGACAGGGCGAGAGAGAGTCATGGACATATACACACTAACAAACGTAGTAAGGTAGATAGCTGGGGGGAAGCAGCCGCAAGGCACAGGGATATTAGCTCGGGGCTTTGGGACAGCCTGGAGGGTTGGGAGGGGGAGAGTGGGAGGGAGGGAGACGCAAGAGGGAAGACACATGGGAGCACATGTATATGTATAGCTGATTCACTCTGTTATAAAGCAGAAACTAACACACCATTGTAAAGCAATTATACCCCAATAAAGATGTTAAAAAAAAAAAAATAAAGTTATTATAAAATATGGCTATATTTCGCTGTGCTGTACAATATATCCTTGCTGCTTATTTATTTTATGCATAGTAGCTTGTATCTCTTGAGCCCTTACCCCTCTCTTGCCCCTCGCCCCTTTCCTCTTCCCACTGGTCACAGTTGGGGCCTTTTCTGACCACCTATCTAAAGAGCCATGTCCCTCTCCCATATCAGGACACTTTCCAACATGCCACCTGGATTTGATGTCCTTTCCACCCCTTTTGCCTTCAGTATCTATCTTGTTTTTTGGTTGATAACGCATGCATTGTCTGTCGACCTTGAGAGCCATCCTTGAGGGCAGGCACAG
Source organism: Phocoena sinus (assembly GCF_008692025.1). Classification (NCBI taxonomy): domain Eukaryota; kingdom Metazoa; phylum Chordata; class Mammalia; order Artiodactyla; family Phocoenidae; genus Phocoena; species Phocoena sinus. The sequence goes on along the minus strand of NC_045779.1, from coordinate 66,650,034 downwards.
CGACTTCCTCACTGCTATGGCCACAGTATCTCATACTTAGTGAATGACAAAAGATCAATAGAATCTTACGATGATAATCTAATAGTGCTTGAACTCTTTTTCCTGCATATTTTTTTTTTCATCTGGGCAACATGTGATGAGAAAGAGAGCCATGGAGGTGATCAGTAAGCTGAGAGTTTGGAACTTTTTCTTTCTTTCTTTTTTAACTTTTTATTTTATATTGGAGTATAGTTGATTGACAATGTTTTGATAGTTTCAGGTGTACAGCAAAGTGATTCAGTTATACATTTTCCTACTTAGGGTGTTACATAATATTGAGCAGAGTTCCGTGTGCTATACAGTAAGTCCTTGAAACTTTTTACTTACTGAGGCACGATTCAAACACATTGTTTTTCAGTCTTGAAATAACATCTGTGTCAACCTATTTTTACATGAGTCCCTCAGGTTACTTGTGTAGGAAAATGTTAACTTCAGGAGACACTTTCTCCAAATTCCTGGATCACTGGAAATGCCTCTAAGGTGGAAAAAAAAGGCGATGTCGACAGGTCAATACTTATTGAGTAGTGAATCTGCAGATTTACAGAGCAATGCAAAAAGTTCCACTGTCTGTATTCTCACAGGGTGTGTGCTGACACTATAAAACTCACATTCAGGAGAGAGAAATCCACAGAAGTGCGAGGACCTGCAGTCTGGGTAGAGGCTCAGGAGACACGGGACAAGTTCTAAATTCAGAGGATAAGGCAAACAGGGTACTTCATCAAAATGACCCTTGAAATTTCTAAAAGGGACTGTAAATCACAGAATGCATATTTTTGTTCATATCATCCCGTGACAGTAACATTTCTGATTAAAGGTATAAATATACGTGTGTGTGTAATAAACAGGGACTGAGTGGTAGAAAAATGTGTATCCTTAAATGCTAGAATCATAGAATCATGTACAGTGAGACACTTAAATTATGAAGGCAAGTGCTCGCTGAGAGGGGCTGAGGCAGGTGTTGTTCCCATTTTGTTCTTTCCCAAGCAGATGCTCCCTTGACCAAATCTACCAAATTATGCAAATTGTTCTCACTCGACCTCTTTTGTCCTCTGAACTCACAGAGTTGACTCTTGTTATTTGATGCACATCTTATATATACACAGTGTATACCATGAACTAGAAGACTCTTAAGGTTTTTTGTGTTTTTGTTTTTGTTTTTTTTTGCGGTATGCAGGCCTCTCACTGTTGTGGCCTCTCCCATTGCAGAGCACAGGCTCCGGACGCGCAGGCTCAGCGGCCATGGCTCACAGGCCCAGCCGCTCCGCGGCATGTGGGATCTTCCCGGACCTGGGCACGAAACCGTGTCCCCTGCATTGGCAGGCACACTCTCAACCACTGTGCCACCAGGGAAGCCCGACTTTTAAGTTTTGAATGGGAAAACTCTGTATTTGAGCCTGCGAGGTAGACACTGACCAGCTCTTCCCCAAACCCTTTCTTTTATCCTCTTGGACATGCTTCTCTGGGCCTGTTGTAATTGGACAGTCATGTGACTGGGCTCTGGCAGACAGGATATAGGTGGTAGAGATGGCTGCCACTTCCAGGCTGGGCACACCGCTTCCTTATTCAAGCCCCCATAGTCTTTCCCTCTTTCCATCTGATGCCAATGACCAGGGCCACCTTGGAAATCATACGTTGCTTATGGTAGAGCCAGAAAATCGAAGGAGTTAGGTTCCCTGGGTGACCACTTGGAGGAGAGCCATCTGCCACTCAGGGTCCCCCATGCTGGACTTGGGTGAGTGAGAAATCAATGTATCTTGATTGACCTCACTGAGATTTGGGGGTTTGTATGTTACAGCAACCAGCGTTGCTTTAATTAACACCCTGCTTGTGTGACTTTGTATCAGTTACTTATCCTTTCTGTGTCTTGGATTCAGCGTCAGTCAGGGCCCCTCCCAAAGTAATCAGCATGTACACTTAAAAGAGGCAACTGAGGACGTTCAAACAGAAGACTATTTACAAAGATGCAGGCAGAGCTAAGGGAGCCACACAAGGGATGGTGAAGCATCTCAGAGCTAGTGACAACACAACCATTATCACTGCAAGCCTGGGATTGAGGGCAAGGAGAAGAAGCATTTAACAGAGCCTGGAGAGATGTTACTGCTGTAGGAAAGAGCTGTCTGGAGGGAGCTGTAACTTTCAATGGAAGATTGCAGCCAATCCAAGTTCCGGCAGGAAAGGAGTTGGAGCAATAAAAAGCCAGATGTCATTCTCCTATCTTCCAATCTTCCTGCCAATGGCTCCCATGGACTAAACCCTACTGGAATCCAGAAGGCGAGGAGCTCATTGATGTAGTCCATAAATGTCAGTCTCCTAGGGTAGGGGCCAGCTGGAGGAGGGCAGAGAAAAGATGTGGAAAGGCAAATGAAGGCTTTGAAGATAAGTTTCCTTATCTACACATTGGGAATCCTAACCACCTACCTTACAGAGACAGTACTGGAGTCTAGGGGTATAGATAGTAAGTTATGAGTAAAATACAGCTCTTGTTTGTCACCAGCAGCTGAACAATTGTCCACTGATGTCTCTTTTTAAAAAAAAGTCTTTCGCTGATTTTGTTTTTTTGGATGTTGTTATTTGGTTTGTTTGAATCTCCCAGAAATGTCGACATGCTCCCTAATGCATAGGAGATTTTTCAGCATGAATTTAACTCTGGTGTTTCCTTGAGGCTGGCATCTTCACTACATGATTTGTTTTTGGTCATAGGTGAGGCTTGAGAAAATATCCAATTTCAGGGTCCTTGGAAGATTCTTCCTTCTCAGTTTTGGCCACATCTTTATTTTCAGGGTTATGTTGCCAGGAGCTCTTCTGTTCCCCGCTACAGACAACAGCCATGTCTGAAGTACTCTGTTTGCTGCTGCCTGGGTTCCATCATTTCATATTTCATGTCTGCTTCTGGGTTTGTTAGATAAAGTTACCTTTTCACGAATGGGAGAGGAGCAGACCCTTCCAAATTAAGCAATGGGAGATTAGCATCCGTGTGAAGCAGGCTTGGTGTAATGAAGAGAATCCAGCAGTCTTAGGTTCTAATCCTTTTCCTGTCTCTTACTTGCAGAATAACCTTGAGAGATTCCTTCTCTTTCTCTGAGCCCTATTTTCCTCATTTGCAAAATGAGATTGCATTGCACCTGTCTCACTGGTTAGATGTGGAGAGATAATGAAATATGCATGCATAGAAGTCCAGACACGTTGCTTGGTACATAGCAGGCATTCAGCAATTTTTGTAGAAAAATCAAAATCTCTAAGGTGCAATGGGGATCCTCAACTTCTGATTATACTGGAGCTTAAATGGAGCTGACAAGGTGCTCTGGGCCCACAGATATTGAGTCCTCCCAGGTGAAAAGTGCGCTCTGTATTCTAACTGACAGTTTTTTGTCTGCTGTAAACATTACTAAAATTTTTCTCTTGGGCAAATTGAGTCCACAGATATCAAATCTGTTTCTTAAGATTCTGCAATGGTAAGATGGGAGGTGGAAAAAAATGACATCAAAATTATACAAGAAATCTTAATAAATCATGTAAAATCATATTAAAATACTTTTGGCTGAATATTATTTTTTATTTTTATATTCTTCATGTGTGACATATGATACCACCCTTTCCCTGAGTATTTCTGGAATAACTTGGTAAGTCTGGGATCCAGAATCTCTTAGGTTAGAGCAGCACAAGACCTGAGTCCAAACTCCAGCCCTGCCTCTTTCTTTGGGGAGGTCACTCACCAAAACTTCTGCACTTATAAAATAAACATCATGATGACATTTATCTCAGGGTTTGCTTAAAGATTAGAAAAATAAGATAAGGACTTCCCTGGAAGTCCTGTGGTTAAGACTTTGCCTTTCAATGCAGGGGGTGAGGGTTTGATCCCTGGTCAGGCAGCTAAGATCCCACATGCCTCGCGGCCAAAAAACCAAAACATAAAACAGAAGCAATATTGTAACAAATTCAATAAAGACTTTAAAAACGGTCCACATCAAAAAAATCTTTAAAAAAAGAAAAATAATGTAAATAAAGTTCAAAACAGTGGGTAAGGAAGAAGGCTCAATAGTGATAGCAATTAGTGTTGAAAAGGGACTATTATCATATCATTTTAGATCTAGGGAAAAGGCTTATGGAATCCATTGCCTCTATTTTATGTCTGGGGAAACTGACGCTCAGAAAGGAGAAACGTAACTCACCAAAGAGCAACCCATTAGTTCATAGAACCCGGGTTTCCTGAGGTCCACTGTAATTTCCTGGCCACAGCACCACCATTTCATATAAAAGTGTCACCAGCAGACAAACAGCAGGAAGCCATCAGGAGATGGAGAACAGTCATCTGATTTAGATACTATCAGTAGAACACTGCAAATTTGAACAAGTCTCCTGATTGCCACCAGTACTTGTGCTTACTACTCCACGTCAGGTTTCAGAATAGGCTGAGGATTTTGTTGCCACTTGAGTCACATCCGTTGGAAAATGTCTCAGTTTCTCATGAAGCAATTTCAGAGCAAATTCGGAAAGAAATGGTTTTCACCCTCCTTCCCATGGCCTTCTGGGAAGCAGGTCTGGAGTGAAGTTGTGGACATCCTTGAATCAAGGATTGTGCATAGACCCATGATTACTGTGCAGACTTAAGTTCCTAATATTCATTACGAATAATGGCTCTCATGTCAAATCTTAGTGAATCGGAAGATAAATATTATGGTCCCTTAAAAAAAGTATCTGGATCAGGAAGAATGGCTAATGCTCAAATTTTTGTGGAATATGCCAGAAATTGGAGGGAGACTGTGACCATGGTTTCAGTGGTCAAATAAGATGTCTTGAAGGAAAACCACCACCATCAAGTGGGACTCTAGGAGAAGGTAAAAGAGAGGATAAACCAAATGTTTAGTGAGTACCTATAATGTGCAACACATTTTACCATACTTTAAAAAATTATTACTTCATTATGTTTATTTTCCACTGAAAGATCTGTGAGGATATGGCTATATCTTATTCTCACCAGTAATTAAGTGCCTAAAACATCATTAAATGTTTATTGAGTGAAAAAATGTGCTAGGAGCTCTCTATAAGTGATCTTTTCAAATAATTATAATCACTGTGTGAACTGGAAATTATCCCCACTTTGTGAATGAGAACACCAAGATGTTAACTGATATATCCATTGTGCCTGTGGCAGATCTGGAATTCAAATCCAGGTGCCATGATTCCTGAGTCCATTCTGTCTCCACCATGACACGCTGCCAGATTCTTCATGGGAGACATCTCTACTTGTGTTTTATGCTATAGAATGGTGGGTGTTCTTTCCAATTGTGATCTCCTGTAGATTGAAGGGAAATGGCTCTACCATGAACAAGCACAAGGCACAGTGGCTAGAGACAAAAGGAACTCCTTGGCCTGAGTCTTTACTCTTGGTGGCCAGTGTGGAGTAGTGAGGGGAAAGAACCCTGCATGAAGATATAAGAGTGCTGGTTCCACCTCCTTTCTTGACTGCTGGGTGCTATATTAGTTATCCATCATGCCTAATAGGTCATTCCGAGCCTAGTGGCTTAAAAACAGCAAACATTTATTATCTCACCGTTTCTTTGAATCAGGAATCATGGAGTAGCTTAACTGGGTGGTCCCGGCTCAAGGCTTGTCATGAGGTTGTGGTCAAGATGACCACTGGAGGTGTGGTCATCTGAAAGCTTGACAGGGGCTGGAGGATCCACTTTCCAAAATGGTTCACTCACAGGGCTGTTGGAAATGGCCTCAGCTCCTTGCTGGAAGTTGACAAGAGACCTCAGTTGTCACCACACAGACCTCTCCACAGAGGTGGTGAATTCACTCATTCACTTCCTCTTCACATGTCGTGAAGACACTCAAGACTCAGGCTGCTTGAGTGTCTTCACAATACGTCAGCTGTTTTACCCCACAGTGATCTAAGAAAGGGCAGGAAAGAAGCCACGGTGTATTTCACTACATAGTCTCAGAAGTCAGACACTTTTACTTTTGACATATTCTATTCATTAGAAGTGATTCACTAATCCAGCCTACACTCAAGAAGAGGAGAATTAGACTTCACCATTTGAAGGGAAGGATCTCACAGAATTGGTGGATGTATCCTAAAGCCACCACAATGGGTTATGTAGACCATGTGTTGTAGCTGACTGTCAAATACTGTATTTCCATTCCTCGTGGGTGTCGCCAAAAGATATGGGGCTTTGAAAAGGGGGCAGTGTTGGAACCCTGGGTAAATGTTCAATGTCTCCAAGCCTTGTTTCTTAACCATACAATAAATTTCATATCAAACCAACTTCCCAGGATTTCTGGGTGGATCAGAGGTCATAGAGATAAAGCTGTTAGTACAACGTCTGGCACAAAGTAAGTATTCAAGCAATGGGCTCATTTGTGTTCTTTTATAAGGCAACACTCCCTCTCCGCAGTCCTCAAATATGTCTGAGTCAGGATACTGAAATCACACACACACACTCTCTCACACAGATTTCTGAGTCCCTTCTGTTTCCACCATGCCATCCTGCCAGCTTCTGCATGGCAGTCATTTTTGCTTCTGCACTATGAAATACAGTTACTTGTCACAAAAATGAGATTCCAGAATCACGATACGAGTTGGGAAGGGAACTTAGATGCTCTCCAGTCTTGCCCACATTCACATGCTTATTTGCTGTCCTTGACTATTTCCAATAAGCTAGACATGGGATTAGATCCAGACTCTTCCACTTGCTATCCTGAAAACCTTTTCTATCTTTTCTCAGGGTCATGAGCTCTCTCTCAAGTGTGTTGCGAAGTTTTAAGTCAGATAATGTGTGTAACTTTCTCAATGAATGGTAGCTATTACTCTCACCATATTTATGGCTAGCTTCAGTTCCTTTAAGGTCTAAAATATTTAAAATACCACCTGGAAAAAGTGTGTAAGTATTAGGGAGTGGGGCCGGGTGTACTAACTCTTCGTAAGAACCACAAAATGTGCTTGGGCTAGATATTGGAATACAGAGAGGTAAAGAGGATTCTATAGGAATACTGAGGCAGAGGAGGGGTGTGAAGCCCACTGTAATGTTCCATTTTTGTCTCCAGATTATGACGGACAGACCACCCTGGCGAACTGGCTGATGAATGGAAAGCCAGCTCATGTTACTCAGGTACATATTGGTAGTAAACACAGAAGACTGGCAGCCTTGACATTGGTGAAATTACTGATGAAACTGTGTTGGATGATTATAAAGTCAATCTGCTTGAAATCAGGATATCACAGTGGAACAATCTCCTTGGTCCTGTTGTGTCATTTATCACCATTGTTCGTCTTCCTTGTTGATATTAACATCAATAATTTATCATAATGCACATTTTCCTTCCTAGCCCTCTTTCCTGTCTGACATGTGGAATCTCTTGCTATTAACTTGAGGGGCAGGTGGAAATATTAGTCCTTCTTACATCATTGTTCCTTCTGAACTAAGAGCTTTTTCAGGGGGACAGGCAAATTGGAAAACTCCATTCCACGTTGGATAAAGACTGTTTCCCTTGCTCTGTACCCATTTTTCCAGTTGACATTTAAGGTGCTATTCTTCTGGGGTTGGTGATGCAGGGAAGCAGGCAGGTCTGTTAAATCTAAATCAGGTAGAAGCAACAATACTTGGGATGGCAGAAACAGCTAGTTGCCTCCCCAGATCTGTTCTCCCTTTTTGCCTTAGTAACATAACCTCATTCTTTATGGGCTGAAAGATTATATTTACTAGTGTGCCATGGCACTGAGTTATGGCCGATGAGAATTAGCAGGAATACAATGTGAAATCTGGGGGGGAAGGCTGATTAAAGGAAACAGAATTAGCTGGAAGCCCCCTTGCATTCTACCCCATTACCCTTTTCCTTCTAGCCTACAACATGGATGTGACGGCAAACACTCCAGTAGCCATCCTGGACTGTGAGATGACATTAGGATGGAAGCTGCAGGTTATAATGGTAAACAAAGTGAAGGAGCTTGGACCCCGATGATCATTTTACCAGCATAGCAAGCCCAGACTTCCTACCTTGGGAAGATATTAAACAGCTGAGTTATTTAAATCATTGGGTTTGTTTGCTTAGGTTTTCTGTTCTATGCAGCCGATTTTAATTCTAAGAGAAAAATTTGGGAGTGACTAGATGGGAGGGAGAATTGGAGATTGGGAGGGAGAGGAAAGAATCAAAGAGGACTCCCATGTTCTTGGCTTGGGTGACCGTGTGGGTGGCGATCCCATTCACTGAGAGAGGATACACAAGAGGAAAGAGAAGATTGTAAGAAGAGGAGTGTGCATGGTCTTGGACATGTTTGTTAAGTCAGAAGGGGCTGTGGGACATGAAGGTATAGGGTTCTTATAGGCAGCTGGATATGGGTGTTAGGGGTTATGAAGAGACAGTAAGGGAGGAGATACAGACTTGGCCATAACTAGGATGAGTGAGATGTGTAAAGCTACTGGAGTGGATTAGATTTTTCAGGGAGACCTAGATGTGTTGAGAACTAACATAGAGAGCTTGAACGAGATTCCTGTGGGGACAGCTGAGGGTGGGATACAGATACACAAACACGTAATTATGATTCAAGGCAGGATGTGGTACATGCACCACCAATCCATTTTATTACTCTTCCCCACAGGTAGTCATATTTTGATAAGGTACCAAACAAACAGAAATCTTAAAGCAATTCGTTTCTGCTTCTAATGAATCAAATACTGCTGCCAAGCACAGGTTCTCATCAGCATGAGAGAACTGGTGTTGCCATAGTAAGCTAATATTATTTCAGCCACATCAAAGCCTTGCGATGTCTGAACCTAGTGTCCTAATCACAGGCAAATAAGTGATTTCCAGTAGGGTTGCACAATATTGAAATAGACTAATGGATTCCCCCGAACACCTTGAAGGAATCATCAAGCAGTGGACAGAGCATGGATGTGAGACTCGGTGAAGACTGTGTGAGTGTGTTAGCTCGAACAATTTCTACCAGACTACCTTAATGCCTCAGCTCCACTTCCTCATAGGGAAAATGCAGGAATACTTCCCACCTCATGGTACTGCTGTGAGAAATATGAGATGACATATTTAAAGCATTGGGAAAGTAGCTGACATATAGGAGACCCATAATTCTTCATCTCACTTGGTTAACAGGAAACTGAAGCCCTGGGAAACTGGGGATCATCTTACAGAGGCCTCCTGTGTGAAGGTTCCATTCTCATGGGGTTTTCTTGACCAGAAGCAAAAGAACTTCAATGAAAAATTTTTAAAGAATGAAATGGGGATGAGCTGGTACATCGTACAATCCCATGGGTTGCCACTGACGTATATTGCAAACAGCTGCTGCTGGAGCCGAACAGTACACAACCTCTACAACTGCAGGCTGGCCCTGTTTGGGAGACACCTCTTACAATGTCTTCTCAATAATAGTGGCTGTTTTCTTTGGAAATAAGAGGTATAATCACCACTGTGGTTTGTCATTTGCTGTCCTCTGTTGAGGTCCTACTTCCCAAGGCCTCTTTGAGTCTCACTTTCCCTGCTCTCTTCCACACACTTAGTGTGCTTCCTGCTCTCATCTTTGCCTTCTCTCTTTGGTACATTCTGTTCCCTTTTTATGGAATTCTCTTTCCCTGATGTGGCTTCCTGGTGAACCTCTACTCGTCTTTAAAGACCCTGCTTAAATGTTACCTCCTTTGGTTGCCTTCCCCGCGAGCTCCAGGTGGTATTAAGGATTCTCACTTCCATGCTGCCATGATAGCTTGGACTTTGTCACTGACTTTGGGATAAAGCCCAAACTCCTCAGCCTGTCCTAGGAGGCCCAATACAAGGATCACCTCTTCATCTGCATTTCTAGCTACTTCCCTCCCACGATATACCCAGAGTCAACAGGTTCTATTCATGTTGATTAGGAGCTTGGGCTTTTGCCAGGAGAATGCCTTACTGTGAACTGGGGCTATTCCCAGAGGGCATTCCATGTGATCCTGTGCATGGGTATTCGGTACAAACACCCTTTCTTAGCCCTGTCATATGCTTCATGTTTTAAAACCTCTTGCCCCAGGTGGCTACTTAAGTTAAAATTAATTAAAATTAAATAAAATTAAAAATTGAGTTGCACCAGCCACATTTCAAGGGCTCGATAGTCCCACGTGGCTAGTGGCTCCTATACCATATTGGACAGCGTAGATAAAGGACACTCCCTTCATAGCAGAAAGTTCTTTGGGGCAGTACTGCTATAGACTTTGCAAATGCTTGGGAGAAAAAGTACCTTAGAATCTTGTTCCTCAAAATATTTTCGCAAGACTAGCAACAGCTGTATTATTAATACCTGGTTGCTTGTTAAAAATGCAGCATCTCAGACATATTAAGTCGGAGCTACTGAGTCAGAATCTGCATTGCAACACGATTCCAGGTGACCTGCATGTACATGGAAGGTTGAGAACCACTATCTTAAAGATCACCGATGGCAGTCACCTCACTTTGGATGTCCTCAAGGTTTCCAACTGCACCTTGAAGCCTGGGAAGCCTAAAAAACTGGATATCTGGGTCTCAGCCCTGGAGTTTTGATGTAATTTTTCTGGAAAGTGGTCTTGGTACTGGTAGCTTTAAAAACTCCCCAGGTGACTCTAAGGTGCAGCCAGGATTGATAACCACTGCTCTAGAAACAAGGCAGGAAGTCTCAGAGAAGGGAAGTGATGGATATAGATCTCTAGTTATGGGCTCACTTCTTTTCTGACTCCGAGATCAGTGCTCACTGTGCTATACTATCTAACCTCATTCTCAACAGACGGAATTCTAGAGCAGCACTCTGGACGGATCAAATCTTTTTGTTATTGTTGTTTTGATTTTTTCTCTTTCTCCTTTTAAAACAAGCATCCTGATATCCCTGAGTGAAGGTAACACAGACACTGCCGTATAATTGCTTGTTAATATCACACTGATGGCTGATGGATTCACCAGCTGCAGAGGCTTTTGCTTTTAAGGTCCAGTGCCTGGCGTACAGGTCTTGCAACACTCCTGATGGAGATCAATACTCTATCGTGGAAGCAGCCGCTGGCAAACACCACGGGGGCCTCACCTCCTGCCTTTAGGCATATCGGCTCTGCAAAGAACTCAGATCAGATCTGTGAGGGCTATAGGTGAGGGAGCCGCTAATGAGCCCATCAGAGCCCTATACCAGAACTCTGACAGGTCCGCGTACAGGGACACAGCTGTGCAGCCATTGCCCTGCACAGTAAGAGGGCCTGCAGACTTTCCCGTCATGTCCAGTCGGCCACATCTGCCACTGCGGTCAGCCTTAAACTAACCTACAAGAGGCAGCTGAGAGGCAAAAAGAAATAAAAGAGAGAGAAGTCACAGACACTGCCCATTCCCTCTGCCTACCTTCCTCTCTCTCTCTCTGATTTTATCTCATTCCAGGTGAAGTAGAATCGAGGGCAGAAGAGCAGAATATTGATAATGATATCAATTTAGAGAATTTTAAAAGTGCCAGAGAGTCTGCTGAGTGCTTTTATTCATTTTCTCATTTAATTCTCGCAACAGTGCCCTAAGTTGGGGCTTGATTTTACAGATGAGAAAGTTCAGGATCAGAGAGGTTATGTGATTTGTTCAAAGTCATATCAGGAAGTGGCAGAGCTGGGATTTGAACCAAGATCTGTCACTCAGCAATACCCATGCTCTTTAGAGCCATGCAGTTTGGTCGCCCAAAACATGTGTGTGAAGGCTCCCAGGGTTTCCATGTGGCAAAGGAAACTGCTGGGAGGCCAGCATTGTAATGACTATGTGTATTTCACTGTAACAATTCCTATTCGATTTTTTAAAAATTGGGTATCATTTATAAGCATACGTTGCATCAATCTTAAGGATACCACTTGATGATTTTTTTTAAATAAATGTATGCACCTGTGCAACTATAACTCAGTTCAAGGTATAGAACGTTCCTGTCATCCCAGAATCTTTTTCGCCAACAGTAACTAACATTATAATTTCTATAAACATAGTTTGCCTGGTCTTGAGCTTCATATAAATCAAATCATACGATATGTACTCTTTGTGTCTCGTTCCTTTTGCTTGATTTACTTTTGAGAGTCACCCATGTTGCAGAATGCATCAGAAGTTTGTCCACTTTTACTGCCGTATAGTATTCTATTGTGTGGATACATCACAACTTGTTTTCCACTATTCTGTTGAGCATTTGGGTTGGTTCTGTATCAAATTGTAAATTCCTGTAGGGCAGGATAGATTTTATCTGATATCGTATTCAGTTCAACCCAAACTCTTCACTACTTCACTCCATCCTGTTGCTAGTGTGGTGTCTCTCACAGGGTCTAAAAAATATCTGTTGACAGATGGACTTGCTGAGTGAGAGTCTAGAGTCTATTTTTCAATATTTTTATTTTTAACTTATTTTTTTATTGAAGTATAATTGATTTACAATGTTCTGTTCGTTTCAGATATACAGCTCAGTGATTCACCCCCACTTTCCGTTTTGGTAACCACAAGTTTGTTTTCTATGTCTGTGAGTCTCTTTCTGTTTTGTAAATAAGTTCATTTGCATCTTAATAAAGTATCTGAAACTAAAGCTTAAGAGCTTCCTATAAGTAGTTCCTCAGAGAGATCGTCTTAGTCTGTTTGGGCTGCTATAACAGAATACCAGGGACTAGGTGGCTTATACCCAACAGAACTTTATTCCTCACAGTTCTGGAAGCAGGGAAGTCCAAGATCAAGGCGTGGGCAAATTGGGTGTCTGATGAGGACCCTCTTCCTGTTTCATAGACCGCTGTCTTCTCAGTGAGCCCTCACATGGCAAAAGGGGTAAGGAAGCTCTCTGGGGTCTCCTTTAAAGGGCACTAATCCCATCATGGGGACTCCATCCTCATGACTTAATCACATCTGAAAGGCTCCCACCTTCTAATATCATCACACTGGGGATTAGGTTTCAACATATGAATTTTGAAGGGGGCACAAGCATTCAGTCTATACTAGAGATCTTCCTATTTTCAAATTGATTCCTCCCAAGGCAAGCTAAGAGGTGGAACTAGACCACTGGCATTCAAGGCAACAATGTCTAAGGACCTTAAGGGAGTCCAGGGACAAGTTTCTCATGGAGCTTTGTGAACTAGGTTGAGCAAAAGGATTTTTTTGTTTCCTCATCTGGAAGGTGAAGATACTGTAAACCATCTCTGCTCCAAACCACAAATGTTTGTAGGATAGTGAATGTAAAGCAAAATTATTTGTAAATCACAGTGGACCTTTGCCAGCCATTTGTATGATAGACCCAGTCCTCAAACCTGCCATCACAGCAGCACTTCTCAAAGCACTTTCTTTGACTTGCTCAGTAAATGTGCCTGTTGTCACATCAGCTGGGAACTGCTGCCTAGTAGATACAGCTCTCAAAGGATCCCAACACCCACTAACCAGCAGTTAAAGAATGTGAGGCAATTGAGCTGTGTATCTTCCATTCACCTCTCTGGATGCCAACTCCACCCCTTCCACCATGAGTTATTCCCCAGGAGACCGACCTGAGCAGAATAAATCAACAGGTTTCTGTGTCTCCAGTGTCTAGAGGCTCAGACAGGGGTGAACACTAGCAGGAGATTGGAGAGAGGTAGAAAAGTGGAGTTGGTGTGATTAATCCTCAGGATCCATCCCTGCAGCCTCATCTTGACCAAAGCCCTCCACTCCTGTCTCCACCTAGCCCTCTTTGACTCCAGGTTTTAGTAAATATTCTATACTTGTGCCTCTTCCGACATTAGGGAGTTGTCTATAAATAACCCTAAGGTACTGCAATATTCCTTAGGGTTTCTTGATACCTTGCTCACATCTTTGTAAGCAGTATCTTTTTAAAACTAACTTCGAATTATTCTATTTTGAGTGTGCCCTCTGTTGTCTGCTGGGACCCCGATTGACGCATCAACATGGACAGATTTACAAAGCCCTGTGTTTCCCAAACATACTCGATGATAGCTTCCCTCTCTTTACTTTTCTTTGTTTATTACATAAGAGAACCCTGTTGAATTAGCAGGGAATTCTGGGGAATACGTTCTCTTTTTTGCTACTCAGATGTTTATCTTTCAACTTTGCGCACAAGCACAGACGTTTGTGGAATGCAGAAGGGAAATTCTTGATGGAGATAGCCATGCTGGCTTGACCTATCCAGTTCAGAACGAATATTTGAACTCATCTTAAGCTCAGAACTTTCAGATAAGGGTGGTTTCAAGAGGTGGGGATATCAAAGAGAATGTATTTTTCCCCTAGGGAAAGAAGGGAAACATTTTTCTTACAATTTCCTGTTCTTGTATGGTTTCTTCATTCACTGTACATTGAATGTATACCAGCCTGAGTGCTGGGGTACAGAGATAAAAGTGCTCATTCATGTCTCTGAGGAATTTTTTAGTTATCTTGTGAGAAAGATGCAAACAAATTACTGCAATACAGTGAGACTGGCACTGTAATGGGTGGGCATGTATGATTCTCCAGAGTCCAGAGGAAGTGGGGAGGAGGGGAATGAGTAGTATTTCTGGAGTGTCTATTGAGAAGCAAATACTGTGCTCCTTGCTTTATGGATGTTCTTGTTTCATCTTCACACCCCTCCTGGAGGGACAATATAATTTTCCTCCGATTCTCAGAGAGGTAAAGCAGTCTTCCCTGAATCACACAGCTAGGATTAAGAACTCTTATTAAAGTTGCACTTGTCTGGTTCAAAAGCTTTGGCTCTTATGGCCCAGCCTTGCCAGAGGGTCTGGGACTACAGCCATTCACATGGAGACTGTGTGCTGAAGGCTAAGGTGGGATTTGCCAGCTTGGGAGGGGTGACGGGCATTCCAGGCAGAGCGGGTTCTGACTATGAGAAGTCAAAGAAGCCAGGAAGTATGGAATCTTTGGAAAATGACTTTCAAGTCTTTCTCTCTGGCTGGAGACTAGAGTCCATTGGCGAGGGATATGGGGGGAGGGGAAAGAAGTTGGAAAGAAGAGGTGAGAGGAAGGACAAACCATGTAGGTGGTGTCTGTTTGCAAAGGGCTTTGCATCTGCCATGGCATCCTTCTTGTGCTAAGACTCCAGTCTTGGGATTTTGGTTTGTTTTGTGTTAGCAGTTATCTAACTATACATCCCTCCTAACATTTAACAAACTGAAGGATATCATGAATGCCTGGAGGCCAATGAGGCAAGAATTCAGTGCAATAGAAGGGAAAGCACCCAGATTTGGATTCACAGGATGTGGCCTTTTCCTTGACCCACCGTTTAGACCTGGGTGAACTTTGCACTGCTATTTAACCCCGTGGAGCTTCCGTTTCATCATTTGTGAAGTGGAAACAAGCTTCAGTCCTACTAATAGAACCAGGGTTTCAAATTGCATCATAGAGAGGAATCTGCCTTGTAAACTATAAAGTATTGGGGCAATGATCGTTTGCCAGCTTTCGGCATAGCAGTAGCTGATGGTATCAAAGGCAATGATTTTCTCCGTGGCTGGATATCTACCAGAAAAAGAATACAAATGGCATTTGTGTTTCATTGTTTTTTTTTTTGCAACTGTTTTGTAAAAGCTCTCTTCTTCTTGGGCCACTATTAGACTGCCTTGTTCATCCTTTGAAAGAAGGCCAGCCCAGGAGGCGTCTTGGTCCTTGTGTGGCTGAGTCATTTGAGATGTAAGATGTAAACTTGCATGTGCCTCAGCCTGTCATGTGAGGGACATGTGAGAACGCTCACCCTGACACACTGGCTCATGGATCAGGAGACTGAGGCTCAGAGATGAAGTATTGTAACTGAGTTCACATGGTGAGGATGTCCCAGAGCCAGACGCCAGCCCAGGTTTGCCAGGTTCATATGCCTATTCTTTTCACTACTTCGTGTTGCCTGCAGCAAAAGCTCCTCTGAGCAAATAGGTAAGGCTGTCAGTTAAGTTCGAGCCAGGGTTGAGGCAGAAGTATGCACAAGGGTGATGAGTGCTTTGTCGGAGACTTTGCTGTGGCTTTTACCAGCCAGCCACCGGAATAAAACCCACCCAGAGCCAGTTGATATCAGCCTGGGCCATAATGAGCCAACACCTTCCAGAGTGAGAAAGCCTCTCTTGTTGGCTTCAGTTGACATCAAGAGAACAAGTCAGGAATGAGGAACCAGGAAGCCACTGGGGGAAGACTTTGCCACCTGGACCATTTCCTGCAATATTATAGTCAAATAAGGCAAGCCCTGATAACGCTTACAGATGTGTGTGTGTGTGTGTGTGTGTGTGTGTGTACAGTTTTAAAGGAAACCTATTCAAGCACATCAGACTCAAGACTTAAGCAAAAGATGCCTTCAGTTTTGATGAGATCATCTTTGTGGACAGTGGCCACCTCTTCTGTTGGAGACATCTGCTAGTAGCACACCTGTCCAGCAGGAATGCTCTGTCAAGATGCATTAGTGTCATCTGGGAGGATGTTGCCCGTGGCTCCCTTCCCAGATTAGAAAGAGGGAAGCTGAACACCTCCAGGATATCTTGGGGAATGACATTTAAAAATCCACAGCTGTCCCAGCTGAGCCTGGAGCCTGAGAGCATTTGGAGTACACATTATTTATGTCAGCAATCTCTTTCAGCGCCACATCTGGGGATAAAGAATCAAACCCCGACAAATTTAATTAAGGCTCATCATGTAGATGAAATTGAGATGCTAGACTAGGCAATTTGTAATGGTTAGAAAATGCCCTTCTAAGTCCCATCAATGCATTGGCTTCTTGGCATCTCCCAGAAAATGCTCTCACCAGATACACCCCAGAGAGATGACACCTTTTAGAGGTTCAGGGACCATATAAAGGTTGGTGATGGATGTTTTCCTCAGAGGCGATTATGGCTCTTTAGTCTAATAGCTTCCCTATTCATACCATATTAAGGGCTTAATAAGAACTGAAAAGGTGCTGGTAGCTTTAAAAGCTGACAGATTCAAGGGCTCTGTAGAAAACATTATATCCCTGGGAAAATAGATGGCATAAAACCATAAACAAAACACAGCTCACCAGTGCATTGATAAAAGCCACACTGGCATTACAGCCTGCTGAGAAAGAAGGCTCACTCCTGGTAGGGACACTTGTATATTTTGGGGGTAGGTCGGAAACCAGGAGAGAGACAGAATGCCTTCTTGTTGGGACTTGTGGTAGAACCTATGTAGGGCATGCCAAACCCTTCCCTCATTAACTATTTGACTCTCCCTGCAGGCTCAAACATATTACCTGGGCAGTTGCGAAATGAGAGCAGTTGTGGGACAAAGAACACATTGTTAAACTGCAGAGTTGCACAGTTATTGCCTGGAGCACCAGGTTAAAGGAAACTGAGCTGGAGGATTGGCTGGCTCTGTCAGTATACACAGCTCAGTCTAAGGCCCTGATCCTGAGAAACTTGCTGGGTTCCTGCCCTTTGATTCAGAGAAAGCAGCTTTCCAGCTGGGGCAGACTCCCTCCCCCACAGAAAATAAAATAAAGTCAATAGCACATAAAAATTCTTTGTACTTTTTTCCATGCCTTTCATCTACTGAGCTCAAAGGACCATGAGGGTATTAACTCTGACTACACCCCTTGGTGGTAGGTGGAGAGTCTGCTCGTCCCTCTGTTTTATGGGTGGGGACCTGAGATATGGAGAGGTTAAACAGTTTGACCAGGGTCACACAATTGGCCAGGGGTGGAGTTGGGAAGAGAAATGAGGTTTTCTAATTCCTAGTCTAGTGCCCCCTGCAGGCTATATTGAGAGATGCAGTTAGTAAAAAAATAAAGGCAAAACCTGGAAATAGGATCACACATTAAGATCAGGGGAACAAAAAAAAAAAAAAAGAAACCATTTTTGCCAATGTCCTCATTTTCCACATGAGGAGATGAGGTTTGGGAAGTTTATGTGATGTTCCAAGGTCCAACATTTGGTTAATTACAGAGCAGAGTTTAGAAGTTGGACTCTTAACCTCCAGTCTGAGGTGGCTTCCACTTCATTGTGCTGTAGTCTCTCTGTCTAGATCACCTTTGCAAACTTTAGAGTACCTAGCAATTTAATTGGTGTTCAAGAAATGTTTGATGGTGATTTGATAGTCTTATACTAGCTATCCCCTTCTCTATGCCGTTGTATTCATTTTTTAGCATTCAGTTCAAGACCTAGCCATCCAAGAAGCTCTACCTGATCACCTCCAAACAGCTCTACTCTCTACCCTTTGAATCCCACATGTGCCCTGTGCCCTGGGATCAGACTTAATTTCCTACCCTAGTTGTCCCTGTGCCTCCCCTTGATCTCCAACCTCCACAGGCTATGTTCCTGCAATTCTTTGTATCTAACTCTGCCATGTGAATCATTGGTCATGATTCATGATGCACTTGTCTCTCTTCCCCACCAGACCTTTTCTATGCACTGTATCATACAATCTTACAGCAATTTTGAGTTGCAGATTCACACTACTTTTTAAGAAGTGAAGAAAGAGAGAGATAGAATAATCTTACTGCTGATGAGTCACTTAGAAGCCAAGTCTTCTACACTACAATTCCGTGCTCTTTCTACCTCACTGTGCTGCCTCTTTTGAGGGCACTAACCATGTTTTTTACATCTCTCCCTCTCCGTAGGGACTAGTATAATGATCACTAAGGACATTCTGATTGCTCTGAAAGGAAATGGATCAAAACACATCACCTGATACTACTGATATGAACCACAATTTTTGTTACGTCTATACCTCTTACGCCCACACACATGGGTGACTGTGTGTGTTCCATACATCTGCTAAGCTTCTCAGCTAGTCAAATGTATCTTTAAATCCCTGCTTTCATGGTAAACCATGGGAAATGTGTAGGACAGTGATTATAATGGGGGACATGGAGGTGAAAGTGTCTTAGTCAGTTGGGAAGATTTTTCCAACCATTCCTTCTCCCACAAATTATAATATGGCCTCCAAAGTCTTCTTTAGTTTAGAATCACTGGGAAGAGGTGTATTAGTTCAAGTAACACTAACTGCTGTAACAAATAGGTTCCATGCACATAAAGGCTCACACTTATCAGAGGTTTATTTAGTCCTCAACATAACAATTCTGGAAATGGGTAAACATGTTGTCAGGGTGGCTGTACCCCATGTAGTTACTGACGGACATTCTTAGCACTTGCTTCCACGGTTGCCATGATAATCCCCATCCTAGCCAGCCACAAGGAGAAAAGAGCTTGGAAAAGTATGTGTTGGAGATTGTTACAGGCTAGACCTGGAAGTCATGTTTCATTGGATTGAAAGTCACATGGCCACACCTTAACTGCAGGTGAGTCTGAGAAATGCAATTCAGCTGTGTGCCCAGGAACAGAGGAATAAATTTGCTCTGAGCTCAGATCACTGATACCAACTTGTTACAATGCCTGTGTTATGGGCACCTTTTTAATTCACTTGTTCATTCATTTACTCATAAACTTAACAACTATTAATTGAGAGTCAATTGTATATTTGGTATGAGAGTCACTAGACAGAGGCAAAAGCAGACAAAAGACCTGATTTGGGGGAGTTTACAGACCAATACAGAAAATAGGCATAATTCAAACAGTAATGAAATCAATGGACACGTACACTTCTGATAAGGGCTAATTTTGAAAGGAAGGCATATGGCGCTTAGGAGAGCTTATAACAGAGGCTCAGGGTTTAGCCTGTGTGGTCAGGGCTGACTTCCCTAAGACATGCTTTCTGAACTGAGAATAGGAGTTAACCAATCAGTTGAAGCATAAAAGTCAGGAAAGTAGCTTTCATTGCCAGTCCATAAAACTGTGTGTGATACATAAGGCAACTTCTATACTGGATAGGTGGAGAGAGATGCTGTAAACATGTGGTTTAATCCAGTCATGCAACTACCGAGGCTTGAATGAAACCAGTTGCCTATCTTTAGTCAGCTGGTGGCTTTTGCAGTGACCAGTGGTGAAGCCCTCCAGGTATGGACAATTGGCTTGAGTCCGGAGTGGGTGAACAATCTCCCTGACACTCTGCCTAAGCATATGCTGCCAAAGACCCCTTTGGGTTTAGTTTCTGCTCAATCTCCAGGGATAACGCTTGGCTAGGTGTGGTCATGAGTCTTGGGTGTGCTAAGAGTTAATTAAATATACATCACTGCCTGGCTTCAGGCTGTTCTGCCCCCGAATTAATATCAAGAGTCTTTAGTTTGCTCTTCTTATGCACATGTTTTTTCCATGATTATGGCACTTTGGTTGTGTCAATATTCACTGAACTGTACTACATGTCAGGACCATACCCTACAATAACAGGGTACAGGAAGTCTGGCACAATAAGAGGGAAACATAAGCCTGAGAAAAAGAGAGAGAAGAACAAAGTCATTTATTTGTAAGATAATGAGCAGGTTGGACATTTTTCTCTTTGGAAGCTCCTGGTTTCCCAGGGCTAACACCCCACAGAGAGCAGAGACCCAGGTACTGTTTGAAATGAGGTGCCATCCCACCATGACTATAACTTGATATATATAATGTAAAGGTGTGTCCTGCCAAGATATTAATGAGGTATAGCATTATTTCTCTCCCTATTGCTTAAATGGAAATGTGGTGTCCAATGAGATTCCTGGGGGTTTGAAATTTAGGCTAGAGAAGAATTACCCTCACAAGCTATTTTCTGATACAAGTTCTGTGGTGGGAATGACAAAGCTTACTTAAAATGTGTACTTGTCAGACTACCTTTTCTACAGTCAGATTTAGTTTAAACCAGTGAAATATTAATAACTAATTTCACTCCTCTGGATCTCAGTCTCTCCATCCAGGAACTAGGATGCTTGTAGGTGAGACTTTAGAAGTCTGTAGACCCAAAGCTGATGAAGAGGGCTTTTCTAGCTGTTGAGTGTGGGGTAGATGTATTAGAAGGTACTGGTCAGGCGGGCTGAGGGACAGGTGTACTTTTGGCTTTTGCATCCCCAGATTTTAGCTGTCCCCGCTCCTTGGTGGGGTCACTAGGCATTTCCTCCTCAGAAGCTTCTTCCTAAATGAGTCCTGAAATCAGAGTGCCCCGATCCCATTTCACTCATATGAAATTTGTTTAAACTCACTCTAAACAAAGCAATAGTATCTGTGAAAAGACAGGTTTGACAGGCTAGAAGTTTAGCAGGAACATGTTTAAATGTAATTATTTGCATTGAAAGTATTCATCCGTACACTGTGGACAACTGCCTCCCATAGACTGTGGCCATTCCTGGGGAAACACACGGTGTTAACGGCATTGGCAATAAGGTTTCTTCAACAAAGTGGAAGTCATCTCTTTTCATAGCAGTAAATATACTCCAGTGAAACGTTTGGCAATGGAAGTATTTCCATGCTCTCAATTCACTTCTTTCTTCTCTCCTCCTTCCCTTTTTTATTTCCTCCTTACATCCCTTCCTTCCCTTCCTCCCTCCCTCCCTCCCTCCCTCCCTTCCTCTCTCTCTCTCTCTCTTTTTTTTTTCCTGGCCTTTCTTCCTTTCTTCACTGACTTCCTAATAGCTGCCAAGGACTCTGACAGGGGCAGGAGCTCCTTCCAAGTGCCAGCATACTACTGCATTTATTACAACCATAGATTTTAAGATTATTTTCCTGTCTGCATCTTGAGGGCAGGGACAGTGAGAGGCATGGTATCCTCAGCGGCTGCCACAGTGCCTGCCACAGGGCAGGACTTCAGTAAGGCTGGGCTGCACGTGTGGACACTGTCCTGGGCATCGTGGCACCCTGGATTTAATTGGGGAAATGGACACTAAACCAGACCCGGTAAATTCCGGTATCAGGGCACGCACATGTGAGACAAATGGGACAGGGGTCAACTTTGCCTGGGTGAGGAGTGGTCAATGGTGGCTTCATGAGGGAGACTTGAGCTCTATCTTGAAGAAGGAATAGACAAAAGAGAAGGGCATTCAGGGCAGTGGAATAGCAGGGAGACCTCAACAGGAAGGATGAATTCAAGGGCTATGAAAACCTTGATATCATAGAATAGATATGGGGCTGAATAGAAAATAGCAACAGCAGCAAACACCTTAGCTATAGCTAGCACGACTGTGTAGCAGTTACTGTTCCAAACACTGTATGTATTACCTTCCTTAATTCTCACAACCACCTTGGATCCGTTTTATGAAGGAAGAATAGAATCAACACCTGGTTGCTCAGGTACAGCATCAAAGTCCGTGACTGAAGACAGGTACCCTAGTTTCAGAGTCTATGTAAGGATGACATTATATTGGCTGAGACAGTAAAAGGCTGGAGAGGTTAAAAAGGTGGTGTGTGCTAGGAATTAAACGTGTCACGGTGCAACCTCAGGTACTGGGGTAGAGGGTAGTGGTCGTAGTAAAATTTTGTCACGAGAGAGACCTCTTAAATGTGTTTGTGTAGGTAGTCACTGACCTTGCCCAATGCCCAGAACAGCTTGGAATGGGAAAGTGGCTTTTTTGGGAGATGTGGAGGTAGGTGTCAATCAACAAACATTCAAATGTACCTCCTATGTGTGTCAGGCAATGAGTTAAGGATACAGAAAATAATTTATTGCTCTCCTGTCCTTGAGGCTGTTAGGACCTCCCTTTATAAGAGAAACAGATAAGCCAACAATGATTCCCTAACATGATATAAGTTATTGTCAATCTGTGTACAAATGGTGGGTAGGTGGGCGAGGAGAGAGCTCTCTGGGACGTGTTTGTGTGCGTGCACGTGTCTAGGTTTCTCTTACGCAGGCTTCACAGAGGAGACCCCATGGAAACCTGATCTTGAAGGATGGATGAGAATTTGATGGAGGAGGGATGCAGGATTTCCAGGCAAAGAGAACATCATGAGAGAAAGCAGAGCTGTGCAGGGGCAGGGAGTATTTGGGAACATGAAGCTTAGCATGGCTGTGTATACAGCATGATGGCTGGTGGAGAGTAGGTGCTTCCTGTTTTTAAATGAATCAGTGAAAAGATAAATGAATGGTATCAGTGGTAGGGGAGGTAAAAGTTTGTGAAGGGTCCTAGTATGCATGTCCAGGGAGGATGGTTTTTACCTTGTGGGCAATGGGGAGAGCCCATTGTACTTTTTGAACAAGGATAAAATATAATCAGATTTATGGATCAGAAAACACTAGAAACATATTCTTGCAACTGTATGGAGGGTGCACGAGAAGTTATTACTTTTGCAATTGTCCAGGCAAGAGAGGCAGTGAGGCTTAAGAGCGGGGGTGGGGAAGATGTGAGAGATACCTGTAAGGAAGAAGTCAAAGGAGAGGCATAAATACAGAGGATAAAGGAAATCACAAGTAGTGTTTGACCTCATTAGGCAGTGGTTTGTAAAGTATGACCCAGAGCACTTAACATTTGACCCTGTGTCTTACATATGTACCCACGGGAAGCAAAAATTTAGAACCTTTCCATGTGTCACCACTTATCTGTTAAACAGGAAACCTTAACTGTATACTGAATTTTAGAAAAGGAGCAAAGTCAGGATTTAGAAAATACCAAGAGATCGTGTGTGTTTAAAGTTAAAATACTTAGGAAATACATTTTGGCAGAAGTAGATGGACGAGGAGTCTAGGGAAATAAAACTCTTTTTACCAGAACTTACTCAGGGCTGGAGTTTATTCATAGGAAGTGAAATTCATATGAATAGAAACAGGGACCTCTCACTCACAGGTTTTACTCTATCCAACTTGCCTGGCTTTGGGCAATGGGTGGGAAAGGGCTAATCCTGGGGGCAGGGGTGTGTATGGGATCAGAGGTATCACCGTCTATCAACCATGGTCCATTGATCTTATATTTTTACTATATCCAGGATTTCTTCTTTTCAAATTGGCAGCTACAAGCAGCAGAAGGAAATTAGAGTCTCTGTGATTTTTGCTTCACTGGTTTAAGCTTTGACTTTATTTATGCCTTTAATTTTCTATTTAGCGAATAATTGTTGCCTTACATTCTGTTTCACGAAACGTCCTGGAATTGAAATTAGATTCTGTCCTTGGCTGTGCATCTCTGATTCTTGACAGCGCCCATGATATCGGGCTTCGAGCTGAGCCCTTTCCAGAGCAGGTCAAACTTCCAGGCGTGGAGTTTTTCACATTTCCCCCTTTGCTGCTGCAATGCTTTTTTGGAAGAGTCTCAAATTGCTCACCGCCTCTTCCGTCATTGTTCTTTTAACACCTGGGCTAAGTCAACTGCAAGGGAGGCCATATTGCAGGGGAAATAAGTCAACCGCAAGGGAGGCCATATTGCAGGGGAAATAATCTGAGTGCGGGGTTAGCAACCTTGTTCTGTCAGTTGGGAGCAAGATGATGTTGAGAAATTATTTAACCATCATGGCCCCAGTAAAATGGGACTAAAAATCCACTTCCTTGAAAGATACTTATGATGGCTCAAAACACAGAAAGGGTTTAACGTGGTGCCTAGTACATAGTGAACACTAAATGTTGGCTATTTTCAATTTTATAATTACAAGGGCTTCAGACAAGAGAGAGAGCCCTGGGAGCTAGGGGTGGGTGGAGTGGGTGTTTTCACTAAAGAGGAAGAGAAATTTAACTTATGTCTCGAAGGATGAGAAGACTTCACCTGGCAGAGCTGACTCCTCGGCTGGGACTGACACCTTCAAGCCTCCTCCTGGACTGAGGGCTCAAGGCACCGTGTGCTCAGAGGCACCAGGTGTAGGTCTGTCCTCTCCTGGGAAATGATTTCCACTGTCAACTGCTGTGATGTTCAGCATGCTGGGTGCTCCGGGTGAGGCTTGAGAGGGCTGGGCTGCAGTTCTGTCCCATCTCCACCACTTCTTTCTTCTCCCAACACACATCTTCTCCCAGTAGGTTGCCCCGTCTTCTCTCAGTGGGTTCAAACACTAAACTCTTGGACTTTAAAATATGGGTATGAGTTATTTAGTTTGTTTTTGCCATAACTTCAAGTTGCTGAATTAGAGCTGCCTAAAGGATTCTCTTTCCTTGTTTCCTCTTTTTCTCTCTCCCTCACTTCCTCTTTTCCTTCTTCCGTCTCATCCTTCTTGGGATAGTGAACTTTAGAATACAATGAGCCACACTGGCTTTGAATTCCAACTCTGCCCCTTAAGCAAGTTTAAATTCCAGCTCTGCCACAGAAGCATGTGTCATGTTTTCAAACATCAGTTTCCTCTTCTGGAAAATAAGACAAATAATTATACTTGCATCATAGAAATCTCAGGGAGATTAAATGCACTGATGTATGTCAGGGCATCCATCAGCATTTCTGGCCTTAAAGAAAAGCTCAGTAAATGTCTCCTTTAGTTATTACTCAAAAGGCATTTGTTTGTTGAAAAAAATATGCATGTCTATGTGTGTGTGTGTGTGTGTGTGTGTGTGTACACATATATAAATGATATAAATATATATAAATGTAATTAGGAAGGTATAGGAGAAGAGTTGTAGGTGTTAAGACCATTGAAATCCTCAAGCAACAAGCTCTAGCGAAGAGAACCTCATGTGTTTGTTAACTCTGTACCTTCCCTGTGGAATGCCATATTGACACTGCTTCTTTTAAAAATACTACTGATGCTCTGTGGCCACAATCACCCTGAAGCATTGCCTGAATCTCCCCGTCTGCTCCTCTTTTCCACCGCAGAGGTCCTCACAGCGTCTGCAACGAGAGAGACCTAACACAGATTTCCCCAGCTGCATGTACTTAGACAGAAATAAGTAGGTGTCAAATTCTACAAGGCTTTGTTCGGTCCCCTCGGTTAGAAGGCCGAGATCAGAGCATTGTCTTCAAATTCTCCAGCATTCACTAGTAGAACTCAATCAAAGCTACCCAAGCCTGTACAATGCCTATGGTGGTCCAGTTGGAAGTACAACCAGTGAAACCTTTTAGCCACATGAACGGTGAGGTCAAACCAAAATCACACTAAAATCATAAAATGGATAACTAATAAGAACCTGGTGTATAAAAAAATAAATTAAATAAAATTCAAAAACAAAATCACCATTGGAGAATGACCCACATTTTGTATGAATTAATTTAATAATAAGAAATAAGATACATTCCATAAATAGGAATGGCCTTGTCTGTCTTACTCACTGCTGTAGCCTTTCTGGACAGCACAGCCTATGACACTCAAGGCTGTCATTAAGTACTAGTGAATCAATGAATTAACCAATGGGTGGCTGTAGGAAAAGGAACTGGCCTAACAAGAACTTCTAAACTTTATTGAATGTTATTTGTGTGCCAGAAACTTTAATGTACTTTAATTTATTTAATCCAAACAACAAGACATTATGGTAGGCTCTATTTTTATTTCCATTTTTGAAATGAGGAAACTAAAGCTTAGAAAAGTTAAATCCCAAGGCCAAGACCATACAACCAGGTCTAATGCTTTTCATGATCATGACACGTGGTCTTAAATGCCTTTTTTTGGCTTTCACCAAATAGTAATAGAAAAAACATTCAACTTTGACATTTTAATTTAGCATAAAACTCATTAAATAATCCAGTGTTTCCACAATCAGGTAGAACATGGCTTCATATCCCATAGGGCTATACCTCAGTTTATTCATTCATAAGGTAGAAATGATGAAGCCTGCCTCTTCTCTGGGAGATTATGAGATTTAATGAGGGCAATGGTTATTATGCTTTGAAGTTAGAAAGTGCTTATTAATATCAGGGATCATGATTATGTTTCCCAATAAGATATCCTTGTCTTTAAAGCCAGTTGCCTGGGATGAGCCCCAAGGTTCCCCAGAGGGAATGGTAAAGGGAACATACACGTTGGATGCCTAATTCAGCCCATATGGTTTTGCAGTGATTCCATAAGTGAGGAGGAGAGGAAATAATCCCATCTTTTTAACTTTCAAGTGTGGGAACATTAGAGTTTGCTCCTTAATGATCATAACATTCAGGAATGTTGGCACCTTTTCTTCCTGACTTCACGTTACGAAACCCAGGGAGTGTTGAGTAACAGGATGTACGTTCATGCCATTTTCAGTTTCTTTGGGGGTTCGTTTTGGGAAACCTTCCTTCAAGCAAGAGCTTCAGTGGGTAGACACAGAACAGCCCTTTAACCTCAGGGCTGTTGTCTCCAATGTGGTGTAAAGGTCCTGAAGTGTGGAGTAAGAGTTGGATTCTGTTCCTGATCAGTTAGGAGCCATTGTTTGCAAATATGTTCCCCGATGGAAAAGGATCAGATCCCGGACGGTAGGGAATATTATGTTCATATTGCAAAATCTTGGTACGATCTGGTCTTGGGGCTGATGGGAATTTGATAAAGAATTCTTCTTGGCTGGAAGTGTCATCACTGGGCTCAGCGTGTTACCGTATCCCATCCTACCCCACCCCACCCCCATTCAGGCTGCAAGGCAAGATTTAGAGAAATCCCTTTGGCTCTGTTGGAGTTGCCGCAAGGATGTGAGAAGACCACAGGACTCTGGTCAGAAAACTGATTTTGCCTCCCTAATATGTTACTTTGGGCAGGTTGTGTTTTCTCATCAGAAAGTGGGGACCGTAATACTTGATTCTCTTCATCACCCAGGGTTTTGTGATAATTAAATCAATCTATCTCTACCTCTAGCTATTACTCTATCTATTGATCTACAGTAGATAGACAGATAGATTGATAAAAATATAGGAACATATGGAAATGGGAGGTGGTCTAGCATGGTAACCACGACAGAGATTCTAATTCTGCATGGCCCTGGGAAAGTTACTTAACTTTTGTCTTAGTTGCTTCCTCTGGAAAAGAGAGATTAAAAATGACAATACCCACCTCAGAGTGTTATGAAAATTAAATGAGAGGATTTATGTTGAAGCACTTAGCCCCAAACCTGGCACATGGCAAGCTCTTAACAAATATTAGCTATGGTCAACAGCCTCAGTGTTAAGAGAATGATTAGGAAATTATAAAATGTTATACACATGCAGAAAATATGACTATCTTTTAAATTTGCTCTTTATTTTGGCAAAAAGCAATCCTGAGGCTTACAGATTGTCCTTTGGAAAAATGAATTATTCACCAGGTTATTGGCCTTAGCACATTTCTTCCTCAGCAGGAACAAGAGAAGTGCAAAATCTGCTGGCTGCAGCTGTGGCCCACTTACAGGGGTGCACTTGAGGAAATTCAGCACAGTGAGAACCTGGCTGTGACTCTTTCTTGTGAGGTCAATGTCTTTTGCAGAATAGGATCAATGTTGAAAAGATGCCTGGAAAGTGAACCTCTGCAAATTGAAAGCTATCTTCTTATTAAGTTTCCATATAAATGTACAAATACCTTCATCCAGAAATTGGGACATATAATCACACTGGGAAACTTAGCAGATATTTCCAGTCACTTCTTCAATAGAGAAATTATAAGTATGTGCTCATAAGATGACCCATAATTGCAAAAGAGCTAGGTTTTCCTTTCAAGGTGGTATCTTGAAACCTGAGCGAGATAATTTACACTGAAAGAACAGCAGAGTCACCTGTGGATCTTTAAAAAAAAATGTAAGTGTCCAGCCTTACCCCTCATGCTTCTGATTCCTAGGTCTGGGTGAAGCTCAAGATTTTTATTTTCTGGTTTGTTTTAGCTCCACATAGAATTTTTATGTGCAACGAGTGAGAACGACTGGAAGGAAGATTGTAGCATCCTGACTAGAGCCCAATCTCTAATTTAATAATTCAACTCTTATTCCTCTGCCTTGATTTATACCCACAGTTGGTTGTTCAGATCCTGTTTTCTAGCTCGTATTTTAGGACGGACTTTTTCTTCCTGTATAAACCTATCTGAACTAATGAGAAGGAGATGTGGTGGGCAAAAAGGAACAGGTGACAGGTACATAGAGATGGAAAACACAGAGAACCTTAGTTAGAATGCACAGAAGAGTTTAAAGAAACTGAAACAAGATTGTATTTTTGGAACAAAGAAGAGGTGAGGATTTCTGAAGACAGAGATTTTAGACAATGACTATGTAGCCACTGAGTTATAAAGGCTTGACTTTTGAAAGATCTCCTTTTACTCATTCAAGATCGGTAAAATCTAATCCACTTAAAACACATAGATGCACATACTCAAAGTAGTTTCCATAAAGAGTAGGGAAGGATCTGTATCCAGTAAATGTGATCTCCCTGGAGAACCAAGCGATCTGCCTGTTTACAGGTGTGGTAGACAGTATCAAAGATGGCTGCCGTCAGCGCCGCTCCTCCCTTCAAGAGGTGGAGCCTTAAATCGAGGCTGACGTTAGCGATTGCTTAACAAATGGAATGTGGCAGAAATGATTTTCTGGGACTTTCAAGCCCAGGTCAGAAAAAGCCTTAAATCTTCTGCCTGAATCTCTTAGAACAGTCACTCCTGGGATGCCTCAGAACCCAGCTGCCATGCTGGGAGAAACCCAAGTGACATGGAGATGACAAGTGTAAGTGCGTGCCCTGGCTGACAGTCCCAGCTGAACTCTCAGCCGACAGTCAGTATTAACCACCAGCAAGATGAGTGAGCCGTCTTGGATGCTCCTTTCTAACCTAGCCCTTGGATGACTGCAGCCACCCTAACATCCTAGGCAATACCAGGTAAACCAGAAGGGTCACCCAATCAACTACCTGAAGATGAGAGATAATCAACTAAGTTTTGGGCTGTTTTGTCATATTGCAATAGATAACTTAAAAAAGAGAGAAAAAGAACATGATTGCCACTCTATATTTGCCAGTAATGGGGAGATATTAAATTGGTTGATTTTATATATTTATCTATCTGTTCATCCATGCATCCATTCATTCACCCATTCTTCCACCCACAATTCCGTCCATCCAACTAACCATCCGACACTTACTGAACATCTACCGTGAAAAGAACAGTGGGAGACGAGAGTTTATTTTTTCATTCAACAAGTATTTAATTAGGATTTACTATAAGAACTTCCCTGGTAGCACCATGGTTAAAAGTCCACCTGCCAATGCAGGGGACACAGGTTCGAGCCCTGGTCTGGGAAGATCCCACATGCCGCGGAGCAACTAAGCCCCTGCGCCACAACTTCTGAGCCCATGTGCTGCAACTACTGAAGCCCATGTGCCTAGAGCCCATGCTCCGCAACAAGAGAAGCCACCGCAATAAGAAGCCCGCACACCACAACAAAGAGTAGCCCCCGCTCGCCGCAACTAGAGAAAGCCCACTCGCGCAGCAATGAAGACCCAACGCAGCCAAAAATAAAAATAAATAAATAAATTTATAAAAAAAAGAATTTACTATTGCTAGATATTGATCAAGGAGTTGTAGACAGATGAGAAAATGAGTGAATATTGAAATAAAAGAAATCAGACTGATGTGGTACCTGCTCATACTCCAGTGGGGGAAGATGGAAAATAAAGAGGTACCTAGATAGCCACATGGTGTAACTTAGAAGAGTACTATAAAGGAAATAAAACAGCATTATAGAATAAAGATTTTCTGAGGTACCAAATTACTGTGACTGTTGTATGTGTAGGTAGAGGAGTTCCTTAAGAAAGTGGCATTTGAATAGAGACTTGAATGGCAAGGAGACAGCTGTATGAAGAACTGGGGTGAGGGGAGCAGTTTCTCATGAGAGAAAACTGAGCAAAGGCTCTAAAAGGGGAACAAGATTGGTATGGAGGAGGGACGGCGAAAAGACCAGTGTGGCTGGAACATCTGAACAAGAGAGAGAATAGAAGAGAGGATGGAGAAGTAGGAGGAAGCAGGATCATGTGGGCTATAATGGGGATTTTGAATGTAATTTAGAATATACTGGGAAGCTCTTGCAGGATTTTAAGCAGCGGAAGAGTATGATCTGAATGTAGATGACTCTCGCTGCGATGTAGAGGATGAACTGCAGGGGAAGTGAGGAAGCCATTAGGATGCTCTTCCAGTGGTCCAGGTGAGGACTGGCGGTAACATGAGTTAGGTTGGTAGCAGTGGGGGTGGTGAGATAAGGTCCTATTCAGAATGTGTTTCGGAAGCAGAATCAACAGAAGTTGCTGATGGTCTGGATGTGAAATGTTAGGAAAAGCAAAGAAGAAAGGGTAATTCCTATAACTACAGTCTTAGCAACTGAGAGAATAGTGGTATCATTAAATGAGATGGGGTAGACTGGAGAGAAATCAGTGTGTAGTGGGGGCGGGTAAGTTCTCTTTCGACCCTGGTAAGTTCAAAAATCTCAGGCATGCTAAGGAAGGCACCGAATAGGCAGATGGAGACACAAGCCTGAATAAAGAGGGAGAGTTCTGAACTAGAGTAGTCAGCATCGAGATTTACATAAAGTCATAGTTGTGTTTCCCCAGCGAGAGTGTAGAGTGAGAAGCTAGCCAGGCACATTACTATATTTGAAAGTTGTGAACAAATGGAGGACCCAGCAAAGGAGATTCAAAAGGAGTAGCCAAGCAGGTAAGAGCAAAACCAGCAGAATATGTCGTGACAGAGCCAGGTGAAGAAGAAGTTTAGGAAGGGAGTTGTGTGCAATGAAGTGTCAAATGATGCTTAGAAGTTAGTCACATGAAGACAGGGAATACCCATTGGATTGGGCAAGATGGAAGATGCTGGTGAGCTTGACAAGAAGTTAGTCACATGAAGACAGGGAATACCCATTGGATTGGGCAAGATGGAAGATGCTGGTGAGCTTGACAAGAGTAGCTTCAGTGGGGTGGTGGAGACAAAATCCTGATCAAACAAGGTTAAAGAGAGAAGAGGAGATGAAGAATTGGAGACAGCAGAGTTTACCCTTTTAATAAGTTTGTCTAAAAAGGAAAAAAAATGGGGCAGTTGTTGGAGGGGGACATGGGGTTAAGGGAGGTCCATATTTTGTTAAGATGGAAGAAATTTTAGTATATTTATATGTTAATTGGAATAATCCAAGAAGAGGGAGAAATCCTTGATATAAGAGGCAGGTGAGATCATTTGAAATGGAGGGCATGGGGTCTACAGCATAAGTCATGAGGCTGGCTTAGATAGGAGCAGGAATGATTTATATATGTTAATAGGTAGGAAGGCAATGTACACAGGAACAGAAACAAGCAAGCTTATGTTTTGTTGATGAGAAGAATTAGTTATTCTTATCTGATCTAATCTGCAGGTACCCAAGGCTTTGTAGGGGAGTTCAAATGAGTTGCCAGGGAGATAAATGGTATGAAGGGGCTACAGATGAAATGATATGGAAATCAGAAGAAAGGACAGATGTTGCTTCCAAGAGGGGACTAAGAAAATAGATTTTTAATTTCTCAAGTTTAAAAAATTTCACTTCAATTCAAAGTTCTTTATATTGAGCATATCTGCAGTAGTAGTTACTGATTTCTTTCCTCCGCCTTCCCCACATAGATACATACACATGTGCAAACCTTACTACAGTCACACCCAAATTGCCTTTCTGCTCCAAAGGTGGGCACCTGACCCTGCCTGGGCCAATTATAATACCCCATACTCTGGGCCTTTGAGATTGAACCAGGAAAGGGCATATGACCTAAGGCAGGCCAATCAGCATCTTTCACTGTGGTCATTTCAAATAGAACTGAGGCAGGGATCTGTTTCTCTCTCTTTACCCAAGAATGCAATTCTTAGTCAGCCTCTGGCTGTGCTCTCTACATCATGGAGGAAGCCCATCTTAGTGGAAGTGAATGAGGTCAGCACATTGATAGAAGCAGAAATGAGACATGAAACCAAAGTCCTGTTATAATTTTGGTGCTGCCAGAAACCCATCATATGGTTGAAGCCCATCTTCTTACCTTCTATGTTTTATAGGAGCCAATTACTTCCTGTCTTTTTACTGAAACTAATTCAAGTTGAGTCTCTGTTGTTTGAAACTTAAAAAATCTCAACTAACAACCTATCCCCTAGCACGTGTAGGGACAGTCACCCCTCCTGTTCCTGTGACAGTCATTACCCCTCTTCTGGCTTTCTTTCCCATGAGCCTTTACCCATTCCCAGTGTTGTTATCAACACAATGAAATGCCCTGTTCAACTTCAACTTGTTAAAGAGAGTTGGAACATGGAGAAAAGGTAATTCCCATCCCTGATCTCATATTTGGGTGTGAATTTCAACATGCCTCTTAGATTTTAAGGACTTTTTGCTTTTACAACCTCTCCCTGGCTCTAGTACATGAGCCAGTAGCTATATGTACAGAAGAAATAAACTCTCTGGGTAGCGCTTACTCCCGGTCTTCTTTCTATGGAAGTTTCCTTTCATTAGACATACTGAGATAGGAGCCTCTGCAGAGAATGCTTTGAAACTGTGACGGTCACTATTCTTCCTGAGGTACCTATTGGGATAACCCACTCTGACCTTTCTTTTAGGCTCTCTTTTGGCTGCTCGTAGCATCTGACATTTGGGTTTGGATTAGGAAATTCTGTCTGAAAGCCACCACTCACGAGGAGGCTGTGGTTTAGAGAAAACAATGACCCCAACATTCAACCTCGGGCAAGTGTCAGAGGGATAAGTGACAGCTCGCATGCTTGATTCTCTCCTCATGTTCAGTTCCGGAAGGGGACCTTGGGAGCCAGCAGTGCAAACTGGTCTGGGAAAGCAGACATTCCTTAACTTGGTCTAAGTGTGTGTGGGTTTGTTCCTCTAGGACAGGGGTTGGCGTGGGTTCTACAGTCACGCCCAGGGTCCTTTCAGAGGAGCTCCAAGAAACTAACCTCCCTGGGACACAGGGAGGTACTGGACAGCTCGTCTCCTTGGTTCTGATATTAAGCTCTCATTTCTCTGTAGCCTAACATATACAAGAAAGAAGTTCCTCTTCTTCCCAATCCAATCCT
The DNA here is from genome assembly GCF_008692025.1 of Phocoena sinus. NCBI lineage: Eukaryota > Metazoa > Chordata > Mammalia > Artiodactyla > Phocoenidae > Phocoena > Phocoena sinus. Next base: position 66,616,417 of record NC_045779.1, on the reverse strand, counting down.
TGTGGTTGGAAAAGTCAGAGTAACTTTTTGATAAAACAGGAAAGTCTGTGCCCCTTTTTGAAGGGGAGTGTGGCTAGAATGTCTGAAGAGTTGCTAGCTGTTGAAGGGTCACCACAGAGCAGCCCAGTTATAAGCCTCAGAATCATCTTCTCAAATTCAGTCAACGGATCCTGGTCTCCTTTCGTCTGAATCTAACCTGGTCCAATTCTGATCTCTTGCCACTGTCTGTTCTATTTTGTACATCCATGAAAATCTGTATTTTTGTATCGTTCTTAATATGTTGGGCTGTTTTCCAGCACGGTGTGCATTTGTTTTGGAAATCAGTTCCTGATTCTCCTCTTGTCCAGTCTCCCATAAACTTTATAGGGCCAACTTCTGGTCACCTTTCATCATGCTACTAATGCTTCACCTCCACCCAGAATGCCTCCTTTGCTGCATCAGCCTGGGTGACATGCTCTCTCTAGGTTCCCATGTAACCTCACCCTGACTTATTATGATCATCTACGTATGGGGTTGTCTCCTGGTGTTTCAGTTTAGGCTTGATGAGGACAAAGTAAGGAAAAATGGATTTGCTCTGGACTGTGTATGTCCCATGTGCCTGGACACAGGCAAGGTTCTGATGTCAGTCATTGAGTGAATATTTTTCTGGGGACTCAGCATCCGCTTACATCCCTGTGATGGAAAGCCGAGATTCCCGTTCCCATTGCCGGTCGTCCTGGGAGTAGGTGGCTCCGGAAGTGAGTGTTGCTCTGGACTTGGAGGAAAGCATCTCCCTTGTGTGAGCCTTGGGTGCAAGTAGGGGACACAGTTTGGACAAATTTCAATGAAATGGACTTAACTAGAGAAATTCTGGGGGCAGAGCTCTCCACCTCAGGTCCCATTGATAGAGGCTAAGAGAGAGACTGAGAGCCAGCCCAGGCCTGGCCAGGGGCGGTCAAGGCAGGAGCTGTCGTTACCCTATTATTATAATTCCCTGCTAGTGTCCCTGAGCTCTCAGTAAAATCTAATCAACAATTATGTTTGCTTCTCTGACCTGCTGTGTGGAGTTAGACAGGGGGGCGTGGCATATGCTTGAGATGAAGCAGGTGAGGACAGAGCAGTGGCATCGCCCAAGGCCAGGGTGGGGACAACAGCAGCGCCAGCCCTGGTAGCCTGGAACCTGTGCCTGGAGATGCAGCTGTTTCTCACAGGTCACCAGTAGCAACCAAAAGGCAAGAGCAAATAAATGAGAGCATTCTATTCTTTCTCATATATAGAGGAGGCAACTTGGAAATTCTAGTTTCTGGGAATAAAGTCGCTAGGAGTCCGTGCCGCCATAATTTGAGTTATAATATTCTGACTTAAATTTATTGATTTAAACCCATGGTTCTCAGTGGGGGGTGATTTTGTCCACCAGGGGACATTTGGCCACGTCTAGACACGTGTTGGGATGGGCGAGTACTATTGGCATCTAGTGGGTAGAGACCAGAGATGCTGCTAGACATCCTATAATGCACGGGCCAGCCCCTCGACGAAGAATGATCCAGTCCCAGTGTCAGTAGTGCTGACTTAAATAGTGCCTGACTTAAGAGAAATAGAATAAAGAAAGCATTTGGGTTAAAGTCATTTTATTATTTACTTTTTAAAAGTTGAAATATAGTTGATACAATATTATATTAGTTTCAGGTATACCAGGTAGTGATTCAATATTTTTATAGATCATACTCCATTTAAGGTTATTATAAATTAATGGTTATATTTCCCTGTGCTGTACAATATATCCTTGTTGCTTATTTATTTTACACATAGTAGTTTGTGTCTCTCAGTCCCCTAGCCCTCTCTTGTCCCTCCCCCCTCCCCTCTCCCCACTGGGAACCACTAGTCTGTTCTCCATATCTGTGAATCTGTTTCTGTTTTGTTATATTCATTTGTTTGGCTTTTACTTTCCACGTATAAGTGATGACATAGAGTATTTGTCTTTGTCTGACTTATTTCACTCCTGTTGATCTGTTCAGTATTATGACTGGTTAAGGCTCCCCCTACAGCCCCTCATCCCCGGCGGGAGAGTCCGCTTTCTCAGGGAATTCGGCTTCCTGATGGCCGAGCTGAATATAGAACCTGCCAAGCGGAGATTCAACCTTGTTTACATTCTTGCTGGCAGCTCATGAAGAAGCGGCTGTGTACTCCAGCCATTATCTGAACCAAAAATAACACAAGAAAATGATTAATTTCATCTAAAAATAGGCGCTAGCTCCGTCAGCCATGATAATCAGACTCTGTACTGCAGCGCTGGGGTGGAACCTGAGAACCAAAGTGAGGCACTAATCCGAGCCCATAGCCATCATCTGCTTTTTCTTTTCTTTTTTTCTCTTTCTTCTCCTGTCTTTTCCTACCTTGCCCCTATTTTTCTCCTTCTCCTCTTCCCCCACATTTCTTCCTTGTCCTGCATGATTCTTTCCCCCTCTTTCCTCCTTATCTGCCTTCTTTAAACACCCTCCACCCCCTTTTCATGGCCACTAGTGTCACCACCACCTCAGTCGACAACGGATCCATTCAATTGTTTAGAGCACAGTGTCTGACAGCAGGACCTGTGTCTGTCCACTTGTGGCACATGATATAATGGTAAGTGGTGTATGGATGAGTGTCAGTTGTGAAGAATCCATTGTTTCAATGTTTTAATTTTTTTTTTAAGAAAGAATATTAGTACACTTAGCCCATTATTTCATGGATGTTAGTGTTTAAGATGGGACCAAAGTTAGGTATTTAAGCTAAAAAAGAGTATCTCAATTGAAAGAGAAAGTTAAACATATATATGTATAACCAAATCACTTTGCTGTATACCTGAAAGTAACACAATATTGTAAATCAACTATACTTTTTTTTAAAAAAAAGGAAAAAACAAAAGAAAGTTAAGTAAGTTAAGTAAATACTGCCTAATATTAGGATGAACTCTATGAAGCTGTTAATTGGCCATTTTTGACTTACAAAAATGTCAATTTCATATGATTTCACCTAATAGAATAAAACCCACGTTCTTCAGTGTATGCAAAGTCCCTTACTGTCTGGCTCCAGTTTATCTTTCAATTTTGAGTTTCCAATTTTGCCCTAGATGAGCCTTCTGCTTTAATTAGGTCAGCAAATATTTACCAAGGACCAACTGCAAACTGGGCACTGGGCTAGGTCTTAGCAGTGCAAGGATGATGTGAAATCAACAGTTCCCATCCTGAAGGAGCTTACCATCAATAAGAGGAGACAGATACATGGTTTTAGGAAAAACATAAGTATTAATATGTGGCTTTCAACTGGTATTGCCCACTTAGAGACATTGGGAAAAATGTGTGGAGATTTTTGGTTGTCACGATGACTGGGGAGTATATTTAGGATATTTAGGGAGTGGGGGTCAGACATGCGAGTTTTCCTACAATGCATGAGGTAGTCCTACTGGATTGCTCAACGACGAACAGACTCATCCCAAACGTCAATAGCAACCCCACGAGAGACACTGATGGGAACTACAGGGTCCACAAAGGAACAAGGAGAAGGGGCATCTCGCCAAATCTGAGAGTTCAGAGAAGTGTTCTCGGAGGAATTGGAGGCATCGCGCTGAGTCTGGAAGGAGGAAGATCTGGTTTGTGAATCCAAGTGTGAAAGGCCTTCCAGGCAGAGGGAAAATGCAAATTACTTCGGGAGATTTGAGTCCGCTTAGCTCCTGTTTGTTCCTCACCTGGCTTCTACTGTGTCCCGCATTCGGACATATCCATTCTCTAGGAGATTTTATCTCTGTCTTCAGAAACTGTTCCCATCCTTCAGTAAGTAGCTCCTATCCTGTTTTCTTATAAAGTCCCCTTATTGATTCAATTGAGGGCAATTTCTTTCTAGGCCTTTTTGACCCTGCCAATGCTTCTTGCCTTTGCCCCTTTCTTCCCTCCCCTTCTTGGTTGTGAATTTTTCGAAAGGAAGAGATGTTTTATGCTCTTTTTTTGAACTTGGCAAGCAACAATTAATAAATGATATTAAATTTGTCTTGTAATATATCGGCAAATGCATTCTGTTTCTTTCTTAAAGATAAAAACATTTTTATCAAATTCGTTCCTCAGAATGGCCCAGTGAAACCGTTTTGCAGGTACTTTAATCCTATTGTGTAGGTCAATAATTCTCAACTGGGGACAATTTTGCCCCCCCACCCGGGAACATTTGAAAATGTCTGGAGACATCTGTGATCATCATGATTGGGGAAGGGGTACTACTGGCCTCTAGTGTGTAGCAGCCAGGAATGCTCCTAAATACGTTACAATGCACAGGACAGCTTCCCACAGAAAGACTTATTTGGTCTGAAGTATCAGTAGTGCTGAGGTTGAGGGACTCTGGTGTTGATTAAGAAATGCGACTAACTTCCCGAAGGCTGTGCCACAGATTGGTGACAGATCTACCAGACTTTAGGACATGAGCACCGTGAAGGAGTGGAAGACGAATAAACGAAGAGCCCGGTGACCAAGCTCACAGTTTGACCGACTTACTAGAAGGTCCCTGACTCACATCTCATAGTCCCGCTTTGTCTTCCATTGCCTCCTTCTTGCCTCAGTTGTATCTCTAGTCGCCATGCTGTTTTGGTTTTTTTAAATTTTTTTAACATCTTTATTGGAGTCTAATTGCTTTACAATGGTGTATTAGTTTCTGCTGTATAACAAAGTGAATCAGCTATACGTATACATACATCCCCATAGCTCCTCCCTCTTGTGTCTCCCTCCCACCCTCCCTAACCCACCCCTCTAGGTGGTCACAAAGCCCTGAGCTGATCTCCCTGTGTTATGTAGCTGCTTCCCACTAGCTATCTATTTTACATTTGGTAGTGTATGTATGTCCATGCTACTCTCTCACTTTGTCCCAGCTTACCCTTCCCCCTCCCTGTGTCCTCAAGCCCCTTCTCTACGTCTGCGTCTTTATTCCTGTCCTGCCCCTAGGTTCCTGCATCTTTATTCCTGTCCTGCCCCTAGGTTCATCAGAACCTTTATATTTATATATATATATATATATATATATATATATATATATACACACACACACACACACAATGGAATATTACTCAGCCATAAAAAGAAATGAAATTGAGTTATTTGTAGTGAGGTAGATGGACCTGGAGTCTGTCATACAGAGTGAAGTCAGAAAGAGAAAAACAAAGACCATATGCTAACACATATATATGGAAACCATGCATGCTGTTTTTATTTTGTCTGTGACATTGGACATATTCTTTAACCTTTGAACCCTCAGAATCTTTATTCATAAACCTAATAAAATCTCCATCATGGAATCGGTAAGAGATTAAATGTGATAGTGTGCATGGAAGTGTGCAAGTGATATTTATTATGTACCTACTGTGTGCTGGGTACAATTCTAAGCACTTTGTAGGTATTAAGTCATTTACTCCTCCCAATAACCCTGTAGAGTAGGAACCATTATTAGTTCCATTTTATAGATAAGGTAACTGAGACTCAGGGAGGGTAAGTAACTTATTGTAGCATCACAGCGCATCCAGTGGTGTAGCTGGGATTGGAACCCCGGATCCACGTGCTGAGTCACTATATACACCACACACTTCGTATCTGTGTCCGGGCACCGTATTCTCCTGCCTCTTCCCACTGGCCACTTCTGCCCTCTGCTATTAAATGCTTGCATGCTGCTATGCGGGGGAGGGTGCCTGGCTCACAGCCCACGTTTCTGTTCTGCCCACCGTAAGCCTAAAGTGGGTGTCCAATTGCCAGGTTATGTCTACTTGTTCCCTACATCAGTAAGACCCAAGCTGTAACCAGTTCTAATAACCTAAAAGGTCACCAAGGAAAAGTCACTGGCTCAGATCCACTCAGCCCGCCACAGCGGGTTTTAGAGTATATTAAGCTTCTAGCTAGGACTACCATAACAAAGTTCCACAAACTGGGTGGCTTACAACAACAGACATTTTGTCTCACAGTTCTGGAGGCTAGAAGTCTAAAATCAAGGCATGATCGGGGCCACGCTCCCACTGAAACCTGTAAGGGAATCCGTCCTCAACTCTTCCTGGCTTCTGGTGATTCCCAGCTTTGGCACCCCTTGGCTGGCAGCTGTATCACTCCGGCTCTGCCTCTGTCATCACATGGCATTCTGTGTGTGTGTGGCGGGGGGGCTTGCTTCTTTTTGTAAGGACACCATTCACATTGGATTAGGGCCCAGCCTATTCTGGTATGGCCTCACCTCATCTTGACAAATTACATTTGCAATGACCCCATTTCCAAGTAAGGTCACCTTCTGAGATATTAGGGCTTAAGACTTCAACATATCCTTTGCTCTCAGTGGGGGACACAATTCAAACCCATAACATAGGACAAACTTCTTTCTGTCTCTGTCATCCCAGAGGATGGCTCTGCTCATGACTTGGCCACCTGTGAGCTTCCCTCTGCCTCCCTCAGTCTCTCTGAGGCAGGTAGTATGTTTGTAGCTTCTTAATCTTCAAGGAAATGAGGTATCGCGTGTCCTTGTCAGAATACCTGCCATTTCGTATGTTAGTTGATCCAAATAAATGAGCTCTTGAAGAAATACCATCTGGCCCTGCTGAGTTACTTTCTCAAGTGGCCCCCGTCACTGCCTCCCATCAGGGGCATCCGTCTCTACTGATGCCATGGTTACCAGAGCTCGTGGGTAGAGCCCAGCCTGTTGCCCACTCAGATCCAGTTCTGTGCATCGTAGGCTTGAGAGGTACCCCCAGGAGGCTATGATCCAACCTTCCTCAAATAAAATGTTGCTCAGTGTCTCTAAAAGTGATGTTACAAAGATCAGTCCTCACTCCTCCTTTCCCTTGTCTTCTTTTATAAAAATGTGGGTTTAATAGTAAAACAAAGAGTTTATTACAATAACTTTCATGGAAATTAAAACAGAAAAATGTTCACCCCAGGTCTACCAGAGAAGAACTGTTAGAAACTTCATTTCCCAATTTTATTTAAAGGCATGCATATTTTTATATTAACTACAACATGTATAAAATGTTCTGTTCTATTTTTTCTACTTTAATATTTATTTTTAAATGGAAAATTTTACATGGCAACATGGTCATTCTAATGACTGCAAGATATATCCATTGGGTTAGTTTACCCAATGGATATATCATTTAATTTAATTAATCAAAACATTTTATCAGGCATATAAAGTTTGGGGTTTTTTTATTATTAAATAGCAAACTGTAAATATGCTGCAATGAATTTCCTTGTACAGGGTTTTGTGGGTTTTTTTTCCTTTTTTTAATTTGAATCTGTGCCTTGGTTCAAGTTGCCAGGGAAATTCCTTGGTCAAAGGCATGACTATTTTGACTCGATTTATTTTACTGATTTGATCTCTGAAATTATTTTTTCAACATATTTGTGTTCCTTTTCCCCTATAATCCTACAAGCACTGGGCTTTATAATTTTCTCCAGAATTATTTTAGGGGGTCAAAATTGATACCTTAATATAGTCTTAATTTGCATACCTTTGGTTAGCAGTGAGAACAAACACCTTTAAAATGCATCTTACTGTCTCTTACTCCTGATGCATGTAAGAGACATTGGTTGATGCTTCTGTCCAGGTGACCTCTAGCGATGAATCCTTTCTAGCAATCCACACCTGCACCAAAGAGAACAACCATCATCTCCTCCTCCTCTTTCTGCCCTTCTAGCAAGCTGTTTGGGACCTCAAGTAGCTGTGAGTCAGTGGAGTTGTCTATGTACTTTAGCTCTGCTCCTTCTGTAACCCAGAATTTCACGGCCCAAAGGGACAGGAAAAGTGCAATGCTTATCATCTAGCATATGCTACCTTTGGGAGCGGTAAGGTATTCACTCAAGTTCCTTCTGCTGCACTGACTATATATAGGATGCCGTTAGAAAAGCAGATAGGAGTTTGGGTGAATCGGGAAACTGACACCATAGTATTAAGTCACAAACCAAAATACACTAGCATCGAAAAGCAAACCTGTGGTCTCAGTTAACTGTATTCTAAATACAAACCTATAGCAAAGTTTTGCTGGGAAGGAGAACGGGGACAGAGAAGAGAAGGAAGACGTGAAGGAAGAATGAAGGCATACATCGGACTCTTGGATATACAAGGGTCAGCAGACATTTCTGCAAAGGGCCAGATTGTAAACATTTTAGGCTTTTGGCCACAGTCTGTCACAGCTACTCAGCTCTGCCATTGTAGCAACAAAGCTGCCGCAGACAATTCTTAAAAGAGGGTGTGGCTCGTTCTAACCTTATTTATGGACACCGAGATTTGTATTTCATCTGATTTTCTTTTGTGGCAATATATTATTTTTCCTTTGATTTTTTGACTTTCACCATATGCAAATGGAAAAACCACTCTTGGCTCACACATCATACAAACACAGGCAGTGGATTGGACTGGGCCCATGGGGTGGAGAGGCTGATCTCTGGGCTGTAGTATCAGAGAAGAGAGCATGGTGTTGTGAAGTAGTTTTCAAACTTCTTTTAGCAGGAGACCTATTTAAAAATCCTACGTATAGGGCTTCCCTGGTGGCGCAGTGGTTGAGAGTCCGCCTGCCGATGCAGGGGACGCGGGTTCGTGCCCCGGTCCGGGAAGATCCCACGTGCCGCGGAGTGGCTGGGCCCGTGAGCCATGGCCGCTGAGCCTGCGCGTCCGGAGCCTGTGCTCCGCAGTGGGAGAAGCCACAGCAGTGAGAGGCCCGCGCACCACACACACACAAAAAATCCTACGTATGTAGTAAATGAAAGCATCCCTGCTCTGGTAAAGAAAAGGAGGGCCTGGAGGCTGCTTCTCTTCCTTCCTCTTTCTCTGCTTCCTCCCACACCTAAGGCAACCTCTGGATCACCTATGGTTACAGAAATTAGGCTGATTTAGAAATCCTGAGACCAGATTTTAGTCATTCTTCTCCTACTCTGAGTACGTGCAAGTGATTAATCCACTTAGTGGATGGAGGACGGGTTTCTGAGCTCACTGGTTTCAGTTCCCTTTTTCTTAAAAATCAAGTCAGAGTTGAAGAGGGAACAGTGGAAGGATCTCTGCGGTCTATTCCAGCTTCAGTTGATTCTAGGTTGTATACTCTCCAATACTGCAAAGGTCCTCATTGAATTTGATGAATATAGATTGTGGACTTAGCTTCACTCAATTAATTGTTTTTGTTTTTTTTTTCCTCAAACTCTTGCTCCTAGGTTGATTAGACAGAATTGGAAATCATACAGGAGGAAACGGTGGGTGTGGTCATGAGGATGTATTGATCGTGAATTATCTAAATTTTTTTCCTGTTCCACTAATTGAAAAACATGGAGTGCTCTTCAATGGAAAGACCAGTTCTTTGAAATTTGGAACAATGCATTTTCTTCATTGCCAAAAAGACCCTGAGCACAGTAGGTATTTTAAAAACTGTTTCTGATGCTGTTAGTAATGATGGCGACCCTTCTGACTACTTGCTGGTTCTGCTACAACCACACTAGCTTACTTTCTTTTTTTCAAATACGCCAAGCTCATTTCTGCCTCAGGGCTTTTGCTTTTCCTCTGTCTGGAAAAGCAGACCCCTATGTCTTTACAACGGCGACTGTTTATCTTCATCTAGGTCTCAGTTTTCACAGCAGCTCCTCGGAAAGGTCCTCCCTAGACATCCTGCATAAACAGGATTACCTCCTTTCCCTATCACTGTCCTGTGTGGCAGCCAGCATTCAATGAACCTAACCTCTGGGTGACACACCCACGTTGTAGTCCCATCTCGCGCTGAGCTAGCGTTTGTCTGTGTGACTGATTGCGTATGTCAAAATTGATGGTATATCACTTCTAGGGTTAGGTTATAAAAGACCATGGCTTCCATCTTGGGTATGTGCTATCTCTTTGGGATCATTTGCTCTGGGGAAAGCCAGCTGTCATGTTTTGAGGACATTAATGCATCCTATGGAGTGGTCTATGTGGAGAGGAACTGACAGCGACCAGTGAGGAAGTAAGACCTACCACCAACCATGTGCGTGAGCTTAGAACAGGTTCCTCCCCCAGCTGAGTTTTCCGATGAGGCTGCAGCCCCAGCTGACTGATTGACTCTAATTTCACGACAGAGTCTGTGAGCCAGAACCATTTAACCAAGCTGTTCCCAGATCCCTGACCTGCAGAAACTATGAGCTAACATTTGTTGTCTTAAGCTAAGTTTGGGGGTAATTTGTTACACAACAATAGCTAACTAACACATTGTGATTTACTTTCTTTGTAATGCTTTTCATTATCTTATACTGCCTGATTAACTGAGTGGAGGAGACGGAATAACAAACAAGTAATTTATAACATGCTCTAAGTTCGACGAAAGACTTATGGTTGAGGTAAGCGTAGGCGAGTAGTTCTCAAAGTGTGATCCCTGGCCCAGCAGCATCAGTATCACTGGGAATGTAATAGAATGAAAATTCTTGGGTCCCACATAAGACCTACTAAACCAGTAACTCTGGGCATGGGGACCAGAAAATTGCCTTTTTACAAGTCTTCCGGGTTATTCTGAAACACACTAACATTTGAGAGCTACTGGGGTAGCATTATGGGAGCATGAAGGAGGGCAGCTATGCTGGCCTCAGACCCAGGATAAAAAGCAAGGACACCAGGAAGACATCCTGGAAGAGGAGGCACTTGAAACAGTATGCAGAGATGATTTAAGCCCTCAAGATGTGTGCAATAGCAATAGGAATCAAATCATAAAAGTAAAGAGCAGAGGATTTTTTTTTTGGAAAAGTTTATAAAAGTGACTCTATTCCTCGGTACACTGGGAAGTGTTTGTAGCAGAGTTGACAACTGTGCAGGAGTCTTCCAAGAGAAGAAAGTGCAAAGAAAATCCCAGGCAGAGGGACCTATGTGAGAGAAGGCCCGGAGCTAAGGGGCCTGCTGTGATTACATCAAAGGGTCATTAGCTGCAGGTCATGGCAACTGATGAAGCTGAACGTGTAGGTTGGAAACAAATTGCTCCAAACTAGGCAAAGGATCCGGGGTGTGGCCAAAGCGAGATGAACACAGAATTGCCTGAATTTACAGCCCGATGGTGGGATGGCGTGCATCTCTGAAGAGGCAGGGATGCCTCTGTACCAGGAGGCTGTCAAGGTGAAAGGGGGGAAAGGTGGCTGTTCTCTTCCCCTTCAGTGACTGCACTGCCTCGGGCACTGGCTGCCTTGTCTGGGGAGATGACAGCCTCCCCCCAGTCCTCCAGGAGCAGCTGGCAGGTTTGATCGCAAGGGGTGAGTTGTTCTTGGGACCAAGCAATACAAAGACACTCCTTTCACTGCGCCCAGGAGGTAAATCTTGTTTCTCCAAGACTGCCTTTGCCCTTCTGTCTTTCCCAGGTACTCCTTCCCCAAAAGGAAACCCTATCTGCCCCTGCCTCCTAGGCTTTAACCAGCTTAGGAGGAAGTGCTTTCCCATGTAGCTTGCCTTTTAGGATCAGAGGGGCAGAATGGACTGCTCACAGCATGACTTATATGGCATGTCCTTTTGTGAAGAGTCACAGGGACCACGCTGTGCCCAGAACAAAGAGGTGTGAATATTCAACCACTGTCTTTGCAGCCTGGGATGGCTTAAAGCTGGTTTTTTCCAGAGGGATTTGTTCTTCACACGCAGGCCCACGTGACTGTGGTCACTATTCATTTCTGTAGATACTCTGTGTTCCAGGAGCTAAGCCCCACACTTCCTCTAAACACTAACTGAAAGAATAACAGACCAAGTGACAATTAATGAATGGATGAATGAATGAATGTTGTGATAAAAAGAATGTGGACTTCGGATACATAGTTTACATCATAATCTTAAGGGAAATTCAACATAAAAATTACTCACCTGAACACATGCACGTTTCAGAATATTGTACCATTGTGCGATGCAGTTGCTGTTGATGAAGAACAGTATTATTTCCAGATCCTTCCTCATCACTGCCTGGTGAGGGAAGCCAGAGACACTGCGTGGTTCTAATGTCCACATAGCAACTGTGTAAGAGATAAATCCAGCCAGCCAGCCACCTGCCCACCCATCCATCCATCTATCCATCCATCCAACAAACATTAATGTCCACCCTTTCAACAAAAATTACGTGTTTTAAGTACTCAGCTTTCTGAGACAAATAAGACAAAACTCCTCGGTCCCCAAAAGCTCTGAGTCTCAAAGGGACAGGCATCTGTGAACTACCCATAACAAAGCATGATAAATTCTTTGCTTGAGGGGTGAGCAAAATGCTGAGAGAGCACAGAGCAAGGGGACAGTGCAGTAAAGCAATGTGATCCTCAGGAGAAGAAAACCTGCATTCACAGGTGCAGATGCAGGCCACGTTCTGGAGCTTCTTCAGATCTGAGCAGTCTGTGGCTTACTTTCATAGGAGAACAATAGCCTTCCTTATCCCACTTGCTTTGTCTTGTCTCTGCAAAGCCCAACAGCCTATGTGAAACAGCCTGAAGGTTGCATTCTTTACCAAAAAAAAAAAAAAAAAGAATAGGCAGCCAGCAAACAAGAAATCTGTGCCTCAGACAGGTCATCTCTGGGCAAGTCACATAATAAATGTGTTCCAGGGGTGCACCCGGACGGACCTGGACATTTACAATAGAATGTAAGAGGCGTGGGCATCCTTCTTTGCTGGTGTGCCGACTCATGGTATGAATTTGGAGGACAAGGCTGACTCTCTGATTCCACTATCAACACTATACCTTTTCCTAACATTTTGATATAGTCTCATATCTCCTATCTGCATGTAAGCTGCTAGCAGTCCTTTCTACCTCACTGTGGCTGAGATGACTGGTCAGAGGTGAGTCTGGAAAGAAAAAGGTATTTTTATTCCACTCAGTGAACATTTATGGAGAGCCCTCTATGTGATGAAGCTTTGGAGATGTCAAGATGAGTAAAATACTCAATGTGTGTTCTCAGGAATTCTTGGTCTGGTGGGGAAATGGCAGGAAACAGTCACACTGCAGGATGGAAAAGGGCAAGCTAGAGGTGACACGGCATCATTTCATGCTGGCTGGTGGGGCTGGCCTACTGAAGAGTGGAGTGACCCAGATGCCTGCAGGTGTTGGCATCTCTCTAGAATTTTGCTGAGGTTGAGCCGAAACTGGGAGCCCGAGCTAATTGCAGTATTTTGTATGATCCTGGTATGTTTCTAGAGGAGTGATTTCAGGACTTTTTCATGCTTTATTCAAAGAAGTGCATCTCTCAAGAATAATATATATAATATATATATTATATATATATATGTTATATATATATAATATATATATAATATATATTATATTATAATATATATTATAATAATAACAACTGAAGATTAGTTTGTTGGAAATTTCGACTAATGAGGTTAAGATTCAGCAGATGTCAGACATCAACATAGAAGAATTTCAAAAGAAATATCTGAGAATCAGTTTTATTAATTTAAAAAGCCTTTTCTCTCCAGTGGAATTTTAAATGACCAGGAGCAAACTGAGAGAGAGAATTACACTAGGGCGATTCTGGAGAGCTGTTGAAAGGCTGTGAGTCCCTCTCTAAGAAGGGGATTAGGGGTGTCTACCCCTCATTTCAAGCTAAGTGAGAGGGGGCTTCCGTGAGACCATGCAGAAAGCTTGATGTGTGTCCCTAGGAGTTGTGGATGAGTTGTGAGTTGATGACTGACTCCCTCCAGAGAACTCCAGCATGAAAGGGGAGTGACTTCACCTTCCTGTACACAGCTGATGTGTCAGGGGCAAAAGATACATGAGTGTCCTCTGGATCAGATGTGGGCACAGGGGAGAAAGGGCTGGTCTCAAGCTCTTTTGCCACCTGCCCATGGGACAACCTGGTTGTGTGTGTGTGTGTGTGTGTGTGTGTGTGTGTGTGTGTGTGTGTATGTGTGCATCATGCGTGGAGGAGGAACAGGTATAGAATTCTATCCATGGGCTTGGATTAATCTGTGTCCCGTGTAACAGGTGGCAGTAGACAGGCTCAGTTACAGCATTAGGTGCATTTTGGAGATGACCTTCTGAAAAGTATGGAGTTCGCAGGGTTTGTCTTTTGGACCCAGCGGGAACAAAGCTATTTTGCAACAGTACCAGCTAAGTAAGGACTTTCTTACCCCCCTCACCTCTCTTTCCTCTTCCACCTTCATCTGAAAGGGAAGCAGGATCAAAAATAACAAGTAGCCAGTAGAGAAGGTGACCAATGAGAGAGTGAGAAGTGAGCCTTTCTGGGACAGGTTACCTGTGGACCACAGACTCTAGATATTGGGGTGAACCGGGTGGAAGGGGAGTCTTATCCTTGACTAGAAGCAAGGCTTTTGATTAATGTATTTGACTGGATATTTTAATTTCTGAATGGAGATTATACATTTGAGACATGATAATTATCAGACCACGGGATGACCTGAAATTTCACCCAGTGGCTGAGGAAGGCTTATTATCCCCACTGAGTAGGTTTAAGAGAGCAGTTGGGGACAAAAGCAAGAAAAGTAATTTTATGACTAAACCCTATGTGTTCTGCGTGTTAAGGGTTCTCATTACACATGTGTCCTCATCCATTAAAAGAGGACCCATAAGAGAGGAAGTAAAGTTGCCCTGGGAACACCCACTAGAACGCCCATGTGCAATGAGCAGTGGGTGGGAATCCATCTGGACTAAATTAGCTGCAGTGTGGGTTTGGGCATCGGAGCAGGAAGTGATTTGAGAGCAGCCTCATGAGACAGCTGTCTGGAGGAGGAACTCTTTAGGTTCCCAGTTTCTCTCGACTCCATTAAAAGCCAGAGCAGGTCTTTCTTGCCTGAAGGGATTTCTCTGACAAGAGGAGATTCATAATTCATACCACCAGCTCTCATCAGGCTTGTCACGCATGGTGTTGGACACAAATTCCCTGTCTCTTTCGGAGTCTTTGTGACACAACGTACAGAAACAGGGGGTGCTATCCCTATAGCAGCAGTTCTCAAATTTTAGGGTTCATCAAAATCATCTGGGGATCTTGTTGAAGAGTCCATCTGGGGAAATCTGATGTTCCCCCAAGATCAAATTCTGTTTTAGAAAGCCTCGGGTGAGGGCTTGGAATCTGTATTCATAACAAAGCCCAGGGTTTTCTGAACCAGGTGTCCTGGTGATCATACTTTGAAGAGCACTGTTCTGGAGTTTAGATTCTGAAATAATGACATTGGCCACATCCCACCAGACCTGGCAGAACTTCTGTGTACATAAGGCATTTGTACCGTTTACTCTTCTACTTGTCTTGTTGGTCATTGCTTCCCTTTATCCTCATAATACTTTGTGAGATGGGTCTTAACATTCTTCCCATTGTGCAGATGAGGAAAATGAGGCACCATAAGGTTAAGAACTTCTTAAGTCTCTTTCAAAAGGCTTCTTTTGAGTCCTACCCCTTGGTGTCTCAGAGGATGGAGTGGCCCTGAAAGTCATTCCAGGAAGAGAAGCGGGGCTGGGGACAAGCTTCATTCAAGGCCGTGCACACTCCACAGTCAGGAAGTTAACTACCCCAAAGAAAGTAAAAAGTGGCTCCATCCAGCAGAAAGCTTAGTATCACATCTCAGCACATCTGGAATCAGATGAAAAGTGGGGATTATGGCAATGATTTGTAGGCTCCGCAAATATTGAAATGCCTTCTCAAGGGAGAGGAAATCAGGTTCAATAATAGTGTGCATTATTATTATTATAGCTAACTTTTATATAGAGCAGTGGCCTGCAAAGTTTTCTTAAAGGGCCAGATCATAAATATTTTAGGCTTTGTGGACCATATGGTCTCTGTTCCAGCCACTCACCACTGCCATCATAATGTGAAAACAGCCATAGTTAATACATAAAGAAATGGATGTGGCTGTGTTCCAATAAAACTTTATTTACAAAAGCAGTTTGCCATAGTTTACTGTCCATGTTTCAGAGCATTACAGTTTACAGCACACTTTCCAATCTCTTACCCAGTTGGATCTAGAGGAATAGGATTCCTAGGGAAGTGTTCAATAAATGACTCACTTGAGGTCACCAGCAACCCGACGACACACTTGCAAATCACGTGCAAATGTGATGCTTCCAGGGCTAGTCCTCCTTCAACTGCAATCCCAGCTACCACCAGAGACAGGGTATTGCAAAGAATTTGAAAATGGTTTCCTGCATATGGTAGCCATCATGACAGATACCAGATGGCTTTACTGTAACGAATCTTTAATAATCCAGAAAGCCTAATTTTCCT
The DNA here is from genome assembly GCF_008692025.1 of Phocoena sinus. NCBI lineage: Eukaryota > Metazoa > Chordata > Mammalia > Artiodactyla > Phocoenidae > Phocoena > Phocoena sinus. The sequence goes on along the minus strand of NC_045779.1, from coordinate 66,600,256 downwards.
TCTTTGCTAGAAATTTAGAATTTACTATAGTAAACAGTTATACTACTGTGAGTACTTTTAAGGCAGGGCCTGGAATCCTCACGTGTGTGTCTTCAGAACCTGAAACAGAGATCTCAAACTGGAAATCCTACAGGGCCCAGCTAGTTCACAGTAATGAATGACATAATGGAATGGTAGGGATGGGGCAAACTTGGGATCACATGGCCTATTTCCAAGAGGCAGCAGCTACCCAAGTTGGTGCAAATGCTGACCTGCAGAAATGCTGGCCCAGTGCTGCTGAGTACTGATTTTTCCACGAGATGCTAGAAATCTAGATTTGAATGCACAATATTCTGATTTTAAATATTGGCAATTTGCTTCTGATTGTAACAAAAGGACGGTGCAGATTAACTAAGCAGGACACCCAGACAGAGGCTGAGGGTCATATTCTACTTGGAAATCACCAGTTTCTGACCTCTGATCTTATACGTAGTAGGTGCTCCACAAATGACCAGATGAATCGCATTTCCGTTTTATATGTGGCCGTATGGAGTTCAGTGATTGTCTATAATGTGGTTCAATGCTGCTGTGTTAAGTAAAATCTAGCTCCTAGGAGCTCCAGCAATCTCTCCCCCTCACCTCTCTTTTTCATTAGAAAGCTATTGACAAATGTTTTCTCAATCAATTACCGTAATCAGTCAGCTGCAACGTTTACAGGTCAGGAGAACACATCAACAACTGCCAGGAGGCCAGACAATCATGATTCCCATTTGTCAAGTATGTCGTCTCTCCCTGTCACTACGCAACGCCATCCACAAGCGCGGAACCTCACAAATACTTGGCTGCCGCAAGGCCCATGAAGGGAACAGCCATGAGAAACGACGCCATGATGGACATGGACCCAGCTGCAAATCCCATGGTTTCTCAGCCACTTAAAACAATGCCCCGTAATAGAATAATTAAAACAGGCACTGGGATATTAGAGGAGCAACTGAGCTGTCTTGGACACAGAAGAGTAATATCCAGTATAGGAGGCATTTATCTTTTACAACCCTCCTAAATTCACTGCTCTCTAAACACCTACCAGGCTGTTGTGAGCTGATTCCCTCCATTTCATGGACCACCGACAGTAAAGGAGAGAACAGGAGAACGGAGGTCTGCTTTTTATCTATTTCAGTCCGTATTCCTCGTTGAGTGACAGAATTTTCAGGGAAACCATATGGTGATTATTAAACATTTATATAATGCCATCTGTATACTCAGGGCCTCATGAATCATAAATGTGACAAGAGCCCTTCTCAGCAAGCTGAGGATTTCTGTAAAAAGTAAGCAGAGAAAATAGAAGGGAGGCAAGGGTGCCAATTGTGTAAAAGCAAGAAGTGACTCGGACTCCTGAGAAAATCTGAAAACACCAGCAGCGGATCGGCTTGGGGATTAGCGGGGCCAGGGAAGCTGTGCTGGAAAACTTCTAGTGACAACAACAGTAACAATAATAGCAACTCTTTATTTTTGGGGCACTTATTATGGGATGGATAAAAAGTTAAGTGCCTTATAGCCACAGTTTTACTTAATGCTGTCTACCACCATAAAAAGTTGGGATTACCACTTTATTCTATAGCATTTTGAGCATCTCTGAGCTCAGAAAGGTTCTATGACTTTCCCAACCCCAAGACCTGGTAAGTGGTGGAGAAGGAATTTGAGTCTAGGTCTGTGGGATCTTAGTTTCCAGTGTCTTGAGGGCCCTGAAGACTCAGTATGCTTCTTAATTCCCTTTACCACTTGCTGGCTTGGACGCTATATGATTGAAATAGATATGAGGAAAGACTCTTGCTTTGATGTCCTCTCCTCCCTGAAGCTTGTGATATTCATTTTTTTCCCCTTTAATGTCAGGTTATTGTCTAGCAGAATTTCTAGCATGAAAATGTTGGTAATAACAATAATTATAAAAATAATAATGGCAACTACTTTTTACTGAGTACTTACTTTGTGCCTGGAATTGTGGTGAGTCCTTTGCATATGTCACCTTGTCTAATCTTCCTGATAGTTCCATGTAGTAGGGATAATTATCTCCAAATTATACCTGGGAAAATTGGGAGTCACTGAGAATAAATAACTTGCGAAAGGGTTGGAATTTAGTTTGCTGCGCTCTAAACGTCGGGCTGTAATTGGCAGTGAAAGAAGGGGATTTAGGAGTCAAGTAGGCCAATGCCTTCAACATCAAGATCCCAGAGAGGGCAAGAACTTAGCGCAAGGTCACAGGGCAGGAAGAGGTAGAGGTCAAACTAACTATGAGTCAACTGATTCCTCTCCAGGTGCTTTTTATCATTACCGTGCATCATTTTTCTTACCTGCTTTTGTTCTTTTATTTTTTGAGAACACTAAGCAAAGCCCAAAAGCAGTTGTGTCATTTGTACAGATAAACGAAAAGCACAAGGAACCCAGAATAATACTTATGTCAAGACTTTGGAAACCGCCTGATTAAAAATAGTTGATCTAGACATTAAAAAAACCACACCAGGTTACCTCTACAGCTGAGCTGATGCAGGCGCTTCTGACAGCGGTCACTGAGATGGGAAAATGAATGATTGGACAGAAAGGAACAGTAACTATTGATTAAGTGGTAGCAGAGAGACACAGACCTAGGTCTGGTTCACTCAGTGCATTTTTGCAAGGAAGAAAGCCATCGGTCCTGGAGATTTCTCCACCCAGTATGAGGATCTCTAATTTATTACATACATACATTAGGCTGGATTTTTAGAGCAATATGATTTTTTATTTATAGGGGAATTTAAATACGGCATTTTTCAAAGTGTAAACTTCAGATCTAGTCTATCAGCTAGAGTCATAAATCATGGCTGTTTCATTTCCAAATCATTTAGGGAGACTGAAAGCTTAAAGTATTTAATTTATCCAAACCACATGGGGTAGTTTATCATTGTGCATGATGTACCTTTTTTTTTTTTTAAATTTCGATGCTGACTAGTAAAATTTTGAACAAATCACGCTGAGTTTTGGGGGTGTATGAAGGCAGTGCAAATCTTCTCGATCTCTAAGGAGTAGGTAACATGGGAATCCCGATGAAACATTTGCAGAAATGGAAGTTTATATAATACTATGATATCTCCCTGATGTGACAGGGTAGCTCATATTAGAGTCCGTTCTTCATGGAATAAGTTGAATGTTTTTGTCAGAGGGTAAAATGTAGTGGTTTGATTGAAATGGATGACATGATTGAATAAGATGGATGCAAAATGGGCTAGTCCCTTCTTGGTCAGAAAAGACATACTTTTTCCCTCACTTACAAGCCTTTCCCTGTAAATAAAGTGAATCCTACAGCACCTGCCTTGAAAATTATCTTGCATTAACAAGAAAGCGTCTTGGATTCCTTGATGAGTAAGTCTTTTTTAAAATGACTCAGAATCTCACTCAGCCTCAAGTCCAAGACTGGAGTAGTTGGGTTACTTATCTCTTTTTAAGCTTAGGGGATAGGTATTTATTAGGATAACAAAGATTTAATATGCTAACAACACCCAAATCTGGGATTTAAGCCCAGATCTGTTTTGGCTCCAAAGCTCCCAAGGTGAAGCAATCCCAGTGGCACTCAGTACTTTATCTTTTAGAGGACAACAGACAGCTCCAGGCGGGAGTAAGCTGATGTGAATGTAATTTTCTCCGTAGTTTAAAATGGGTTAGTTTTTCTCCTGAGTGTGACTCTGTATCTACCCATTGTTTTTACTTTTGCATTGCAGCTTTCATTTGTATCTGCACTCCCATATTCGTGGCAGCATTATTCACAGTAAGTGAGATGTGAAAACAAAACCAAGTGTCCGTGACAGATGGGTAGATAAAACGTAGTATATATTACGTACAATGGAATATTATTCAGCTTTAAAGACGGAGGAAATCCTGCCATTTGTGACAACATGGATGAAATGGGAGGACATTATGCTCAGTGAAATCAGTCAGTCACCGAAGGACAAATACCTCCTGATTCCACTTATATGAGATTACATGTAGTAGTCAAACTCATAGAAGCCGAGAATACAGTGGTGGTTGCCAGGGACTAGGGGACCATGGAGATGGAAAGTTGTTATTCAATGAGTATAAAGCGTAAGTCATGCTGATGAACAAGATCTAGAACGCTGCTGTACAACGCCGTGCCTGTGGTTAACACACGGTATTGTGTGCTTTAAAATCTGTTGAGAGCAGATCTCGTACTTGTTACCACGAAACAAGAACAACAACCATAACAAGGGGACATAAAGAAACTGGGAGGTGTTGGATATGCCTATGACCTTGACTGTGGTGACGGTATGAGTGTTTGCATATATCCAGACTCATCACATTGTACACAATCATTATGTGCAGTTTTTATTATGTGAAACAGGTTGGGGGACGCTCCTGTGTCTGTGGGATACTTTAAATTTGGCTACAGGTTCCCATGCCTCAGAGCTGACACATCTGATTGAAAATGCTTCAATGGACCACACGTGGCAGCCAACTCTTTTCAATCTCAGCAAGGGAAGGGGAACACTCATATTTAATTAGGCATCTTCCATATTCAAGGCTGTGCTAAAAACTATGTATTTGATCTCCTTTTGCCCTTATAATAATGCTATGTGGTAGGTGCTTATATCCTTATTTATAGGTATGAAAATGGAATGCAGAGAGATTATTTATTAATTTATACTATGCTACTATGGTTTGATTTATAAAGATTCAAGAAAACACATTTCCATGCTCATTTAATAAAAGAGGAAATTATGAATATAAACATAAAAAGTCCTAATCCTGGAAAATATGAATAGGGGAAAAGATGAAAACCAGAGAGTAATTTAGGATTGATGTAGATATCATTGGTTCCTATATCGTTATTTAAATTGAGCTCCAGACAAACCTGTGAGCTTTCTGGTGGCCAGGGCAAAATGGAAAACATAATTTTGTTACATGATTTGCCTTGTCCTACGCGGGGTTATATTTCAGTACCTGGGAGCGGCAAAGCTTTTGCTGGAAGACAAGATGCTTGTTTGCACAGAATCACAGAGTTAGGAAGAAGAGGGAATGCTGGCGTTGGAACCCACGTCTGCCTATTTCCCAACCCTACCCCACTGCTCTACAAAAAGCTGTCTCCTACTATGTCTTGCTTGGGAAAAGGGTATATTTGCTCTGGCTTCTGTCAATACAGCTTTGTCTTCAGCACTCACCTTGCTCCAGTATAAAGTGCTTTGTCATTGACAGGAAGGAAAGATGTTAAATTTTAATTCCTTGTGTGGCATAAATAATGTGGGCAGGTGTACTCCCCCCTTTAGTTAACACAGGCATGTGGAAGGATACGGCTGAAGGACAGAGAAGGGGAAAAGGAAGAGGTGGCACCTAATGGCAGGTACCTTTATAAAGGAAATGGGCAGATGTGTAGGGATGTCAAGGGCAGTGAAAGGGGAATGTGCACTACGGAGAAAAAGGGAAGGAAAGAAAGAAATGTAAATGAATGGTGGCTTCTGCAGTAGCCCTGCTCTAAGGAGACAGAAAGATTATAAGCAGGGAGACCTCTAGATGTAGATTCCAAATGAGGATAGCTGCCCACTCTGGGGACGGGGGAGGGGCTCAGCACTCTGCCCTATTGTTCTCCATTAGCTTGAGAGCATGGTCACCAATTTTTCTCCAACACATCCTTCCCACATCCCCAGCAGAGAATTCTGGCTGTCTTACCACCACTTGATGACTCAGGACAGAATGAACTATAGAGCTGGACACATCTGATTTGATGCGAGTCCCAACTTTATTATTCTAGCCTTGTGCAAGTCCCCAAATCACTGCCCCTCTTGGATCTCCCTTTCCTCTCTTGTGGTGTGGATATAACCATCCCTGGCTTTCAAGAAAGGTCAATCAATTTATGTAAATGGAAGGCTTTGGGAAGCTGCATGTCGCGATGCCAGAGTAGTATAAAGAATTCATGACTGAGCTTTCTCCAGGATTTCTGCTTTCCATGAGAACTCTGCAGAGCAGAATTAAGCCTTGTGACGTTCATGCAAGGAGTAAGCAAAAAATAAAAGAAAAAAAGAGAGGCAAGTATTGATATGAATGAGAGCCAGTCAGTAAATATGGAGTTGGAGAGCACAGCAGACTGACCTCTTCTCTCCGGGACCTTGCATTCAAGCGAGCTGAGCTCCATGTCAGGTGTCTTACAGACTTCATTCTTACAACCCAGTAAATTACCTACTATGAGGTAGGTATTGGGATTCCCATTGTACAGATTAGAAAATGAGGTTTAGAGAGTTGACACGACTTTCTGAAGCGAGTAAATGACAGAGTCAGGTCCAACCCCAGTCCATGCTATATTTTTCACCATCTTTCAATCCAGGAAGTTATTCAGAGATGCAACCAAGCGCTAGCCACTAAGCTTCCTTAAATAGGGCTTGAGCTCTGGCGGGAGTTAATGTCCGAGTATACAAAGACATTACAATGAGAAAAGACACTGACCAAGATAAGATTTGAGGAGCCTCCTGTCAGAGTGTCCACTACTGTTCTAGGAGGAATAGAGAAGAGTATACAAGACCTAGAATATGAAGCTGGCTGGACTGCCTGCCCGCCTGGGATGGGGCCACTGCTAGCACTAAGAGTGGCAGGCAGATGGAGGGAAACTGAGAATAACCCTGAATTTTCTATTGGGATTCCTTATGTTTCAAAATAACTTCTCACATATTATCCCGTTCAGACCTGCCCCTTCCTCCACACACCCCTCCACTGCCCTACTTCAACCCTCATTATCACTCCCTGGGGTTCCATTCATAGCTCAGCTTCCTACCTCCTTCTCTGGGGCTGAGAGGGAGTGATCTCTGGAAAGGCAGATCTGACCATGTTGCTCTCTGACCAAATTCCTTTGATGACACCCCATTACTGTCAGGAGAACAAGAGTCCACATGCTCTTCATGCCACCTGAGGGCTCGCCTTGCTCTTTCTGCCTCCGTTCCTGCACTTTCTCATCACCTACTCAGTGTTGTTTCTACTGTGCTGAGCTCCTCACGTTTCCTTGACATTCTTCTTTGAGAAAGAAAAACTGATACTTATTGAGCCTTTTTATGTGCCCGGCTCTGTCCATGCATCTTCTCAATACTCCAGTGGAAGCGCGGAGTCCTAACCACTGGACCACCAGGGAGTTCCCACCCTCTTCATTTCAATGTAGTCTGCAGGGCTCAGGTAGGTTAAGCAACTTGCTACAGGTCACACAGCTGGCAAATAGCAAAGGCAAGTGTCAGAACCAGTTCTAACTTCATAACCAGCGCTCTCTCCTCTACACCTTCATTTTTAGTTATGTCAATTCTATTGAGACATATTCATTCCCTTGACATTCTAAGCACTCCTGCTCTTCTGGGCTTTTGCCATTTCCTTTGCCTCCATCCATTCTCCACTTCTTTTCTCAATTAAATCCTACTTTCCTTTCAAGTAGTGGTCCCATCATCAGCTGTTAGGATTCTTCCAGTCAGAATCAGTCACTATCCCCTCTGTGCTGCCACTACACTTTGTTGACAGTACTTGCCTTTTAGCTTGTAGCACGGGCTGTTGGTTTATAGGGACTGAACATGGAAGCATGTGTCTGTCTAGCTCATCAGAATCCCTGAGGTCAGGGCCTCGGTCTTTATCACCTTTATGTCTCTAGCACTTGGCGCATTGCCTGGGACATGGCAGAGATATGACACTGTGGAAGCAAATGGGGATTCACTCTATGAGTAGAAAATAGAAAGCACTTTAGTTATTTCAACAGGCAGAATTTAGCAGAGTAAACTGGTGAAGTGTGAGGGCACTGCAAAGGCAAAAAAGAAAAAAAAATAAGAGTGAAATAATCACAGGAAGCAGTTATTAATCCGAAGTGTGAAGGAACAAAAAGGAGGTTGGGGGTCATCAGGTTTAAGAAGTTTGGAAGAGGGAGGTGAAGAGAAAGTGCTACCCGGCTGGTACTGGTAGGGACATGATGAGGCCTTAGAAAAATAATGCCTTACTGGTGGAGTTGCTTTGAGAATTATATGGGAAAATTAATGTAGGAAGGTTTAGCACTGTGCCTGGCACATGCTAAGTCCTTCATAAAAGTAAACTCTTATTGCCCAAGGTTACGGAGGTGCTACCGTGTGTGACACAGAGGGCTTTGGGGGCAGGCAGGATCTTGTTGATTCTCGTGGTTCCACCATCTTGCCTGCAGGGTTGGGCTGACATGAAGATTATAGATAATTTGCGTAAATAACCCAGAACAATAACAGTCCTGGAATAAATGGAAACTCCATTCTTTCAGTGGCTCAGCAATCCCCACTGCCACCTCCCCAAACAAAACAAAACAAAACAAAACGCTGGAGTCACCTTTGGCTTCTCTTTCTTTCATACGTCACAGATACCAACCATCGGTAAATCCGTTTGGCTCCGCCTTTAGAACATGTCCACGATTGGCCCACTTGTCACCACCTCTGCCGTTGTCTCTCTCATCTCACCTGGGTTACTGCAGTTGCCTTCTCCCTGGTCCCCTGCCTTCACTGTTGCAGCCTAGTCTCCAGCCAGCAGCCACAGTCAGTTTGGAGAATGCCAGTTAGATCAAGTCACTCCCCTGTGTCCTCCCTTGGCTTTGCAATTCGCTCCAAATAGAAGCTGAAGTTCTTATGGGGGCTTATAAGGGCCTCTGCGAGCTGCAAACTACAGCCAACCCCAGTTCCAACTGATACCATGTGTGGCCTTTACTTACTGCCCTTCTTTTCGCTCATCAGACATCTTAGAACACCTCAGAAATTTTGTGTTTGCTGTCTCCTCTGCCTGCAAGCTTCGCTCCTCTGATATTTGCTAAATTAATTCCTCATGTTGCTTGAGTCTCTGCTCAGGGACTACCTCGTTGATGAGGCCTTTCCTGACCACCCCATTAAAGACTGTGTGTTCCTCCAGCACTGCCACTATCACTGTGCTAAGCCCTGTGCCTCCCATCCCTTCTTTGCTCTAATTTGCACTGACCATGACCCATTGAATAGATCAATAATGACTTGGTGACAGATACAATTTATCGTCCCAAAGTCCTGGGATTGAATCCTGCATTATTGCTTTACTAGCTGTAAGGCAAGCTGTGAACACTGTGCTTGACCTTTCCTTGGCAGAGAAATACGGACAAAAATACACACTTATAATGTTTTGCCTACCTTTATTTGGCTGGCTTGTGAGAAGTAAATGAAACACTGTTTCCAAACAGTTTAAACAGGTTGCCTGGCATACACCAGGAATCAATTAATGTTAACTATCTTCCATATGACTCAATGAATTCCATTCTATTTGGTTTGACAAGCATTAATTGAGTTCTATTTTTAAGTTAAAAAATAAATTTAGAGGCTCCCTTTTAAAAACCTTACAAAATCATGAACACAAAGTGTGAAAATGAATATTTTACTTAGAATGAAAAAGAAATCACAACAAATCACACAATAAATCTGACATAATTACTGTCAGAGAAGTCTACAAGAAATAATATTTTAAATAATATTTAAATACAACTTTATACTTTTTCAGGCTGTCTACCTTTTGATACCCCCTGCTGATGACAATGATTTCTCAATATCATTTTCCTTTAGGGCACTGGGAGCTAACTGAGTCTTTCCTCTAGCAGGGCTGACTGGAATTTGTTGTTTATTTTTGATAGTTGAGACGCATAAGACATTTGACCTCACTCACACGGAGACATACTATTTATAGTACGGCTGGAGATTTGTGCCCTAAAACATTGAAATTGCTGATGTGTTTTATTTTATGTGATTTTAATCAGAGAAGAAAAACATGCAAGATGCAGTTATAACTGTATCTGCTGTGAAATCTGTATACCGTATCACAAGAGTTAGTCTACTTTGACTGGGCATCTTGATGGTTCTCCACGACCACCTTGTCTTTCACGGTTGAACTACTGCCAAGTTACCAAATAAAGGCTTGTCTCTCATGGCCCAGGATTGTACTATAAAGGATTATCCTGAGGTGTGGAAACCTCAGAGGGACTATTTGAAATATTGTTTTTTGAAAAAGTTTCATACAATGAAGATGCCATCATTTGCTCTCTCTCTCCTCCCATCCATAACAAAGAGATGTCTTTTCAATAAAACTTGATTTTTCAGTTTAAAAATGCTTATAAAATGTATAATATTTCAGCTCTATTGCTCACTTATATTGGTAGTATTAACAATTCTGATATAGAAGAGTGAAGGAATACTCATTCATCTCAAATCTATGTAGACAACTGTTTGAAGTTTTTAGAACCAAGGTTATCAAACTTTAGCAGGTACCAGACTCACCCAGAAGGCTTGTTATAACAGAGATTGCTACACCTTATCCCCAGTTTCTGATTCAGTAGGTCTGGTGTGGGGACCAGTACTCTGCATTTCTAACAGCTCCCCAGGTGAGGCTGATACTGTTGGTCTGAGGACTACACTCTGGAAACCACTGATCAAGAAGTAAAGGAACCACTGAAAGAGAGACGTAAAAGGCTTCTTGAAGTCAAACCCGTGTTAGGAAGTTCATACATGATTACTTATACGCTTTATTCACAAATGTGTCTCTTTAGCCCTTACTCAGAGCTCTGAGTAAAAGAGTCCTGTTTTTAGACAATTATTTTATTACCAATTTTCCTAGCTTCTAGATTATCAGAATACATGAATAACGGGAGGCACTGGCATTTACTGGAGAAGCACATTTGTGAAAACACCAGAAGAGAAAGGGCTGCCTGAGAGTGAGGGGGAAAAGTGAGAAACAAGGTGAAGCAGACTTATGAAGTGAAAATATTTAAGTGCCTGCTCTGGTTTAATAAAGGGACAATTAATCATGAATACTTTATTAGCTCTCGAATTTTGATGTCCAGAATAAAAGCCTCTGGCCACATGTGTCTATTGAGCATCTGAGATGTGACTGGTCTGAATGGAGTTGTGCTGTGTATGTAAAATGCAAGCGGGACTTTGAAAACTATGTAAAACATGCCATTCATGATTTTTAAATACTGAACACGTGTTGAAATGATAACATTTAGGATATATTAAGATCTATTATTAAAATTAATTATAATCTGTTTCCTTTGACTTGTTTTAATATTAATTATTTATTTATTTATTTTCCATTTTTTTCCCTTGACTTTTCTTAAACATGGCTTCTGGAAAATTTAAAATCACCTAAGTGGCTCACATTCTATTTCTACGGAAAAGTACTACTTTGGAAGGCATCAGTATATTACAGCGTTTGCAGTATATCGGTACTAGCCTGAGTAATAACAGCAGGATGGGGGGCTGCTGGTTCAAGCCCGCTGAATTCCTTGAGAGCAGAACGACTTATTTGCTGGATCTACCCCAGGGCCAGAGCCTTTCAGTGCGTGGTCTGTGAGAAGTATTTATTTTATATCTCTTGAAAGAATGAATATATAAGTGAATGGAAGAAAGAGTAAAAATGTTTGAAGTATTCTGCTTAAGAAAGTGGGAGAGTGCTTTCAGAAATATTTCCAGCAAAAGTGGGTAGGATTTTAGAATTCTTAGTCTTGTTACAGGAAGCTTCGGTTTTCTGCAAAATGCATGAAGGAGAGGTGCCTCATTCTCTAACAATTCAGGATGGATGATCTGCTACGGTCTTTAGATTTAAAATGCCTCTTTCCCTCCAAACAACACATAAATATTTAAATAACGATTGTACTGTAACTTAGTAGCTCGTGAATCATTTATTGAATGTACTTGGATTTGACATACTTATCATACCTGAATTAAGAAGTGGTAAGATACGAAGTGAAAAGTCCTGGGCTTAAAGCTCAGAAGGTTTGAATTAGAGCCTCTCAAATCTCCCATTTATTAGTCACGGATGCCCCAAAGTCGCGCAAGTCTTACCTTATACAAATGGTATCTTAGGTGCATTGTTCCCTAAAGCACACGCTATGGTTTCAGGTGTGCAGGATTTTTTAGCTCAGTGCGTGCCACCACAGAATGGTCTTGAGTCCAGGTGCAAACTAAAAACATGAGTGCAAGGTATGAAGAGGGAGGAGAAGCTGTCCTTCGTTCTGTTGCCGTGAAGTTTCTTGCTGCTTCAGCCTGTATTAGTTGTTCAGTGCTGTTTCTGGGTGAGACCCTCCTTCTTACATGACAGTTAAGACCGGAGAGCAACCAGAAAAATGTATGTAAAATAGTTTTGCTTAGAACGAAATCTGTAAACAAGAATGAAATATGGAGAAAGACAACACACTTCTTTCATTATACTTCAATAGTGAAAAATATTTTGAATACAGTATATTAAAAAGATACAGTGTCCATTGCTGCTTTGTTCAGTATGGTAGCCACTAACCGTATGTGGCCATTTAAATTCAAACTAGATGCAGCAACAGGGATGGACCTAGAGATTATCACACTAAGTGAAGTGAAGTCGGGCACAGAAAGACAAATATCATATGATATCACTGATATGTGGAATCTTAAAACAATGATACAAATGAACTTATTTACAAAACAGAAATAGAAAACAAATTTATGGTTACCATAGGGGAACAAGGAGGGAGGGATAAATTGGGAATTTGGGATTAACAGATACATACTATTATATATAAAATAAATAAACAACAATGACCTACTGTATATAGCACAGGGAACTATATTCCATATCATGTAATAACTTATAATGGAAAAGAATCTGAAAAATAATACATATATATATATATATATATCACTGAATCACTTTGCTGTACACCAGAAATATTTTAAATCAACTATACTTCAGTTAAAAAGAAACTTAAAAAATCAACTCAAGTTGGAATTCGTTAAAACAAAAATAAAATAAAAATTCAGCTTTTTAATCATGTGAACCATGTTGGAAATGCTCAATGACTGCCTGTGGCTAACGGCTACTATACTACACGATGTGTGGAATGTTTATTTCCAGCATCAAAGAAAGTTGCACTGGACGGTGCTGCTTTAGGGTAAGTGATTCTTTTAACTTAACTAAGCTCTGCTTCCTTATCCGAGAAAAGGGAGGAATAATAATTCAGTCTTTCGTTACGTCACCAGAGTCCTGTGAGTCAAATGTCCTTAAAAGTCCTATACGAATGCTACACAAAGGTGAATTATGATCATTATTGTAATCAGTGGAGGAAGGTTGGAGTGCGAATTGCTGGTAGGCAGCTGGCTGGCTGTTCACTATGTACAGAGCATAGGTCTTTCCTTGGTGCACCGGCTATATTTTGGCTGACTGTGTATACATGACTGGACTTGACATCTCTTTTGTATCATCTTACCTCCTCTTGGTCTGCATTTCCTACTCTACCCATTGCTGCAGTAACCAGCTACCATTCAGGTCAAACTTAACAGGATCTGGCCTCAGCTGCACCCTGTAGCTCTTATTTGCTGCCCTGGAGTGTCTATCACATGGCCAAGGTGAGGTTCCTGAAGGCACCTGCTCAGACATTCTGGAGCATATGCATCCCTGAGAGCATGAGAGAGCTGGCACCTCCTGGGATAAGCCTTGGCCAGTGGGGGATGGGAGCAGGCAGGTAAACATTCCCCCCATCTTCCCCTCAGGTCGCTGTTACGAGCACACTGCACAAGGCTGCCCTGGAGGGAGGAAGCGGGACTGAGCTGCGGATGCCCACCGTGCTGACCAGCTCAACTGGGCGCCCTGGACAGGCTTTTCTTCATCCCTGTTTCCCTCTTCACAATCCTTCTTCTGTTCCTCGGGGCCACTTCTCCAAAATAAACTCCCTGAAAGCCCTTGTCTAGGCTCTACATTTCTTGTGGGGTTGAGAGGGGGGACCTAGGTTAAGATAAGGTTTTGAGGTGATATACCGTTTTTCATCAACTTTTCTCAAGGTCATTTGAGTTTCAGAATCTGAACGAGTTGCCTTAGTATTGCCTATGGCCTTGAAACCAAGGACAAAATTAGTCATGTCAGTTAGCCTGCCCCTTTACACTACCTGTGCAAAGAGAAAGGAGGTTGTAGTGATAGGAAAACGCAGGGATATTCAATAGTCTCCATGACAACCTAAATCCCCTACTGTCACATTAAAGTCCGCAAGTTTTCATTGATGTGATTAAGATGTGCCCGGTACTGTGCCTGGCAAAAAGATTTAATAGGAATAGAAGGTTTGTTTCTCACCCTCTGGGAGCTTATAAGCAGTATTAGTTCTTGACCTTTGATGTTAGATTGTTCTTTATCTCAAACCACATTTTATCTCATATTGCTTCTTATTTTGTAAATACTTATTTAGAAAGTAGACTGTAAACTTAGTAAGGGTAAGAACTATATACCCTTTCACTCAATATTTTGCCCCAGGATGGGGTCTGGCGCATAGAAGGTGCTCAGTAAATATTTTTAGAATTAATGACTAATAATAGTATTTATTGAGTTTTTACTTTGTGTTAGGCCAGGAGGTGACAAACTACAGTCAGCGAGCCAAATCCATTGAGGGACCCATTTTTAATAAATCAAATTGTATTGGAACACAGGCAGACTCATCCATTTCCATCTTTTAAGAGGCTGCTTTCAAGCTACAGGGGCAGAGTTGAGAGTTACAACAGAGACCACATGGCCCACACGGCCAGACATATTTACTATCTGGCCCTTTATTGAAACTTTTGCCAATTTCTGTGTTGGGTCATAGGGTCTTAAGAAGCTAGATTTTCTGTGTGTGCCACGACGTGGAAAATGTTGGGAAGGTCTGTATTAAGCCTCCACCGAATGGAAGACATTGTTCTAGAATACTACGTACGAAGGTGCAGAAAGAATAGCCCGTATACATAATTTTAGCTATGGAGGAGAGAGAGCTAGGAGCCTTTTCAGCAGGCCCCAAACAGGGACATAGACAAGCCTTCTACTGCTCTTGGGGTAGTGTCTTCCTGGCCTTAGCAGTGGGTAGGAGAAATCATTCTTTGTTTCTTCCACAAATCCCCTTCTCACAACATTTGAGTTCTAATTAAATAAAATAATCATAGTTACCAATTTACTGAAAGAGAGTAAACTCCATGTGTCTATTTTGCGTTGTATCTGTACTGAATCCCCAGATTGTGTACAATAAATGTCTATGGAATTCTCACCATATTGCAGATGAGGAATATTTCAGTCAGGAGAAATAGTCCTGTTTATTGAATATACAAAAGCCATGGTCAGTGTCACACAGCTAGTACACAGTGGAGGTGGATTCAAGCTCAGGAACACCTGACTCAATATCTGGATTCTCTGCCCTATAACCTGTCACTAGGTACTGGGCTCTTGGAGCAGCTCCTTCACCATTCTAGGGCTTTCTTCGCTCATCCAGAAAATGGGTGGAGAGTTGAGAACTAACTGAATGATTGCTAAACTTACTTCTTAATTTTGGAATGCACTGAAGCCAAAGGCTATTGTCGGTAGCAGTGAACTGAAAGACTAGGTTGGTTTACTTGAGGTGGGAAAACCATTTTTAAAAATAGGGAAAAAGTGAAGGAATTGCTCAGTGGCCCAGCAATGTAAACAAATGAGTTCTGTTTTATGGAGCTTCAGGTCCCCATGCCACAGCTAGGTCAAAAATCACTCGAGTAAGACTCAAAGGTCAAGTTAACCAGAAAATAAAATATCAAATTGACCAAGTGGAAGAGACAAAGCCCCCTTTGCTTTCGAACTAATACCCTCTATTCGGAGCTGGAAAGGGCTTATCTCAGTTGCTTCATACCACAACAGCACTTTGCATGGGTTCTCTTTGGTTTTTCCAGGGCAGTAAATCTTATCTTTCTTTAACCCGTGCTGTGTT
The DNA here is from genome assembly GCF_008692025.1 of Phocoena sinus. NCBI lineage: Eukaryota > Metazoa > Chordata > Mammalia > Artiodactyla > Phocoenidae > Phocoena > Phocoena sinus. Next base: position 66,584,532 of record NC_045779.1, on the reverse strand, counting down.
TTTTTAATTATATTATTTTGTCTTTTAATTCTAAGAATCCTTTTCTTTCTCTGTTCATTTTGAAGTTCAAAGGCAAGCTCTTTAAACTCTTCTACAGTCAGGTCACCTTATCTGTGACCTACCATCTCATCAGTTTTATTGTCAACGCAGCAGTGTGGCTTCAGATCACATAGTTTATTTTATTTATTTATTTATTTTTGCGGTACGCGGGCCTCTCACTGTTGTGGCCTCTCCCGTTGTGGAGCACAGGCTCCGGATGCACAGGCTCAGCGGCCATGGCTCACGGGCCCAGCCGCTCTGCGGCATGTGGGATCCTCCCGGACCGGGGCACAAACCCGTGTCCCCTGCATCAGCAGGCGGACTCTCAACCACTGCGCCACCAGGGAAGCCCCCACATGGTTTATTTTTACTTTTATGTCTTGATTTGCCCTGGGCCATACGAGTCATTCAGAAAAAGGTGGCCCAGGGACATGCAGGCCATTCTCTTCCCTTAATTCCCATAATTAATTGCTTTTTAATCGGTGGCAATGACTCTGGTAAATGAGCCTGCCAAATATTTGCTACTCCCCTTATGAATCGTTCTGCTTTGGCCAGTGAACCCACACACTTAGTTGCAGATGTAGTGTGATGAGCTGGCTTGGAAATAGCAAGCCAGATCTTGATTTTGCTGGGCTGTAGAGGGTTGTTCTGAATTATGAGGGGCTTTTCTGATATACCAGAGTTCTTGTGCTCAAAAATTGTGAATGAAAAAAAAAATCGTGAATGTATTTCAACAAACTTTTTTTGAGCAGTCATTAATGCATTTGTCTTCAACTAACATTTACTGCGTTTTTTATTTTAAGTGCTAGGGCAGGAGGATAAGGCAGACAGATTACGCTTCTGCCTTATGGGCACTTTAGTACAGATAGAAAATATACGATAAATAAGTAATATGTACATGAATAAACACATAAGTAAACGGTGATAAGTGAAGTATGAAGGAAGTAAAACAGGATGATGAAATTGAGCTGGGATGTGATGTTAAAGGTAGACGGTCAAGTGAGACATCGATGAAGTGATGACATTTGAGTACAGATTTGAGTGATAAGAAAGAGCCAGGTATGTGAGAAACTGGTCGGGGGTAACTTGGGGGTGTCCAGGCAGATAGCGTGGTGGGCATATCAATTCTGAGGTGGGAAGGAACCTGGTGGCTTTGCGAAACACAACAGAGCTCGGTGTGGTTGGAGCTGGGTGAACACGGAGAGTAGTAGTTTAAGATGAAGTAGGAGAGGTGGGCAGAGGAAGATAATCCCTTGTGTAGCATAGGCTCCAACTCTGTGTTGGAAACCAGGCTGGGTGCTAGATGCTGGTGCTATAAAGACCAAAAACACATTTGTGGACCAGATCACTTGCCCTGAGGGTCTCCCATCATTGCAGGTATAAAGCTCCTCCCAGATCCAAGACTCCTGTCACTGATGCACCAGGACTTGTCCAATCACACCCCCCATCCTTTTCTCCTTAGTCACCATCATAGACAAGTGCTCCCAGCTAGTTCTTTATCAATGGACATGCCTCTAGGTTTCCCAAGTCTGATCTATCCCCGTCTCTCCTGTGCTTTTAAACCCCTGTGCTTCCCTGGAATTCACAGTGGAGAATGAACAAATCCTCTAATGTCCCAAACTTCCTCTCTAAAAGGTCCCATCACCTTCTGGATCTACATAAAGACTTTCTGTCCCCCAGTGAAGCAGCTTCCCCACAAGCCTCCCATTGGTGGATGTTTTAGCTTGCACACCCCAGATACCTCAGGGTCTGAGGGTGAGGGAGTTATCTCCCTTTGCCCGTGGTGTCTTTTTCCTACTTCAAAAATTCCAGCTGCTTTGAAGCACATCATTAGACTTTTTTACCCCAAGTTATTTGGCACAGAGGAAGTATTTCCAAAGTGTTGGCTTTAATTATACATTGTATCATTTTATTTTTGTTTTTTTGAGCAGTGGGGGAAAGATGTAGTTAAGGGCATAGACCTTGGAATCAAACTGCCTGGGTTGGATCCAGGCTCTGTAATTTACTAGTTGTGAGATTAGGACAAGTTAACTAATGGCTCTGGGACTCAGTTTCCTCATCTTTAAAATGGGGATAGGGTAGATGTGAGAATTAAATGAGGTAATATATAAAGTACTTTGAATGGCAGTTGGCATATTATGGGTGCCATATAAATTTGTTATTATTTTGTTATTAATTGAGTGATGTCTTGGGCATCTGGGTTGCTTCTTTTCTTCATGTCTGCCTTATATAATTCTTGGCAGATTCAGCATCCATGAAGGTGGGCCATCTATGCATGACTCTGACCTTTCAACCTTTGGCCTCCTCAGCTCTAACCATTTCTTCCTCCATCGCATCTCAGCCACCTACACATGGCCACACCCTAGACTTTGCCATCTCCAGCGGTTGCCTCCTCTCCAAAATCATGATTTCACACATCCCACTTGTATACCGTTATCTCCTCTCCTACTAGCTTATTCACTCCAGCATTTGCCTGCCAGAGACTGACATCATTGATCTTAAACCCACTTACCCTTCTGCAGCTTTGTCACTATCTCTTTCTCCCCCTCTCATCCTCACTTCTCTCATCATCCGGCTTATATTTTATGGTCCATCATTAAAATTACTCCCTTGCAAAACTCCCTGTCTTCCTTCCCTTGCTCTCCTTTGGCCAATCCTGCCTAGAAAAACCCCTGGATAAGCCCAACAAGTCACTTTGTCTGAGCTTGCTCCTGAGAAGTTGAAAAAAATCACAATGTTGCTTAGAAGACTCACTTCAAACACGTGACCACGAAGTTCAGAGGTGTACAGAGAATACCTATCAGAATCCTACATTCCTCTATCAAATTCACTTGATCATTCTCTGAGATGACTGTTGTACATCTTCTCTCCCCTCACTGGCACCCCTCCCTACCAGCTGATGTTTTAGTTTCATACTTTACTAAAAAGTTAGACAAAAACAGACATTCCCTCCAATATTCCCTCTGATTACCTCCACTGATTCCACGACCCTGCCTTCATTTGTACCTTCCCTCCTATAACAACTGAAGATTGGTCTCTACTCTCCTCCAAAACAAACCATTCCTCTTGGTCTTTGGATTCACCCCTCTAACACTTTCAAATACCTCATTCTTCTAATTATCTCCACTGTCAATCTCTCCTCTGTGGGATCAATCTCCTTGGCACACAAACATCTTTTAATATCGTTTATCTTACAAGAAGCGTAAAAACCTTGACCTGAGCCTGGGTCATCTTGCCAGAGAGCTTCTCTTGGCTCCGCTGGATCCATTCTTGACCTTTCTCCACACTGCACCCTGCCTCAATGGGTTCCTTGTGTTTGGGCTTCTAGTTGGATTTAGTGACCAGGCAGCCTCTTCAGGATGTTGGAGAAAGACAGGTGAGTAGGGTCAGAGTACTTACTACCCTAGAAACTGCCTTTTAAGTAGAAAGCTACTGTACCATCCCTTGAAGTTACCATGCCCTGTATATATCTTCATAGGCAGCACCTTTATAAATAACCTCTCCCAGGATTAACCTAATTTGACTGTGCCATCTATTTTCTGTTGGAACCCTGCCTGATAAGATCATCCTTTAGCTACAGCCCCATTTCTCTGATGTAACAGTATTCTGGGTTTTCTCATATTTTCTAGATGTACCCTCTCAGTACCCTTGCTGGATACTCCTCTTCCTGAAATCTAACGACCTCTACATGTTGAAATACCCCAGGACTTTATCCTCACTCCCCTTTTCTTTCCTCTATCCCTTTTCCCTCATGACCTTATCTAGTTCATGGCGCCAGATACCATCTATATGTATTAATTATTTTCAAATTTACATCTTTAACTAAAACTCACATTCTAAGTTACATATATTTATGTAACTACGGAATGGATACCCTCACTGGGAAGTCCAGTGGGCATCTCACACTCCACCTGGGCAAAATGGTACGAGTAATCTCATTCGCTTCAGTCTCCCCAACAAATCTGCCTCTCCACAGCCTTCCCCATCTAGAGTAAGACTACTACAATCCACCCAGCTTCCCAGGCCAGCAGTCATCCTTAATTTCTCTTGTTTCTTATATCCCACATTCAACCCATCAGTAAGTCCGATCTCCAATACATCCTAACTGCAACTACTTTTCACCATCTTCACTGCAATACCTGGAGTCCAAGATGCCATCTCCTTTCTTCCAGGCTCCTGAAACAGCTTCATACCTGGGATTCCTGAACTACTTTGTATCAGTCCAGTCTTTACCTTGCAGCTAGAAAAATCTTCCTGAAGCATAAGCCACACCCATGCTTTAGAACTGTCTCACTGCTCTCAGGATAAAATCCAGACTTATTATCACAGTCTGCACAGCCTTGCTTGACATAGACCCTGCCTTCTTACATGGCCTCACTCTCTCTTCTATCCCCACTCATTCACCAGGTTTCAGATACGCTATCTCTTTGTCTCTCCCTTGAACATTTCCAACTCATTCCCATCCCTGAGCCTTTGCTCATGACGTTGTCTTCTAGAGATGCCTCTTATGATCTCCATCTGGTTTGCTTCTTCCCTGAACTAAAGCAGTATTCCCTTCCCACTTACTCTGTCACATCACCCTATTTTATCCTCTTCATAGCATGCCTCAGTGCCAAAAAGTATCTAATTTATTTACTTGTATATTTGTTTATGATCCATCTCTTTCCACAGCTGAGAAGACAGTCACTACACAATTACCCCAGCTTTGAAAACTGTACCTGGCCCATGACATTTGCTCAATAGATATTGATAGAATAAATGGATGAATGTAATAACTCAAAGAACATAGAATTAAAAATAGTGGTAAATGTTATGAATGAAAACAACAGGCGTCATGAAAGCAGTAATTGAAGAAACCTCCTTAGGACTGAGTGGTTAACACGTGACTTTCTGAGGAAATGACATATAAGCTGAGACCTGAAATGTGTGTCAGGTGAAGTATGGGCAAAGAACTGGCCAAGCAGAGGAAAGAGCACATGTGGGTGTGGGTGACAGAGGCCATGAAGAACTTGGTGCTTTAGAGAAATGAAAGGTCAGTATGGCTTGAGTGGAGAGAGGGGCCATGGGATGATTTTGAAGGTGTAAAGTAGAGGCCATTTTATGCTGGGACATTACAGAAATGTGGGTAAGTGCTGTGAAATACAGGCATGAACAGAGGGGGAAATGTCCAGGGAAGGGCAGCTGCTGAGGTTGGAGGAGTGAAATTCAAGGAGGACCTCTCAGAACCCGTGATATAGAGGCTGAGACATAAAGAATGTGTAGGAGTTCATCTGAAGGATGGGAATGGAGAAACAAGGGGAGAATATCACGGAGGCATATGCAAGGGCAAACAGGCGTGAAAGGAGAAGCATCTTCAGGGAACCACAGGTATGATGTGTCCAGAAAGGCAAGTCTAACAGGAAAGTTCTTGTGACTGTCTTGCTCTACCTTTATATCTCTAACTCACAGCCTATAGGTAATAAATATTTGTTGAGCAACTGAATGAAAGAAGGGGAGTGTAGGAGATGAAGAGAATTAGTATGAGTATCTAGGTCATGAGTATCCTTGTGTACTTGCTAAGGATATAGAGTTTTATCCAATAAGAAACAAGAAGTAATGAGGACTTTTAGGAAATAATTGACATGATGAGATTGAAAATCAGTAGATCTAGTATTTTCTCACAATTTTAAAGAGGAGCTCACTTACTGATTGACTAAGGAGAAATTTAGCACTAATCTACTTGATTCACACACTCACAATTGGCTGAAAATAATGTTACCATGAATCTTGAGCCTTGTGATAATTTTCCAGAAGATATTGGGTTCTATATTCTAGGATTTGGACTTGGAGTTCAATTTCAAGCAAAGTTTCCCTTTGGGAAAACTGGGAATTAAAAATGGTCACTTTTATAGAGTGGTAGTGTATATATGGACATATATACACTACCAAATATAAAATAGATAGCTAGTGGGAAGCAGCCGCATAGCACAGGGAGATCAGCTCGGTGCTTTGTGACCACCTAGAGGGGTGGGATAGGGAGGGTGGGAGGGAGGGAGACGCAAGAGGGAAGAGATATGGGAACATATGTATATGTATAACTGATTCACTTTGTTATAAAGCAGAAACTGACACACCATTGTAAAGCAATTGTACTCCAATAAAAATGTTAAAAAAATAACTACCCCTATTCGGTTCTTCTTTTCAGGATGCAATTTTTTGTCATTAAAATCCTGAACAGAGACATGCCTCTGCAAAAAAAAAAAAAAAAAAAAGTCACTTTTAAATAGAGCATTGTTTCCTAACATGAATTCTTTTGGTCCCTAAGTGTTTGTCACTGCAATAAGAAGGGTTTTGAGCTATTTTAAGTATTTCAAAAGCGCAACACACTTAGCAATGATTAGGCTGTACATACTAATTAAATTTCAAGGTTCTTCAGTATTTGCCGACATTATGCCAATTCACTACGGTGACACTGATGAGCAGGAGTGGCTGTTCCATGTGGTGATAACCTCTTTGCTGAGTAGTGGCCCTGGGTTAGGACCCACATCTCCCCAATCATCTTTGGAGGACCTGAGATCAATTTGCATGAAACACTGGCCACCAGTCATTTCTGGGAAAGAACTCATCCCAAGGAAAGTTTTAGTTAAGGAGGTCAAGTTCAGGCCGATGCAATGGAGGGGTTTTGAAGGGAAGGCAGGATTCAGAACACAGGGCTATCTGGGTAGTTTTACAACTTAGTGATTAAGAGACAAAGCTCCGAGATGATACATATTTGGACTTGAACCGTCGCTTGCCAATTCCTTTTGGGTGACTTTGAGCATTTGAGCAATTCTTTAGAGCCTCAGTTTCCTCATCTGTAAGACTGAAATGACCATGAGAACTACCTAAGTTTGCCCTAGGGAGGAGAGTATACATGAAAACTATTGCTCCAAGTTCTCCATAAAGAAAAAAAAAAAAGTGGGCTATAGCCCATCTTGCCCTTCCCAGCTCCTTTCAGAACTTCAACCCTTGTCCACATCCACAGCCTGGTCATCATCACATCATCACACTTAGTTGCAATATGACTACACAGATGTCCCACTCACTCAACCTCTGTGCGATGCAGCGTAGATCCTGGGTGTAACACGGATTGCTAAAGGCAGTGTGTGGTAGGCAGAATTCTAAGATGACCCTCATTAACCCTTGCCCTTTGCTAATCCTTTCCTACTGAGTGTAAGCTGAACTTGTGAGAATGATGATATATAGCAAAATGAGCTTAACGGTTATAATCAGGATCCTTATCTTTTGAATTAATCAAAAGGGAGATTATTCAGGTGGGTCTGACCTATTACAAGAGCCCTTTAAATTTGGGTCTAGAGGTTAGGGACAAAGTCAGATTCAAAGCATGAGAATTATTTAACATAATGGAGGCTTTGTTGTTGTCTCTTAAGATGGATGGTACACGTAGCAAGGAACGTGATTGCCTTCTAGCTGCTGAGAGTGGCCCTCACATGACAGCTGGCTGAGAAATGGGAACCTCAGTCCGACAGCAGCAAGGGACTGATCTCTGCCGAAGTCTAAATGAGCTTTTGGAAGAGAACCCCAGCTCCAGGTGAGATGAGATGAACATGAGCTTGGCCGCACCATGATTTTGCCTTTGTGAGACCCTAAACACAGAACCCAGCCAGGCCACACACAGACTTCTGACCCACATAAACTGGGAGCTAACGGAGTTGTTCTAAACTGCTAAATTTGTGTCCACTTGTCATGCAGCAATAGGAAACTAATACACGCTATTCTTCTACCTAGAGTTTCAGAGTAATTAGAAATATAAAATAATCTCACTGGGGGCTTTTTGGCACCTGGCAGGACTTCACTGTGGACTGAGAATACTGTAAACCCTCATTTATGGGAGTCTCCCAGAAAAATGGGGATCCATGAAAAGTTCTATTCACAGACTATCCCCAATCTGATAAATCCTGGTAACATTTGTTAACTATGCAATCATTACACACATCACACATGTATTAATCATGCAGGGGACAGATACCACCCTCACCTCAGGTAATGGGGAAGAGTTTTGTAAAGTGACTCGATGCAAAGGTTTGGAGAAATAGACATGAAAGAGTGTAGTATCCCAAGGGTTAGCAATAGCAGTGAGCTGTCAGTATCCCCAGGTCTGGAGAGCAATTCCCTGCACCCAGAGAGAGGATCTGAATAGAGAAGGCTGCTTCAGTAGAGAAATGGAGCCAACAGAGCAGAAAGCAGTGGGCATGGGTGCGGTAGTGGCTGGGACTAAGTAGCCTGAGCTCCCTTCCTCTGTCCACTGACCTCTGGCAGCTCACAACCAGAAGTCAGAGGGTGATGAGCTTGCATCCACATTGGCCAGGTTAGCAGGATGGAAGAGTGTACAGAATGAATCTAAAGGGGCAGACAGAGAGTATCTGATGGATGAATTAAGCTCTCATTTCTACACAAGATGCATGCCTTAGAAAGCTAGTTTTTGCCAACTCTCCCACTTGGTCTCCCATGACTTCTGCAGGCAGTACTAGATCCAGGACACCGTCTTTGTCAGCCTGTGACACAGAGAACTGCACATGTCGGACTGCGAATGTCCCAATGTCCTTTTCCCTTGGAGGATATTCCTGGAAGACTTTGGCAGGCCCTGTTTATCATGTTCCTGAGAGTTGAAATTGTAGTTAATTTTTCTTTTTAGAGAGTTTTGGATAGTTTGTTTATATTTTTTTTCCTTCCCACTCTTCTTGTCATTGTCCTGTTCCAGGTCTCCATAAGAGAACTTCTTGGAAATTCAAGATTATGAGAGCTGGGAAGACAAGTTGGTGGAACATAATATGAGAATTTAAAGTCTCATGTTAAAATTAAATATTAAATATGAGAATTAAAATTGTCATTAACTCTTTTGCTAGGTCCATAAACAAGTGAATTAAGCTCTATTCAGAATTAACACTCAAACCCCCTTTAAGTATGTTCAACTTTGTTTTCTGTACCTGTAGATTGAGTTAACCCCACCTTAGCAATTGAATATTATATTTTCATTCATTCATTCATTCAATAACTATATTTTAAATACCTATTTTTTGCCTGTTCTCTGTTACATTGGAGTGGTGTTAGGTAATGGTATATCAGGAAAGAGGAGAAACATGGTTTCTGTCCTCAGACAGTTTACTAAAAACCTGGTATCTCCTAGGTTCTGGATTACTAATTTTCCTGACAATGCACAGCTAATTCTGGGACTTCTCTCCTGAAATATATTAACAAGAATGATAATAAGAGTTAATATTTAGTGAGCATTTTCTCTATGCCAGAAACTCTATTAAGCACCCTATATTTCATTTTCTTTTAAAAATTCAAATAATTCATATAGATAGTTTAAACATTCATGTAACACTATAGGCTTATAAAACTCAGGGGCCACTATTTTTAAAATCACCTGACCAGGTCTTCTATTTATCTCCTTATTTCCTGATAACAAGTTTATATTATCATTTCTTAATTTTTCAATTTCAGATTATATATCTTTGGCCTCCAATTTGGAAAATAAGGAATTAGGTCTCTTAAATGCCACAGCACTAAACCCCTCTCCTGGTTCTGCTGTACCAAAATCCAGTGTTTAAATTTGTATATATGATATATTCTTCATGGGTGAGCCACAGTGTGCTATTATGACATTTTCTCTCTTTTCTCTTTTTTTTTCATTTTGGTGTGTATTACTAGAGATAAAAATTGCCCTACATTTTCATTTGTTCCATGTAACCATCACAAATTCATCCACAAACTTCCTTCCAGGTGGCAAAACTCTGCATATTATTGTCAAATGCATTAAGTAATATGTCAGTTAAATTTTTTTCCCTTGGAGACGTCCTCCTGGAGCCTTCCTTCTCCTGATTCAGTCTCATCGTGTTGCTTTCCATGCTGGCTACATCAGTGACCTTGGAGCTTGTCTTTAACATCATCTTAGAATAATCTCCCCCCACCCCCCGTCCCCCGCCCAGGCTGTTTCTCCTGTTTCCTCCATCTTTTTCCCTGGCTGACTTTCTCACTTTGATGGAGTATGGCTTCCAACAGCTTACTGAGTAAGGTGGTCTGGTAGGCAATATTTTGGGACCTTGAATGTCTAAAAATATCTTTATCTCCTTAAATCACATTTGCTCTGGTGTTTGAAGATATTATTCCATTGCCTTGCAGTCTTGAATGTTGTTGTTAAACCCAATGTCATTCTAATTCCTCATCCCTTTTGGGTGATTTTTTATTCTTTTATTGCCGCTAACTGGACTTTTCTGTGTTAATATTCTTAGAAGAATGATCTCACTCACTCCTCACACCAGCTATAAGAGACAGGTACTGTTATTGCCACCTTCTTAAAGGTGAAGAAATGAGACAGAGAGACGTCAGGCTAATATCATCCATCAAGTAGGTGCGACGACTGACATTTAAACCTGGACCAGTTCTGACTTCATCACCTGTGCTCTTCATTATGATGTCCTAAGACTCTGCATGGAATTCAGGTTTAACACCATGCTTTGTCTAAGGCCATTTCAGTTCAGTTTGGACCCTCCCCTGGGTCCAAATCGACTGCTAGGGCAGATCTTATGCCCAGTCAATGCCTGGCTCCCCCCATGTCTCCTGTTCACCACTCTGCTGTCTCAGGATTCACTGGGGCCCACTGTGTGGTGACCACGACGTCCCTGGAAGCGGACTCCGTTCAGAATCTGTGTTTTCCACCTTTTAACAACCTCTCTTTTCAGACATCTGATATTTGAAAATGCAGGAGTCATGCTTACAGTATTTTCCTTGAGCTATATTTGTGTTTCATATTTCTGCCACATTCTATAAGCGGACCGTATTTACGCTTCAGTGATTTGTTGTCTTTTTCTTAGCTATAGATCATACTTTTTCTTAATTTGACACACATTCAAACAACCTGAGATGAATTTTAAAAAATGTCTCTTCATTTTACTCATGGGTCTCTATCTCACATTTATATCTTGAGTTATGAAGGATCATATTTAAGTACATATGGAAGGAAAGAGTGTCACTGTCAGGAAGTGTAAAAAGTAATCCAGGATCTACCAGCTACTTGCTGCTGACCTTGGGTAATTCATCCAACCTTTCTGAGTCGTAGCTTCCTCATCTCAACAGTGGGTTAATTAGCCCTATCCTCCCTGCTGTTATGTCTCAGGGGAAAATGAAAAAACATATATGGGAAAATATCCT